>NC_133329.1:241364521-241671188 GCF_042186555.1 Aquarana catesbeiana | reverse complement strand
TCATGAATTCCTGCAGGTTTTCGATAAACAGAAATCAGACATCCTGCCACCTCACCGCCCGTATGATTTTCCAACTGAACTTTTGCCAGGCACTGAAATACCTTTTGGGCGCATCTTTGCTCTTTCTGAACTGGAACTTAAAGCATTACATCAGTACATTGATGAAAACTTGGAAAAGGGCTTCCTCCGGGCTTCCACCTCCCCTGCAGACACTGGGATCTTTTTTGTAGAAAAAAAAGGATCATACCCTGCGTCCCTGTGTTGATCACTAGGAATTAAATAAAAATCACAGTCAAGAACAGATATCCTTTGCCCCTGGTTCCGGAACTATTTCAACGCTTCAAAACATCCACTTTTTTTGGGGGGGCGTGGCTAGCCAGCATGGTGTATGGACGCTCACTGAAAGAGCTCCTCTCTGCCAAGGGCCATCAGACACAAATACAGCGACCCAAAGCCTAGATTTTTGCTACCAACAGAGCGGTTCAGCTTGGGGAACACCAGTGATGACATCCAGGAAAAGAAAAGAGGATATCTATCCCAACAAACTGCCAGATTACTTCATGTGGCAGCGGCGGGCTCCGGAGCAAGATGGCGGCGGCAAGCAGGGGAAAGGCACACGAGGCTCTCACACACAGAGCAACGCTGCACAGGGGAGAAGATCAAGCAGAGCTTACAGTTCACTCACCGCTGAGCAGTACTCCCTGCCACCCTCAGCCTCATCCAGCCCAGCCAAAAGCAAGCCAAAGCTGGATCACACAGAGGAGGAAGATGAAGAGGTAAGCCTGCACTCATCTCAGGATGACACTAGAGAACTGCAGGACTCCATAACTGACTTCCCCACCGCTAACACACCAATAATGGACATCACACTTAAAGATATGCTGATATCTCTAAGATCCACATTGCATGCAGATATTCAATCTCTGACTAGACAATTTAAGTCTGAAATATCATCAGTGAATAAGAGAATCTCTCATGTTGAAACAAAGATGGGTGAGTTTGCTTGCACCTTTAATGAATTAGTTGATGCCCATAATGACAGAGATGATGACATGCTGCAAATGAAACTAAAGCTAGCAAATTTAGAAGACAGGTCTAGAAGGAACAACGTTAAAATACGTGGGATTCCTGAAACAGTGAAAACTCCAGACCTGAAACCTCACTTCATACAAATGCTGAAATCAGTCCTTCCAGAGGTTCCCCAGGATGAACTAATTGTGGATCGTATCCACAGACTGCCTAAGCCTAAACATATAGCCGCACACCTTCCCAGGGACACTATTGTCAGGATTCACTTTTACCACGTCAAGGATCAGTTCATGGCAGCCACAAGAAATCCCTACCAGAGGAGTTCCAAGACCTATCCTTTTATGCTGATCTGTCAGCATTCACTATGCAACAAAGGCGCCAGCTAGCTTCTATTATGAAGCCATTAAACAACCATCATATCACCTATCGGTGGATATACCCAGCAAAACTCATGATCATAAGAGAAGGAACAAAACATGTGATCTCTAACATCAAAGATGGCCTCCGCCTCCTGTGGGAATGGCCAATCACTATCCCTGACACCGACGCCCACAACAACAGTGGCTAGAAAGAAAGAGGTACACAAACCTAATCTAATTCTAGGATATCTCTACTCCTATTGTATCCCTGATGGCCCAGGGGATTGCCACCTTTCGTTTACTCGTTAAACACCCTTCAGTTGAGCGGTTATTCCTACCGCACAGATTCTTTTAAGAATCACAAGTTAATACTGTTACCTTGTTTGTTGCTATTAACTTTTTTTTTTCCTTAAAGAAGTTTCCAAGAGCCGCTTCCATCTCTGTGTGCTCCAAAGAACTACCACTCAAACCACTTGACCAAGGTCTCCACCCGCCGTATCACCATCACAGCATACCCGAAACAACCACCACCTGAGGATTCCTCCGACTTCAAGTCCCACCTTACAGACCACCACACTGCCAACAATTGAACATCGTCGGTCTGAACTTATTCACGCTGCTTATTGGACTCAAGGTAACCAGAATCTATACTATTTATTTCTACCCATAACTAAAAATAACTGAAAGCCTCATCATGCCAATCAAAATTGTATCCCTCAATGTTAAGGGGTTAAACAGCCCATATAAACGGCAAATGGCCTGGAAAGAGGCTAAAAATCTTCACTGTGATGTAATATGTTTCCAAGAAACCCATTTTGCAGCAACCAAACCACCTATTTTTCAAAATCGCCAGTTTCCCCACGTTTTTCAAGCAAATTATTCATCCAAAAAAAGGGCGTTGCCATAGCTATTAAGGACACAATACAATTTCAAAGTCTGGATGTACATTTGGACGACTCAGGGAGATTCATAGTGTTAGTATGTGAATTTATCCCTTAGTGAATATATACCTCCCAAACTCCAAACAACTATCATTTCTAAAAAAAGTATGGAAAAAAGTTTCATCAATGAAACAAGGCCACATTATCATGTGTGGAGACTTTAATACTGTCCCCAACAGAGAATTAAATGTTTCTAGCCAGACCAAACATTCAAGAAGCAGATTAACCCTGCAAGATTTCATCTCAACCTCGGGTTTGTATGATGTGTGGAGATGCCAACACTCCTCCGAAAAGAATTTTACATTTTATTCTAACGTTCACCATACATATTCTCGAATAGACTTGTTTTTGGTAGATAAATTTATTCTGCAACAGATTACAAAATCAGATCTGCACTGTATTACATGGCCGGACCATGCTCTGATATCTGTGATCGTGGGGGATCGCTGCGCCGAGACCAGGGCTAACAGATGGCGCAATGATATTTTCACACTATCTCAACCACAAAATCTAACGAAAATTGAAAAAGCAATTAAAGATTTTTTTGCCATCAACGTCCCCTCGGTGAGCGATTCCTTCACGTTATGGAACGCACATAAGGTTTACGTGAGAGGGTTGCTTATACAGATGAGTGCCAGAGCAAGGAGACAGAGATCCAAAAAGCTGAATGCCATATTAGCTAAAATACAACAGTTAGAAAATACAAACAAACAGCAATCCACACAAAACGTAAGAGAAGCATTGTTTAAGACCAGGCAGGAACTGCGAACACTACTAATATCCAGCCATAACCACCAATAAAGATCCTTAAAAGCTCAGACATATAGATACGGGAATAAAGCAGGAAAGCTGTTAGCTACACAATTAAAAGAAAAAATCATCAAACAAAAAATACCATACCTCCTCAACCCCAAATCTAACAGAAAAGTTAACAACCCACAAGAAATAGCAGATGCTTTTAGCGATTATTACGAACAATTATATAACCTTAAAAAATACCCAGACACCTATCAGCCCAATGACGCGCTATCAGAATTTTTGGAAACAATAAATCTCCCAAAAATACCACAAGAAGACTTACCATGTATAAACCAACCATTTACTTTATAAGAAATAAAAAATGCTATCAAACACCTCCCCCGCAACTTTAAATTTTTTTTTTTTTTTTTTTATTTTATTTATTTTTTTACTTTATAAATTGTGTTTAAAAAAAATTTTTTTTTTTTTTACTTTTATTGCTGTCACAAGGAATGTAAACATCCCTTGTGACAGTAATAGGTGGTGACAGGTACTCTTTATGGAGGGATCGGGGGTCTAAAAGACCCCCGATCCCTCCTCTGCACTTCAAAGTATTTAGATCGCCGAAAACGGCGATTCTGAATACTGTGTACTTTTTAAAATTCCGCGCCATTGGCAGCCGAGTAAACGGGAAGTGACGTCATGACGTCGCTTCCGCATTTACCTTGAGAAGGCTGGAACGAAGCCGCCCACAGCTTTGTTCCAGCCCGCCCCCAGCCACCGAAGGCACACGATCAGACACGATCGCACGGGAGGCCCGGTAACAGCGGCGGGACGCGGCGGGAGGGGGGATGTCCCCTCACGCTCCTCTGGTATAACAACCGAGCGGCTTTTAGCCACATCGGTTGTTATACTCGGGTAGCCGATCGCCCGCTGTAAACAACGGTACCGGGATGATGCCTGCAGCTGCGGGCATCATCCCGGTATAACCCCGGAAAGCCGAGTATGCATATCTGAGTACGGTCGGCGGGAAGGGGTCTTAAACTACACGCCAAATTGATAGCGAATAGATTGTCAAGTATTTTACCCAAACTGATAAACTATGACCAGGTGGGGTTTGTAATGGGTCGTCAGACCACAGATGCCACCAGAAGAATGTTGAAACTTCTTCATTTGGTGGAGGAGAGCAAAGAGCCTTCTCTGCTTCTGACCTTGGATGCAGAGAAGGCCTTTGATAGGGTGCATTGGGGGTACCTCTCCAAAGTTATGGAGAAGTTTGGACTTGTTGGCCCACTGCAAAAGGCCATAATGGCTCTATATTCCTCACCCTCCGCATTTGTATACACAGAAGGTATGTTCTCCAAGCCATTTCCCATTACAAATGGGACAAGACAAGGGTGCCCTTTGTCCCCCATAATTTTTACCATGCTTATGGAACCACTAGCGGAAAAGATAAGATCCCACTCATCCATACATGGTATTAAATCACAAGACCGCCACCACAAGATCTCATTATTTGCAGACGATGTCATTTTATCTTTATCAAACCCAGCTAGATCATTACCTTCAGCACATGATGTCCTTGCCCAATTCAGCAGAGTATCTTATTATAAAGTTAATGCAGCTAAGTCCAGCATACTAGGAATACATATACATAACAAACTTGAAAATCACCTCAAAAACTCCTTACCATATCCTTGGACAAACGAATCAATTAACTACTTAGGCATCAAACTTACTTACCCAGTATTGAAAATATACAATATCAACTATACCCCATTACTTTCCTCCTTCCAACCAGAATTATCCAGACTAGGGAAACACCACTTGACCAGGCTAGGTCGATTGGCAGCATACAAAATGCTCATTACCAAAATTAATATATGTCTTCAGAGTTCTACCAATACCAGTCCCAGCATCATTCTTCAGGTTAATGCAAAAACAATTATCTAACTTTGTGTGGGCGGGGAAAAGACCAAGGTGCTCCCCTGAAATTCCTTGTCAAAAGAAGTTTATTGAGTATACAATGTTATAAAGATACATAAAACGGAAAATTTATATCAAATACTTACCGTAATTTTCCTTTCCTGATAGGCTCCATGGCAGCATACGTGTGGGTAGGCTCCGCCTCCATAACTACCCAATAGGACCCCCTCTCCCATAAATCTTTGCTCTAGGCTGCTATCCATGTTCCGTAACTAGCCTACTCCAGACATTTTGGGAGGGACTCCTGCTGCCATGGAGCCTATCAGGAAAGGAAAATTACGGTAAGTATTTGATATAAATTTTCCGTTTTCCTGACAGGCTCCATGGCAGCATACGTGTGGGAAATAACTCGCCCAAAAATACACACGAGCGGGCAAAAATGTTTGAGCAAAGAAACCAAATTTATTTTACATTGTCAACCGACAATACTTGTAAACCAAAATTAATGGATGACAGAGCCGCAGGCTCAACACAATAATGAGAAACAAATGTGTTAATAGAAGACCAGGAAGCCGCTCTACAAATGATTTCAGGCGCGACATGCCGGGAAGCTGCCCACGAGGTCGAGATACTCCTGGTCGAATGAGCCGTCACTGCCTCTGGAGGGGCCAAGCCCTTTGCCTTGTATGCCCTCTGAATGGTCTGCACAATCCAAGAGGAAATTGATCTGACCGAAGCTCGCCTTCCTTTGTTTTTACCATGGAGAAGAACGAAAAGGAATTCCGTTTGTCTGAATGGACTTGTGACCTCCAGATATTGCTTCAGAGTGTGACCTACGTCAAGTGGATGAACATCCTGATCGTCCGTTGTTCTGAAAGTAGGAAGTACAATCTCTTGATTTTCATGAAAGACTGAGGTCACTTTAGGGTTTGAACCAAGCATGGGAATCAACACTACCCTATCTGGAAAAAAGGTTAGGAAAGGTTCTTCAGAACCTAAATTTCTAATCTCTGACACTCTTTTAGCCGATTTCACAGCTACTAAGAAAGTGGTCTTGAGTGTGAGATCTCTCATGGAAAGAGGTTTGTCAGGATCTGATCCAAGATTGGAGAGAAAATCCAAGACAATAGGAAGGTCCCATTTGGGAAATCTAGGTCTTCTTTGAGGTTTAAGCCTGATAGCTCCTTTAAAGAATTTACGGACTAATGTGTGATTAGCCCAGGATACTCCTGTGAAGGCCGAGATGGCTGACACTTGCACTCTTAGTGAGCTGACTGCTAAAGATAGGTCCAGCTCTGATTGGAGAAAACTTAGAATGTCTTCTACTGCTGGAAACTTACACGGATTTGACGTGTGATCAGAGAATTTAGACCATATCCGTTCGTATACCCTGTTCGTACTTCCCCTCCGGGCACTGAGAAGAGTTGGAATAGCTTCTTCCGGACAGCCTAGGGATTCAAGCCTTTCCCTCTCAAGAACCACACCCTGAGGTGTAGGCAAGATGGGCATGGGTGTAACATCGAGCCTTGCGACAGTAGATCCGGCCTGAGAGGAAGGGGAACTGGGTCTTGATAACTCAGGAGTGACAACAGAGGAAACCACGGCCTGTTGGGCCACAAAGGAATCACTGCAATGATCTCCACCTTCTCTGTTCTGAGCCTCCGGAGGAATTGCAGAATCACCGGTACCGGAGGGAAGGCATAAGCCTTCTGAAACTTCCAATGATCTGAGAGAGCATCTATCCCGTAAGCCTGAGGGTCTCTGAACCTCGAATAATATCTGGGCATCTTGTGGTTGCATGGAGAAGCAAATAAATCGACCTCTGGAAGTACTCCCAGGGTCAGAAGCCACTCGAACACCTCTCTGTGGAGAGACCACTCGTTGTTGTCCATCTGCACTCTCGAGAGGAAGTCCGCCTGCACATTCTGGATCTCCGGAATGTAAACTGCCGAGATGTTGGACAAATATTTCTGAGCCCAGCTCATTATTGGCTCCACTTCTTGTAGCAGAGACCAGCTGCGAGTTCCACCTTGCCTCTTTATGTAAGCTACCGCGGTTGTACTGTCCAACCTTAGCATCACAGATGAACCTTCTATTAGATGGCGAAATGACAGGAGTGCCTGAAAGGCGCCTTCAGCTCCAGAATGTTGGAGACAATCCCTCGAGCAGGGAAACCCCATCGGCCCTGCGCCACTTCTGAAAGGCAGTGAGCGCCCCAACCTCGGTTGCTGGCATCCGAAGTTAACGTGACCCATGAGATGGGCATGATTGAATGGTGATTGCGCAGATTCTTCCCTTGAAGCCACCAAAGAAGAGACGTCCTCATGGATGACGTAAGATGTATGCGCTGGACTTGGCTGGAAGAATCCCATTGTTGAAGGAACCCTTTTTGGAAGGGTCGTGTATGCCATTGGGCCCACTTCACCATAGGAATGGTAGCTGTCATTGTGCCAATTACTTTCAGGTAATGGAGAGCTGAGAGGTGAGACGACGCAAGGGCCCTGTGTATTCTGTCTCGAATCACTCCAATCTTCTCCTCTGGAAGGGAGATAGTGCCTTCCAATGTGTCGAAGTGAGCCCCTAGAAACACCAGAGATTGTGTTGGCTCTAAATGGCTCTTCTCTAGATTCAGCAGCCACCCGAATTCCTGCAGGGTGGAGATGACTAAGCTCCTGTGCTCTAACAGTTGATCTTCGTTCTGAGCTAGGAGAAGTAGGTCGTCTAAATAGTGGTGGAGACGAACCCCCTTGATACGGAGTAGAGCCACAACCGACAAGAGGACCTTTGAGAAGACCCGAGGTGACGTTGTTAGGCCGAAGGGTAGACAAGTGAACTGCAGATGCTGATTGCCGACCGCAAAGCGGAGGAATTGTTGGAACTCTGTTGCCACTGGCACGTGAAAGTATGCATCTTTCAGATCGATTGAAATCATCCAATCTCCCAGATGTATTGAATGTTGGATTGTAATTAAAGACTCCATTTTGAACTTTTCTTTTCGAATAAAAGAATTGAGATGTGTTAAATCTATTACTGGCCTCCATGTACCGTTTTCCTTCTGTATCATGAACAGAGGAGAATACATGCCTCTGCCTTGTTCGTTTTCTGTAACAGGGACGGCTGCGCCTTGATCCAATAAACAGCTCACGTAGGTTAATAGGACCTGCTTTTTCTCTTCTGAACCTGGAAGAGCTGTGGGAACAAATCTGAGTCTTGGGGTATTGCTGAAAACCCACTTGTGACCGGAGGAGACCGTCTTGATGGTCCAGTAATCTCGGATTGAGGCCGCCCAGACACGCCCGAAGTGGCGAAGACGAGCCCCCACCTGGCATGCCTGAGCGGGCCCAATCTCAAAAGGACTTTGTGGCGTCCTGGTTGCCAGAGGAACCCCCTTTTGCGGGTTTCTTGAAAGAAGACTGCCTGGATTTCCAGGATCTAGAGAACTCCCGACCAGGTCTGTAGCTGCGCGCATCCCTAGCGCGATCAGAGTTTTGTCTTCTAGGGAAACTGCGTTTCCGATTTTGTAGGCGTCTGTCTTGAGGGAGGAAACCAGACTTCCCACCTGTGGCCCTGGTTATGGCACTATCGAGCTTATTGCCGAACAATGAAGAACCTTCAAACGGAATTCGGCACCAAGCTTGCTTGGAAGCTGGGTCCGCCAACCACGGACGGAGCCATAGGGCACGACGAGCTGAAACAGCTGCCAACATAACTCGGGACATCAGGCGGATGACATCAATAGATGCCTCCCCAAGAAAGGCTGATGCCAGCCTGATCTCTTGGATAGGAGAATCCTTAGCTGTTTCAGTAGAGATACCTCCTAAGAACTCATTCACATTATCAGATCAAGATTCCAAAGCTTTGGAAACTGCAGCTATCGCAAGTACTGGCTTACATGCCATTCCTGACGTCAGGTAGATCTTCTTTAAATCCGAATCAATTCGCCTTTCCAAAGGATCTTTAAAAGATACAGTGTCTCCCAAGGGAAGCGTTACATATCTTGCTAGTCTCATTAAAGCTGCATCCACTAATGGAGCTGACTCAAGGTGCTTTACTTCCTCTTCCCTGAAAGGATATAGTTTCAAGACCTTTTGACTGCATGGAACTTTTCTTGTCCATTTTGCTCCATTCCTCAGAAATGACCTCACCCAGCTCAGAGAGAAAAGGAAAATACTGTCGCTCCTTATTGAGCTGCTTAAAAAAACTTCCTCTGTTTTGGGGGGGAAGTAACTGGATCTTCCCACTTCAGGGCCTCTTTTACTGCCTTCACCAATGAAGGAACTAAAGCGAACTCAAACCCCACGCCAGGATCTTCCAGATCCGATTCGCTGTCTGAAACAGGAGCAGAAGGGTGACTTGGTTGGGAAGAATCCCATGTCTCATGCACAGAACCTTCACCCACTGGAGGGCATAATGGGTCTGATGGGGAATCACGGGGCTGCTGGGCTTCTCTCTCCTGTAGAGATTCTTTCACAACCCGCCTAACCATAGATTCCAAACGCTGGTCTGCACCATCCCTCTCATCTGCAGCTTTAGAGAAGCAGTGGTCACAGAGAGATTTGTCTGTTGGAACAGGCATTCTGCAACCCCAGCATGATTTTCCTGAACTCTCTTTAGAGTGAGATGAAGGGGGGTGAGAAGGATTTTTATTGCGCTGTTCAGATCTGTTCAGAAATTAAAGATATATATCATTTCCTTAGTTACTTTTGTAGGTATTTAAATGATTTATACCTACTATACATATTGTTTACAAGTAGAGTGTATATAGGTCAAATAAATTCTGATAATGAGCTTTAATCGTAAGGTGGAGAAAAGGAAAGAGAAAGAAGAAAAAGGGTTGAAAGGTAGAGGTATGGTCCACAAGGTTGTCCCGCTCGTCAGTTTATTATTCTTTTTAGTTCTCTTTGAAGCCTTAGAATGGGTGTCTCTGTAAGTCATTTAATCTGTTACCATGGCAACAGGACAGAGTCATTGAAGTTTGACAGGAACTGTTGTTTTATCCAAGGATGCCAAAGTTTTTCAAATTTTGGAATTTGATTTTGATCGATGGCTACCATCTTAGCATGGGACATTGTATTATTCATTCTGTGAATTGTTTCTGCTAGTACCAATGTAGGAGATTTCCATGCCTTGGCCACTGTTTGTTTTGCAGCCGTTATTAGTTGGATCATAAGTTTGAATTGAGAGAGTGTTAACCATTCCGGTTTTAGATTAAGTAAAGTTAAATATGGATCTGGTTGTGTTATTTTTTTAAATATTTTAGATGCAATCACGAAGACTTCCTTCCAGAAGGTTTGGATTACTGGGCACGTCCACCATATGTGTAAATATGTGCCTATTACTGGGCATCCTCGAAAACAAAGAGCTGAGGTATTAGGTGAATATTTTGCCACTCTAGCGGGTACAAGGTACCAGCGAGTTAGGACTTTATAATTTGTCTCCAGTGCTAAGATGTTGGGTGAAGATGACTTAGATGTGAGCCATATGTTAGACCAGTCCGTGTCTTCTAAAGTTCGTCCCAGGTCCTCCTCCCACCTCTGAACGTAAGAGGGTCTATTAAGATTTGCTACTCCATATAATTGATTATAAAGTGATGAAATTGTACCTTTAGCAAATGGATCTTTTGTACAGATTGATTCAAAAATGGATAATTGGGATAATGGTGTATCCCCCTTTAGGAATGGTGTATAGAAATTTTTGATTTGGAGATATCTAAATATCTCAGAGTTTGGTAGATCATATTTTTCTCTAAGCGATGGGAATGAAAGGAATGATTTAGATGCTATGAAGTCATTTAGTGTCTGAATGCCTGATGTTGTCCAAGCTTTAAAAGAATTTGGGTAGATCCATGCCGGATAAAAGGCCGGATTTCTGATAAAAGAAAGGAGAGGATTGTGTGGAGATTGTAACTGATATTTGGTTTTTAGTTTATCCCAGAGAGATAAGAAGTGTTTAGTTATGGGATTATGAATTTTAAAGCGGTCTTTAGGATCAAGCCATAATAAATTTGATATTAATAGAGGGTCATTTTCTGAAGCCTCTATAAATACCCATAATTGGATTTCCTGTTTTGCATGGTATTTGGACAGACTGGCCAAATGTGCTGCTCTGTAGTAGTTAGTAAAATGAGGGTATCCCAGGCCTCCTTTATTTTTGGGAAGATGTAGTGTGTGTATAGGTATACGTGGTTTAGAAGAGCCCCATATGAACGAAGTTGCTCTTTTTTGTACTATTCTCAAAAAATAGGAAGGAATTGGAATAGGGAGGACTCTGAATAGATAAAGCAATTTGGGTAGAATAGTCATTTTGATTGCATTATTCTTCCCTATCCAGGATAAAGGAAGTTGCGACCATTGTTTTATTAGATTTGTGATCTGTCTTAATACAGGAGGATAATTGGTTGAGAATAAGTCAGAATGAGATGCTGTTAAATGAATTCCAAGATATGGGATTGATTTTTCTGCCCATGTGAATGGGAGTGCAGCCCTAGCCGGGATCAATTCCATGTTTGTGAGTGAAATATTAAGCACTAGGCATTTCTTAGGATTAATCATAAGGCCGGATAGGGCTGCAAATCCATCAAGAGTTGGTATTAAGTTAGGACCAGAGACCTGTGGTGATGATAGAAAAAGTAATATATTGTCTGCAAATATACATAATTTGTGAGTAATACCTCCTACTTCAATGCCAGTTATAGTTTGGTTTGTTCTGATGTATTGGGCCATGGATTCGAGTATAAGGGCAAATAATAAGGGAGATAATGGGCAACCCTGTCGGGTACCTCTTTCGATATTAAAGGCTTCAGATTTGTGTCCAGCATATTTTATATAGGCTTTGGGTTTATTATATAATGCTTTGATCCATGTTAAAAAGTGGGGTCCAAAACCCCATTTTTGTAATGAATATTGCATATATTGCCAGGATACTGTGTCAAATGCCCTCTTAATATCGAGAGATAGAAAACATAAAGGGATTTTCCGTTTTTTAGCAATATGTGCCAATAACACTGCCCTGCGTATATTATCGCCTGCCTGTCTATTTGGCATGAAGCCTACTTGATCTCTATGTATTAATTTTCCTATAATGCTATTGAGGCGTTTTGCTATTATTTTTGCTAATAATTTAATATCGAGGTTTAACAGAGAGATAGGCCGATAATTCACACAGGAAGTATCATCAGAAAGGGGTTTTGGGATCATACAAACAATTGCCATTAGTGTTTCTTGCCGAAAAGAATGTCCATCTAGAAGTTTGTTAAAAGTTTCAGTGAGAATGGGAAAGAGTATTTCTGAGAATGTTTTATAGTATAAAGCCGTGTAGCCGTCTGGGCCTGGTCTTTTGTTAAGTTTTAGGTCTTTTATGGCGTTAGCAACTTCATCTATAGTTATAGGCTCATCCAAACTGCTTTTTTGATTTTGAGATAACTCAGGTAAGGTTATTTTTGAGAAGAAGGATTCAGCCTCTGTAGGATTAAATTCATTGTTTGTCTTGTATAAAGTTGCGAGATGTGAGTGAAATTTATGGACTATTTTAACTGGATTACAAGTGTAAACATTTTTTGATAATTTCAAACGTATTGGTTTGAAAGATTTGTTAGTTGAATTTAATGCCCGAGCCAAATATGTACCTGGTTTGTTTGTATTCATGTAGAAATTGTGTTTGGAGCGTTTGAGGGATTTATCAACTGACTCAGTGAGAAATAGATCGTATTCCAATCTAGATTTTTCCAGATGAGATTTTGTACTCTGAGATGGATTATCTTGAAATGATATGTAGGCTGCATTAAAATTGAGTTCTAGTTTTTTTGCTAGATTTTTGCGTTCCCGTTTAAATAGTGCCATTTGTCTTTGTATTGTACCACGCAAGACAGGCTTATGAGTTTCCCACAGTGTTATTGGGGAGATGTCTGTTGTATTATTAATTGATATGTATTCCTTTAAAGCTTGTTCAATGGCCATCTGATGTAGTGGGTGTTTGAGCATTATGTCCGGTAAGTACCACGTTGGGTCATGCGCTTTTGGTATGGCTGAGGCTATAGTAGTGTATACTGCATTATGGTCAGACCACGGAATCGGAATTATATCTGATACAATAATTTCTGGTATCATTCCTATTGTTAGAAAAATATGATCTATTCTGGTGAAGGTTTGATGAGGGTGCGAGAAATAAGTGAATTTCTTTTTCATTGGGTTACTTTCTCTCCATGAATCTACCAGATTGTATTTGGAAAGAAGTTGAGAGAAAGGTAATCTAGAGGTTATTTTGGATGGTGTAAAAGGTGATTTATCTAGAAATGGGAGGAGGACCTGGTTCGAATCCCCACACATTATCACTGTTCCTATTTTGTGTGTATTAATCACTTGTAATATATGTGAGAGGAATGGTGTAGGTTGTTTGTTAGGAGCGTAGTAGGAAATCACAGTGATTGCTGTATCCATTATGTAACCCATGAGTATCAGGTATCTACCTTCTGGGTCTTTAATTTCTGATGATAAGGTGAATGGTGTGGATTGGTGAAATGCAATTAGAGTTCCCCTTTGCTTGGTACAGGCAGAAGCCGTGTAAATTTGTTGATAAAAAGGAGAAATATATTTTGGAGTAGAATCTTTGGTGAAGTGTGTTTCTTGGAGGCATACTATGTGAGCCTTCTTGTTATGGAAAATACGGAAGGCTTTGGTCCTTTTTTGAGGGACATTTATTCCCTGAACATTCAGGGAAAGTATATTCAGTGGTGCCATGGCAATAGATCAAATAGTTTTGACTTACTTTTTGTTATGCAGAGCTGACTGCGCAGATCAACCTGTGTGGACTGAAGAGATGAATAGATAGAAAAGAAACCAGTGAATTCTGGAGTAAAGAGTAAACAAAAAACATACGAGATTAGATGATACATTGTATAAATTATTTTTTGCAAGTAATCACAATTTACCCGTGAAAGAGAATAAATATCTCTCTCAGGGGAATAAGTGCCTTTGTCACACTCCCACATAATATGGTTGGGAGAATGAGGAGGGCTAATGGGGGTACACGGATCTTCCGCTTACAGGAGAGAAGTGCTATGTCAAAAGACATCAAAATGATGTTTCATTAATTGGAGTGCAGAATATAGTTTTTGTTGAAATTATTTATTCCAGGGTGGTTGCATATGGTTAGTCTTGCCCTAGGCTAAATAATTCAGTTAGAAAGGTACTGTTAATAACTTTGGTATTGATAAAGATAGTTTGAATTATTTTGGGATTTTAACCCTTTTAGAGTAAACAATTACATATTTTATTCAAACGTAACTGTTTAGATATGTTAACTCATAAAATTGAGGTTGTATTGCTTCAGATTAGAATAAACAAAAACATAATTCTAGGAACTAGTTAGGTAATAATATATTTGTTTTAAGAAAAGAAAGAAAAAGCTTCCATTACTTCTGGATTATTGAACATATTTGTCCTAAAAAGTAATAAATCTATTGTTATTACCTGATAATATATAACTGAACAAGAATTTCCTTATTTCACTTATATATTCTAAGGCTATATGAATCAGAAGTAATAAGAAATATAACTGGAATGTAACATGATCCCACACAGTGTGTGACTATCAGAATGCAGTTACATTCAGTTATAAATATAGGTTTTTTATAGAGAACCATCTCTTAGTATAATAAATGAAGAGATATCAGGAATTAGGATGTCAGTCCATTGAATCTTCTTGGTCCATGGATGATGTGGCATAACGGCCTCTTTTGTGAGAATGATGATTCCCATTTTGTTCTGATATTTTCTGGGTGCTGCCTGAAGGTGAAGATGATGCCATTCTTCTGCGTGTGGGAGTGTTGCTGTTTGTGGGTTCTGTCAGATTTAATTTTAAAAGGGTTTGTTGTAGTTCATCTGCTGATCTGCTTCTGTAAATTGTACCTTGGTAGTTAAATCTGACTGAAAAGGGGAAGCCCCATTGATACATAATGTTGTGGCGTTGCAGTTCCATTAGTTGGGGTTTCATGGATCGTCTTTTAGTAATAGTAAGTTAGGATAGGTCAGCAAAAATTTGATAATTGTGTCCTTGAAAATTAAGTTCCTTTTTTTCTCTTGCAGCAATTAGTATTTGTTCTTTCGTTCTGTAATAATGAAATTTTGTGATTATATCACGTGGGGGTCCATCTTTCTTTTTGGCTGTGAGGGCTCTGTGTACTCTGTCCAGTTCTAAACGTTCAATAGGGATATCTGGCTTTAGTTCTTGTAATAGAGCAGTAATAGTAGATTGCAGGTCTGTCACAGTTTCAGGTATTCCCCTTATGCGTAAGTTTGAACGTCTGGCTCTATTTTCGTAATCTTCAAACTTAGTTTGAAGTATTGAATTCTCTTTTTTTAATTGTTCCAATTCTGTTATATTTTCTTGGGTTGTAATTTCAATTTCATCCATTTTTATTTCTAAAGCTGCGGTGCGGTTTCCCAGCTCTCTTATTTCTTTGGTTAGGCTTTTTGTTATTTGGTCTGAGGTTTGTTTTAAAGCCTTATGAAGCATCTTTTCAAATTGTAATAATATTACAGGGGATACTGAGGAGGCTTGTGGAGAAGTTTGTGAGAGGATTTGTTCTGTATCTGACTCAAATGGAGAGTCTTGCTGTGACATTTTCTGTCTGTGAGAGCGCCCTGATGCTGTATCTTGTGAGGTGACTGGAGCTGCTTCAGCTGCAGTGAGTGCCTGTGAGCTCTTTGTGAGGTGATTTTTATTTCTGCCACGGTTTCCTCCCAGTACCATATTTCCTGCCCAAACTTTCACAGTTTGTTCCCTGGGGCAAAAAGGTTCAAATGGATACCTTTTGAGCCTGAAGGCTCTGCTTTGTCCTTCTCTTCTCTCCTCAGCGGTGTGGAGCTCTAACAATGCATGTCTGCTCCGCTAGGCTCCGCCTCCTGCCCTCTGCTCCCCTGAAATTCAAACCAAAAACAAAACAGCAGTGGGCATGGGTTTACCAATACTGAAAGACTATCACACAGCAGCAGTCTTGGACCAACTCAAAAACTGGTTCTCTACCCCTATTACAAAACCCTGGTGTCATCTAGAAACATCACGTTTAAACAAATTATCACCATTGTCATTTCTAATTGCAGCCACAGCGCATAAACAGAGTAAAAGACCCCTCCCACTAACAATACAAGCATTAATACAATCCTGGGAGGAGATCAGCATACCTGGGAGCGATTTTTACTCATCAACAAATGTACCCATCCCCTTAGATACACTACATTGGATAATCCCTAACATTAATCTTCACAACTGGACTAGGAAAAAAATACTGAATTTAACCACTTCAGCCCCGGAAGGATTTACCCCCTTCCTGACCAGAGCACTTTTTACAATTTGGCACTGTGTCGCTTGAACTGCTAATTGCGCGGTCATGCAATGCAGTACCCAAACAAAATTTGCGTCCTTTTCTTCCCACAACTAGAGCTTTCTTTTGATGGTATTTGATCACCTCTGCCGTTTTTATTTTTTGCGCTATACACGGAAAAAGACCGAAAACTTTGAAAAAAAATGATATTTTCTACTTTTTGTTCTAAAAAAAATCCAATAAACTCAATTTTAGTCATACATTTAGGCCAAAATGTATTTGGCCACATGTCTTTGGTAAAAAAAATGTCAATAAGTGTATATTTATTGGTTTGCGCAAAAGTTATAGCGCCTACAAACTAGGGTACATTTTCTGGAATTTACACAGCCTTTAATTTATGACTGCCTATGTCGTTTCTTGAGGTGCTAAAATGGCAGGGCAGTACAAAACCCCCACAAGTGACCCCATTTTGGAAAGTAGACACCCCAAGGAAATTGCTGAGAGGCATGTTGAGTCCATTGAATATTCATTTTTTTTGTCCTAAGTGATTGAATAATGACAAAAAAAAAAAATTACAAAAAGTTGTCACTAAATGATATATTGCTCACACAGGCCATAGGCATATGTGCAATTGCACCCCAAAATACATTTAGCTGCTTCTCCTGAGTATGGGGATACCACATGTGTGGGACTTTTTGGGAGCCTAACCGCGTACGGGGCCCCCGAAAACCAATCACTGCCTTCAGGATTTCTAAGGGCGTAAATTTTTGATTTCACTCCTCACTACCTATCACAGTTTTGAAGGCCATAAAATGCCCAGATGGCATAAAACCCCCCCAAATGACCCCATTTTGGAAAGTAGACACCCCAAGCTATTTGCTTTGAGGCATGTTGAGTCCATGGAATATTTTATATTTTGACACAAGTTGCGGGAAAGTGACAAATTTTTTTTTTTTTTTTGCACAAAGTTGTCACTAAATGATATATTGCTCACACAGACCATGGGCATATGTGGAATTGCACCCCAAAATACATTTAGCTGCTTCTCCTGAGTATGGGGATACCACATGTGTGGGACTTTTTAGGAGCCTAGCCACGTACAGGGCCCAAAAACCAATCACCGCCTTCAGGATTTCTAATGGTGTAAATTTTTGATTTCACTCTTCACTGCCTATCACAGTTTCGGAGGCCATGGAATGCCCAGGTGGCACAAACCCCCCCCCAAATCACCCCATTTTGGAAAGTAGACACCCCAAGCTATTTGCTGAGAGGCATGGTGAGTATTTTGCAGCTCTCATTTGTTTTTGAAAATGAAGAAAGACAAGAAAAACATTTTTTTTTTCTTTTTTCAATTTTCAAAACTTTGTGACAAAAAGTGAGGTCTGCAAAATACTCACTATACCGCTCAGCAAATGGCTTGGGGTGTCTACTTTCCAAAATGGGGTCATTTGGGGTTTTTTTTTGCCACCTGCGCATTCCATGGCCTCCGAAACTGTGATAGGCAGTGAAAAGTGAAATCAAAAATTTACGCCCTTAGAAAGCCTGAAGGCGGTGCTTGGTTTTCAGGGTCCTGTACGCGGCTAGGCTCCCAAAAAGTCCCACACATGTGGTATCCCCATACTCAGGAGAAGCAACAGAATGTATTTTGGGGTGTAATTTCACATATTCCCATGGCATGTTTGAGCAATATATCATTTAGTGTCAACTTTGTGCAAAAAAAAAAAAAAATTGTCTCTTTCCCGCACTTGTGTCACAATATAAAATATTCCATGGACTCGACATGACTCTCAGCAAATAGCTTGGGGTGTCTACTTTTCAAAATGGGGTCATTTTATGTCCTGGCATTTTATGCACAACATTTAGAAGCTTATGTCACACATCACCCACTCTTCTAACCACTTGAAGACAAAGCCCTTTCTGACACTTTTTGATTACATGAAAAAATTATTTTTTTTTGCAAGAAAATTACTTTGAACCCCCAAACATTATATATTTTTTTAAAGCAAATGCCCTACAGATTTAAATGGTGGGTGTTTCATTTTTTTTTTCACACAGTATTTGCGCAGCGATTTTTCAAACGCATTTTTTGAGGAAAAAACACACTTTTTTAAATTTTAATGCACTAAAACACACTATATTGCCCAAATGTTTGATGAAATAAAAAAGATGATCTTAGGCCGAGTACATGGATACCAAACATGACATGCTTTAAAATTGTGCACAAACGTGCAGTAGCGACAAACTAAATACATTTTTAAAAGCCTTTAAAAGCCTTTACAGGTTACCACTTTAGATTTACAGAGGAGGTCTACTGCTAAAATGACTGCCCTCGATCTGACCTTTGCGGTGATACCTCACATGTATGGTGCAATTGCTGTTTACATTTGACGCCAGACCGACGCTTGCGTTCGCCTTAGCGCGAGAGCAGGGGGGACAGGGGTGCTTTTTTTTTTTTTTTTTTTTTTTCGTTATTATTTTTTTGCTTTTTTTATCTTATTTTTAAACTGTTCCTTTCATTTTTTTTTTTAATCATTTTTATTGTTATCTCAGTGAATGTAAATATCCCCTATGATAGCAATAGGTACTCTTTTTTGAAAAAATTGGGGTCTATTAGACCCTACATTTCTCCTCTGCCCTCAAAGCATCTGACCACACCAAGATCGGTGTGATAAAATGCTTTCCCAATTTCCCAATGGCGCTGTTTACATCCGGCGAAATCTAAGTCATAAAATGCTCGTAGCTTCCGGTTTCTTAGGCCATAGATATGTTTGGAGCCACTCTGGTCTCTGAATCACCGCCTGCATTCTCAGGTTCCCTGTTGAGACAGGAGAGCCAGAGAAAAACACGGAAGACAGTGGGGGGGGCATTCCCTCCCACTGCTTGTAAAAGCAGTCTAGAGGCAAATTAGCTGCTAGGATTGCTTTTACATGAAAGCCGACCGCTGGCTGAAAAGAATGATACCAAGATGATACCTAAACCTGCAGGCATCATTCTGGTATAACCACTCAAAGTCGTGAATGGCGTACCTGAAGGCCAAAAAATGGTTAACAATAAAGCACAGTAAACGGTAAAGTATAAAAAATTGCATACCTGAAAAGCAAACATGATAAAACATAATAACAATAAAACATTGCAGAATAGAATACAGTAAAAAAGAGCAGAACAATAGAGAGAATAGAGAGAGAGAGAACAATAAAACGACAACTATTTTTTTTTATTTTATATTTTTGTTTGTGTTTTTTTTTTTTTTTTTTTTTTTTTACACTTTGTTTTGTAACTAACTTTTATAACTGTAACTGGTTCCAGGTTCGGGTCTCTCAAAATGCGATGGCATCTTGGGAGACCCTGTGAATGTGTGCCTAGTCTGTGCAATGCTGTACCCTACGCTAATACTCAACTAGTGAATGGTAGCGTCCAAAACATTCACCAATGCAAAGACCAGGATTGTCAGGACAGGAGGGACAAAAATAGCAGGTGTCACGCCTATATCCGCGCTTGCTGCAGACACGACATCTTTTTTGGGGGGGTTCGTTGGGTAGGGGTACTCGGGAGGACATAAAGAAAATGCCTCTCATGCAGCCGACTGCATTTGGTTTGGGATGTGAATGGGGGAATTACGGGCGCTGCAGAAGTGGTGGGTTCCCAATTAGGATTGGCGAATGCAGCAGGAAGGGCACTATGGGCATGACGGGCCTGTGTTTGTCTTCTTGGTGGCAGCGGGACACTACTTGTGCTTGCCACCTCACCAGCTTGAACTGCACTTATGGAACTCGCCACGTCACCAAGTGTTCCTGCAGTACTGGTTTGACTACGACCGGGGTGTACTAGGCCGCTGGTGCTTACCAGTTCACCAAAACGCTACCAAAAAATCTGTTAGCGATCGCAGGGATCAGGCCTGACTCTGCGAACGCTGCAGTTATGCATTTAGTGTTTTGTAAGTGACAGTGATCGATCGATACTGCACTTGGGTGGGCTGGGCCTGGCCAGGCGGAGGGGCAAAACACAGGTGCTAGCAGGTATCTGGGCTGATCCCGCTAACACTGCGTTTTTGGGAACCCTAAACTGCTGGGGACGCCATTATAGATCTTATCGGATCAGATATTGATCCGTTCAGATACTATACCACTAAGGGAGGCGTATGCTGCGTGCGTGGGTGTTAGCGATACTGGCACTAACCTGACGCTGCCTGGGGTTGGTGCTTGCCAGTTCATCAAAACGCTACCAAAAAAACTGTTAGCGATCGCAGGGATCAGGCCTGACTCTGCGAATGCTGCAGTTATGAATTTAGTGTTTTGTAAGTGACAGTGATCGATCGATACTGCACTTGGGTGGGCTGGGCTGGGCCGGGCGGAGGGGCAAAACGCAGGTGTTAGCAGGTATCTGGGCTGATCCCGCTAACACTGCGTTTTTGGGAACCCTAAACTGCTGGGGACGCCAGTATAGATCCGATCGGATCAGATATTGATCCGTTCAGATACTATACCACTAAGGGAGGTGTACGGTGCGTGCGTGGGTGTTAGCGGTACTGGCGCTAATCTGATGCTGCCTGGGGCTGGTGCTTGCCAGTTCATCAAAACGCTACCAAAAAAACTGTTAGCGATCGCAGGGATCAGGCCTGACTCTGCGAACGCTGCAGTTATGCGTTTAGTGTTTTGTAAATGACAGTGATCGATCGATACTGCACTTGGGTGGGCTGGGCTGGGCCGGGCCGGGCGGAGGGGCAAAACGCAGGTGCTAGCAGGTATCTGGGCTGATCCCGCTAACACTGCATTTTTGGGAACCCTAAACTGCTGGGGACGCTAGTATAGATCTGATCAGATCAGATATTGATGCGTTCAGATACTATACCACTAAGGGAGGCGTATGCTGCGTGCGTGGGTGTTAGCGGTACTGGCGCTAATCTGACGCTGCCTGGGGCGACGCATATCACCGCCGGGAGATCAGGGGGCTAAACCTTTATTCGGTAAAAAAAGGCGAGTTCCCCCATACTATAAAAAATAAACGAACTAACCAGCGTCACCCGTAACGGTTATACGGTGATCAGTGGTGAAAGGGTTAACTAGGGGGCAATCAAGGGGTTAAAACATTTATTAGATAGTATATGGGGGTCCCTGTCGCTATAAAACGCTGACGGCGAACCTAAATATTTACGTCCCTACCTAGCGTCACCAGCGACACTAATACAGCGATCAGAAAAATGATCGCTTAGCGACACTGGCGATGGGGGGTGATCAAGGGGTTAAAACTTTATTAGGGGGTTAGGGGGTATCCTGGACCTACAGGGGGCTAACACTCACTGCCCTACCACTTCTAACTGTCACAAACTGACACCAATGCAGTAATCAGGAAAAAAAAAAAAAAAACACTGCTTGGTGTCAGTTTGACAGGGGGGGGGTGATTGGGGGGGGATCGGGGGGCGATCGGGGGGGGGGAAGTGTGCCTGGCATGTTCTACTGTGTGTGTGTGTGTATGTGTTGTGCACTCGCATGTCTTCTCTCCTCGGCGCCGGAACGGAAACTGCCGAGCCGAGGAGAGATGACATCACATCCTCTGCCTCTGTGTACTACACAGAGGCAGAGGATGTTTCTCATTGGCTGGGAGCGATCGCGAGGGGGGGGCACGATCGGATGGCCTCCCCCTCATCTCTGATCGCTGCCAGACAAAAGCCGACCGCCGCTGGCACCGGGGGGGGTCCGATTGGACCCCCCGCCCGCGGGAAGGCAATCACGTACCAGGTACGTGATTTTGCTTGCCCGTGCCATTCTGCTCACGTATATAGGCGTGAGGCGGTCGGCAAGTGGTTAACAGATATCATGTGTGGCAATAAGCTGCTACCATTTAGCACAATACAACAGAAATTTAATCTCACAAACTCTGAATTTTTAACGTACACCCAGATTTCTTCATACCTCCAAACAACAAAGGCCACACATATATCTATAGTAGAAAAAATATGGACCTTTCTCCAATCCAAAAACCCCAATATGAAAGGAATAAAAGTGATCTATAACTTACTTCACTCTAAAGATGCCTTTACAAAAAATAAACAAATTATCAAATGGGAAAAAGAAATAGGCAAAGAATTCACAGATCTCCAGTGGAAACAAGCGATTACTAACAATCGTAAATTTTCAAGATGTGCCAACTATGAAGAACTAACACAAAAACTCATGATGAGATGGTACTATACCCCATATATTACAGCAAAATTTTCTAAAGATAATTCAAACGTATGATGGAGAGGGTGTGGACAAGTAGGGACCCTAGCCCATATATTATGGTCATGCTCAGAGGTTAAAAAATTTTGGTGGAAAGTTTATGATATGCTCTCTAAATTAACTGAATGCACGGTGGTTCCAAAGATAGAACAAGCTATCCTAGGGATAAATATGGATCAATATAAACCTGAACACAGATGTATTGTTACACACGTCTTGCTGGCAGCAAGAATGGAATTGGTATATAGGTGGAAATCTATTGATGTACCTACTGCTAGGGACATAAAAATTAAAATTAACACTTTAACAGAATATGAAAAAATTTTGGCGCACAGGGATGGTAACTCATTAAGATTTGAAAATAACTGGTCTCCATGGAAACGGTTTCTCTCTTCTAATTATTCTGTGTACATTTTTATTTTCTAAGTATTTAGACTATTTGTAGCTGATTATCTATGCAAACCAATACATATCAATACCTTTCGAGTTGCCCTAATAGTTACCTAGACTGTTTAATGACTTGCTCAATATACAACAAATGGGGGGAGGATCTTCTGTGAGCACAGTGTGATCCTATAGGGGTGCCCAGAGGATCCCTCCCCTCTCCACCTGTTTTTCAACTAAATTTTCTCTTCGCTTCTGTGACTCGTATCATTATATATATTTCTCATATACATCATTCCAGTAAAGGTAACTCAATTCAAGCTACAATAAAGAAAGTTATAGAATTATTTAATTGTTACTATTGTTTGATATTACAGTTGTAACAAGATTTTCTTTAATATAATTTTGTATGACTGCATTTATGTACCTTTGTAAAAAAAAAAAACCTTTTCAATAAAAATTACTTGAAAAAAAAAAAACATCCACTGTTTTCACGAAGCTTGACTTGCGAGGCACATATAGTCTAGTGTGGATTCGCAAAAGGAGAAGAATGGAAGACGGCCTTCCGCACTAGATTCTGACATTATGAATTCCTCGTTATGCCCTTTGGGTTGTGTAATGCTCCAGCAACATTGCAGCATTTCATCAATAACATTTTCAAAGACTTTCTTGACCTTTTCCTGATTGTATACCTAGACGACATCCTCATCTTTTCTACTTATGTCATAGCACACCGTGAACACGTTAAAAAAAGTTCTCGGCCGGTTAAGAGACCATGGACTGTACGCAAAGGCAGAGAAGTGTGAATTTGAAAAGGAAACGATCCAGTTCTTGAAACTTGTCATTTCCACTTTAGGTATTTCCCGTGGATCCCCAGAAAGTCAAATCTATCCTTGAATGGTCCACTCCTACAGACAGAAAGAGCACACAGAGGTTCATAGGATTTGCAAAATTTTACCACAAGTTTATTAAAATTTTCTCTGCTATCATCTCCCCTGTTACCCAGCTGACAAAACAGAATACCTGTTTTCAGTGGACACCTGCAGCACAAGTGGATGTTTTGGAGAATGCCGTGGGTTCCATCCTGTCACGGCGCCAGGGAATGAAGTCTCTGTTATACCCCATTGCCTTCTTTTCTAGGAAACTCAGCCCTGCAGAGAGGAATTATGATGTGGGAGACCAGGAGTTGCTGACCATAAAGACAGCCCTGAAAGAATGGCGTTATTTGCTGTAAGGAGCTGCTCACTACTTTGATCTTTACTGATTACAAAAATCTTGAGTATCTCAGAACAGCCAAAGGACTAGACCTTGTCAAGCCGGGTGGGCACTATTCTTTTCCCGCTTCTCCTTCCATATCACCTACAGACCGGGTTCCAAGAATGGCAAGCCTGATGCCCTATCCTGCATGTACCCGAAAGAAGAGGAAAAACATCGCCATTCAGACACAATCATGCTGGCCCAAAGTTATCTGCTACTACAAGTAGACCTGATTACCCAGCTTAAACAGGCATTCACAAGGGATGTTCTTCCACCAGTTGTTTGCTTTCAGGAACAAGAGAGGTTATTCCTGCACAACCAAAAGGTGTTTGTACCCCCAAGTCTGCACCCCAAGATCTTTAGCCTTTGTCACGACCATCCCTTGGCGGGACATTTTGGGGTAACCAAGACAACAGAACTAGTGCAACATTCCTTTTGGTGGCCAGGTTTAAGGTCCGATTGCAAGGATTATGTTGGTACCTGTGGAGTCTGCAAACAAGAATGACAAGACCAAAGCTTGGGGTCTGTTAAGGCCTTTACCTATTCTCAAGAGACCCTGGGATATGATCAATGTGGACTTTATTGTCGAGCTTCCCCCATCCGAAAGGTTTTCACTACCTTCTCTGTGATCGTTGACAGATTAACAAAGATGGCCCATTTCATTCCTATGTTAGGAACCCCCTCAGCAACGGAAACCGCTCATACCTTCATCAAGGAAGTGGTTAGGCTCCATGGGGTACCCAGCAGCATCACCTCTGATCGATACAATTTACGCCCAGATTCTGTAAAGATCTTTGCTGGATACTAAAGATCGAAACTTGTTTCTCGTCAGCCTATCATCCACAGACAAATGGCCAAACAGAATGAACAAATCAAATTCTGGAACAATAGCTTTGGTGCTCCTCATCCTTTGCCCAAGATAATTGGGCATCACTTTTACCCCTGGCAGAATTCGCATACAATGATGCAGTTCACTCGGCTACAGGACAAGCCCTGTATTTTGCAAATTATGGGTACTTCCCAGTCTTCCTACCTGACATCTTGCCTGATTCCTTGGTTCCCGCAGTCCAAGAAAGGATAAGTGCTCTTCAGTCGAACAGCAAAGTATTGCAAGATGCCATTTCTAAAGCTCAAAAGGACAATAAAAAAATATTTGACAGAAAAAGAAGAGATCTAAAGCTTCAAATAGGAGACAAGGTTTAGTTATCCACTGCCAATTTAAAATTGTCATGCTCATCCAAAAAGCTCAGACCTAGATATAACGGTCCATTTCCTGTTAAGAGGCAGATTAATCCAGCAGCCTACGAACTTTTACTCCCAGAGACTTACAAAATCCACCCTGTCTTTCACATGTCCTTGCTAAAAACTGCAAAGCTAGACCCATTCCCTGGTCGTGAATCAGGTCCACCAGCACCTACAATAACGACAATGAGGAATATGAGGTTGAGACAATTGTGGATTGTAGGAAAAGAAGGGGCACCATCCAGTATTTAATTACATGGAAAGGCTACGGACCAGAAGACAACTCTTGGGAACCAGAATCCAATCTTCATGCCATGACATGAAGACATGACAGGAATTCTTCCAGGCTCACCCTGATAAGATGTTACAAACGGGCATCTGGAGGTTGCCCATTGGGGGGGCAATGTAAGAGATGTGTGGTTAACAAACACGCATTGGTGTGAAGGCATGGGCACACCAGTGTGACAGCCTATTTAAACCAAGCAATGACACATACACATTGCTGAGTGGTCTTTCAGTTTGTTCCTGTTGACCTGTGCCCTGATCTGTTCCAGTTTACCTGTGTTGACCCAGCTTCACCTGTACCTCCTTTTAGACTTTCGCCTGCCTACCTGTGACCTTGGCTTGTGTTTGAGTCTGCTCCTGTCTCATGCTCCTGTACCTTGCTGCCCAATTTTGTACCAAACTCGGCTTGTATCCTGTCTTAGCTTCAGTCTCATGTTCCGGTACCTGCTCTGCCTGACTGTTGATGACCCCCTGGCTTATGTTCCGGCAACGCCTCCGCCTGCTCATCCAGCTACACAGAGTTCCAGTTCCCAGTGCCTGTCTGGTGATCTACGGCCATCGGGTTCCTGTCAAGTCTCAGCTGGTGCCAACTGCTGTACCAGCCCTCCTGCCACTCTATGTCCTTCACTCCCTGTCATCTCTATCAGGGGCGTTGGGCAGGAGATGCAAGAGAAGCCCTCTCTACAGTTCGATCTCCACCAGGTATGTCACAACCACATTCCAATAATATTGAAAACCAAAAAATAAAAAATAAAAATGTCTTAGAAAATAATAACTCCTCAAATGCTAGCTAGCATTAAAATGCGATCTCACTACACCCTGAACTGAAATCTAATAACCCAAAATAGTGCAGCACCCGCGATCCCATATATGTTATTTATTACACTTGAAGTTAAAGTGAATTACATTGATTTTTAACACATTCTTCACAGGGATTTCATCACAGATCTTTTTTTGTGATTGATTTGGACTGTCACCTTTATATAATTTGATCACAGACTTTTGTGGTTTATTTTAATGATTATAATTAACACATGTGGTGTTTGTTATTGTTTATTATTTATTTTGGGTTATTAGATATATGGTATGCCAATATCCACTGATAGCACCAACTTCATCAATTTAAAAAAAGAAAGAATGAGCATAACACCTTGCTTTTTTTACATATTCAAAATCAATTATTAGCATAACAAAAATATTATAATTAACAATTTACTGGAAAAACTGAAATAAATATATTTTTAACTGTGGTAAATGCATATAGGTTAATAAAGAAAAAATAATAAAAATGACAAATGTTAAAATTAATTCATAAAAAAAGTCCAAAATATATGCATATAGATTTATGTATTTATTTTATGCAATTCCAAATATATATATAAAATTACCTGTTTGGGAAGAAATACAGATGTATTGGTGCATGTTTCCAATAACAGGGATACTATGTTTAGGAATTCTTACAATTAATGGGGTTTTCCACTGTTTTACTTACCATTATTAGTGGAATTTTTAAAAATAAAAGTAATTATAATAAGTAATCATTTCCTATTGTTTCAAGTTACTGTTAACATGATCTAACTTTTTTGCTTTCATCTGTCTTTTGCTTTATACTACATTTCATTCCTCATTTCATTGCAATCATGCTGAAAGTAGAAGAACAGTAGAGTAGAAAAACATTCATAAGAAAAATTGCTTCAGGTTTTAAGGTGGTCCTGTCAGGAAAGAAAGTTGGGAGCTGCCATTACTGATTTGTTTTTAAAGGTTCAGCTCTGGGGTTGTCATTCTTTCCTCGTAATTTATTTAGTCGCTCACTTGGATCAGGTATATGCTTCAGGGATCCCTACACTTTTTTGATTGCATGCTTATTAGAGTTCCTATAATTCTAACCTGACGGGTTTCTTTTTAAATGATCATTTCATGTTTTGTAACATTTAACTAATTAGAATTCCTACCCAAAAACTATTACTAATTTTATCTTTCATTTACAGGTGGATATCTTAGTAACAGATGTACAAAAATAAAATAACATTTCCCAGGGGGTTTATTCTAATGCCTTAAAATAACCATGGTAAACTAAATTACTTTTGAATGGTCTCCTGTGTTTTCTTTAGCAGTGATATCTAGAGCATTGAAATTACAGGCCCAAGGCAAAGTAGGTTACAGTCTGCACACCTTTCTATTTTCTGCATCAGCTCCCTGGAAGAAGTCAACAGAGTGTTACCCCTCAAATATTAGCTAAGCAAGATGACTTTGGAGCACCATCATTTTAAGTCCTGACAATCTAATACAATAAAAACAGCAATTTTATGTTATTAATTAAATTGTGCATTTGAAAATGATTACAGTGATGGCAATGATTATTATGATTAGACATAAGTGAACTTTGAAAAATCCACTCTTCTGGAAACCCATCTAATTTTGTTTGAAGCATGATTTAGTTGATTATGCAAACCTCTGTAAATTTTGCAATGCATTTTAAATATTTTTATGGGCTTTGCAACAATGGTTTTACTATGGTATTTTAGAGGCTTAAGAAAGTGTTCCATATTTTACACATTTCTCATTACTTTTTGACTAGAACACACTTCTAAAGGTGTTATAGGGGAAAACATTGCGGACTGATACATATTTTACCAATTTCCTGTGAGGGCACTAAGCATAATTAACTTAAGTGACAGAAAAAAGTCAGTTAAGCTAATCCTATATCATATATATATCTGGGAAAGCAGCATCTGTGTGGCAGCAACAACAGAAAGATAACAGATGGGTATGGAAGCTCCAAGCCAGTTCACAGCATAGTCTAATAAGGTCAAGCTTTCCTTTTAGAAAAGCAAGTACGTAATTTGCTTATTGCCTTATATCTGTGACTATTTTGTCAGGGCTGGATTAGACTATGCTGCTAGTTATCAGTTTTGAGATAGGAACCCTGTCCAGCAGGGATAGGGAATTAGAGTCAGGGAGAGGTTCCAGTGTGAGAAGGGATAGAGTAGGGGAACACCACTTCATACTGTATACAGAGCCTATCTCCAATACTGTTGCCTTCACTCGCTGCAGACCTTTCTGAGCCACCACCTGTGCTATCTGCCATTCAGCCACCCCTCCAGCAGATACCACCCAGGTAAGACTGATTCAGTATGTGCTGTATGCTTTTGTGCCTGAGGATATACCACTGTACATCAGACTACAACATCCCGGTATCAGCAGGCCTAGCTATACTGCTCTGCCACTCTTGTGCCTTAAGAACTGTCAGCATTCGGCTGTAACCCACATTGTGCCTGTGTGGAATGGTCATCTTACCGATAACTGAAAGTGTTACTGAACCTATTACCAAAGCGTTATTGAACCTTATACCAAACTGTTACTAAACCTGTCATAGAATATTGCTGAACCTGTTGCTGAGCTTGTTACTGCAAGAGAAACTGCACCTGTGTGCTCTGCAAGCAACAGTCTTGAACTTTAAATGTTCTGCTTCCTCCAGTTAGGTACGATACAGTTGGCCTTACCCGCATATCTGGTGGACTGCAAATTCTTGTGTACCCCTCCCACCCCCATATTCACAGTTCAGACACCCAACAGTCCTTTCTAGGATTCTCTTTCACTGTGTAATTAGCTAATCCCCCCCCTCCAAAGTCTTTTTGATGCGGCTGCTCACACACAAGTGTGATTTACCAAACCAAAGAGGAATATAATAAACAAACTGAGCAGTGCCACCTACTTATCAGTAACAATAATACAGAAATGTATTAAAAATGTCCTTATAATTAAATGAGTCCCCAACAATATTTCCAGTGTGAAAAATACAGAGATGAATCTTCTACCACCTCCTTAGATCACTTCACTCTTCTTTGTGTCAGAAATAAACACCAACCATCACCTTCTTGTGAAGTAAGGACTCACCAGACAGAACTGTCATAACAACAATCACAAATGCATTTGTTGGGTTAAGGATCCCTCCAGGTACTGTGCACCAGCCTCAATCATCCTTCATTCAGTGGTACTCAGGAATGAACCCAGCTATGGTCCAATCGGAGATCAACCCCTTATTTAACCGGTTCCGGACCAGCCAGTTATACTGCGGCAGGTTGGTCCGGCTGCGCGAAATCACGTGCCCCCCGCCATCCCCGATGATCGGATTCGATCAGGAGCTGATCAGGCCAAAGCCAATGATATCTGGCCTGGACCTGGTGATTGCTCCTGATGAATGATATCCTTCACCTGTCTGTGTAACTGTAAACACTGACAGGGGAAGTGATGCCATCTCTTCTCGTGTCGGTCTTTTTGTTCCAGACCGAGAGGAGAGAGTATCTAAAAGGGAGTTGCACAACACTACACTGACACCAGGTCAGGTAGGCACACAATTCACCCCCTGATGACCCCCTGATCACCACCCCAGTAAACCCCTTCACCACCTGTCACTGTACCACCAAGTACAGCAATCAGATTTTTTTTTATCGCTGTACTAGTGTCGTTAGTGACAAAAATCAGTGTTAGGGTAATTAGTCTTAGGCCCAGATAGGTCTAGGGACCCCCCTAACCCCCCAATAAAGGTTTAACCCCTTAATTACCCCCTGTCACCTGTGATCACAGTATAAGTGTCACGGGTGACGCAGTTTAGCTAGTTTATTTTTTATAGCGTCAGGGCACCCGCCGTATTTTATCCAATAAAGGTTTAACCCCCTTGATCACCCGGCAGGTGATCAAAGTTAGGTTTTAATGTCAGATAGGGTCTGCATCACCCCAGGCAGTGTCAGATTAGTGCCAGTAGCACTAATACCCACGCACGTACCATATGCCTCCCTTAGTAGTATAGTGTCTGAACGGATCGATATCTGATCTGATCAGATCTATACTAGGGTCCCCAGAAGTTTAGGGTTCCCAAAAACGCAGTGTTAGCGGGATCAGCCCAGATACCTGCTAGCACCTGCGTTTAGCCCCTCCACCCAGCCCAGCCCACCCAAGTGCAGTATCAATCGATTACTGTCACTTACAAAACACAACACACATAACTGCAGTGTTCGCAGAGTCAGGTCTGATCCTTGCGATCGCTAACAGTTTTTTTGGTAGCATTTAAATTAGTCGCTAACAGTCAGGAGTTTTTTAACCTGTGAGTCTCACTAGTTTACCTGTAAATTTATAGCCCAAAATGGCAAATTGAAGGTACACTAGTGAAGAGGCCTACAGGTTTCTGAGCATGACAGATAGTGAAGAGGAAGTCACTCATCTGTCAGATTCAGGCTCAGAATACAAACCTGTAGACAGCAGCGGCAACCTGACAGATAGCTCTGACGACGGAGTTGTGGTCCCTGCCAAGGTCAGGCGTACCAGACCCCGATCTTCTTCTGCTGTCATTGAGGTGCAAGAACCGCAGGTCCCTCGTATGGAGCAGAGAGCCAGTACTAGGGCCGCTATTCCCTCTGGTGAACTGGCAAGCACCAGCGGCCTAGTACATCTTGGTCATACATCCAGAACTGCAGTAACACTTGGTGATGTGGCGAGTCCCATAAGTGCAGTTCAAGCTGGCGAGGTGGCAAGCATGAGTAGTGTCCCGCTGCCACCATGAAGAAAACAAACACAGGCCTATCAAGCCCATAGTGCCCTTCCTGCTGCATTTGCCAATCCTAATTGGGAACCCACCACTTCTGCAGCACCCGTACTTCCCCTATTCACTGGCCAACCCAGAATTCAGGAGGAAACAGTTAATTTTACGTCACTTGATTTTTATTCACTGTTTTTCACCGAAGATCTCTATAGATCTATTGTGGACCAAAGCAATTTGTATGCTGGTCAATTCATTGCTGCTAATCCCCAGTTGACCCTTGCCAGAGATTGGAGACCAATTAAGGTTTCCGAATTTAAGACCTTTCTGGGCCTATCCCTCCTCATGGGCATAACCAAAAAGAGTGAGTTGCAGTCATATTGGTCCACTGATACACTTCACCATATGCCCGTGTTCTCTGCCTCCATGACCAGGACACGATACGAACAGATCTTGCGGTTCATGCACTTCAGTGACAATGAACTCTGTCGTCCTCGGGTTGACCCTGTATTTGATCGGCTCTACAAAATTCGGCCCCTCGTAAACTACTTCAACCAACGTTTTCCAGCCTTGTTTACTCCCAATCAAGTTGTCTGCATTGATGAGTCCCTGATTAAGTTTTCTGGCCGCTTGTTTATCAAACAGTATCTTCCCAGCAAGTGTGCCAGATACGGGGTCAAGATGTTTAAGCTCTGTGACAGGGCCACAGGCTATACATAGAGTTTTATGGTTTACGAGGGAAAAGATAGTCATGTAGAGCCGGAGAACTGCCCTGACTACATAGGAAGCGCTGGTAAGATAGTGTGGGACTTGGTGTCACCCTTATTCGGAAAGGGGTACCACTTGTACGTGGATAATTATTACATGAGCGTGCCAGTTTTTTGTCACTTTTCTGATTATGGAATTGGTGCATGTGGCACCGTGCGATCTAATCGCTGGGGCTTCCCCCAACGGCTTGTAGAATCCCAACTTAGATGGGGGGCGAGAGCCTGCTTGAGGTGTAAAAATTTGTTAGCAGTGAAGTGGAGGGATTCACGGAATGTTTTTGTTCTGTCCTCGCTTCACGCAGACACGGCAGTCCAAATTCCTACGGCGACTGGTGTTTTGGAGAAACCCCTCTGTGTCCACGAATACAACCTTAACATGGGAGGGGGGGGACCTCAACGACCGGTTGTTGGCGCTGTACCTAGTTAGGCCAGACCCTGGTACAAAAAAGTGTCTGTATACCTATTTCAATTGGCTTTGCTGAACGCTCATGTGCTATACAGAGCTTCGGGACAGACTAGATCCTTCCTTAAATTCCAGGAAGAGATCGTCAGAGCCCTTCTGTTTCCAGATGGTGCTCTTGCCCAACTTTCCAGTCCAAATGCAGTGAGCCGTCTGCATGAGAGGCATTTTCCTTTTGTCCTCCTTGGTACCCCTACCCAAAGAAACCCCCAAAAAAGATGTTGTGTCTGCAGAAAACGCGGATTTAGGCGTGACACCCACTTTTATTGTACCTCCTGTCCTGACCAACCTGGTCTTTACATTGGTGAATGTTTCAAATGCTACCACACACTAGTGGAGTTTTAGCGTAGGGTACAGCACCACACAGTCCTAGGCACACTAACACAGGGTCTCAGGGTCTCGAAAGATGTGATGGTCATCACTTTTTGAGAGACCCTAATCTGCAACGTTCAGTTTACAGTTTTTTTTACAGTTTTTATAAAAATCCAAAAATAGTTGTGGTTGTATTTTTCTTCTCTCTCTCTATTGTTCTCTCTCGTATGTTCGCTCTCTACTGTCCGCTCTACTGTTCGCTCACTATTGTTCTATATCTATCGTTCTCTCTATTTTTACTATGTTTTATTGTATTTGCTTTGCAGGTATGGTATACTGTAATATTTTTTTAATTGTTACCATCATTTGCTTAGCAGGTACGCCATTCAGCTGCAGCACAGGTTTATTTAGCTTGACAGCAACAGCATTTGCTCCTACGATACATAAAGCCGTGACTCCAGCGCTGTCGGAGGTGATTTCACCACCACAGCTAAAAAAAAAAAAAAGAGCATATTTGCCGAAGCATGGGGGCAGCAGGGGTGGAGAAGCGATTTGTTCCTAACATTAGGGGCGGATTACCCCCATGCTTCGGCATATATTTTTTTAGGCACAGATTGCAATGTTTTACTTTTACTATGTTTTATTGTATTTGCTTTGCAGGTATGGTAAGTCTTACTGTTATACTGTAATGTTACTTTGTTTTGTTGTTAACCATCATTTGCTTAGCAGGTGCACCATTCAGCTGCAGCACGGGTTTATTTATCTTGACAGCAACAACGTTTGCTCCCACAATACATAAAGCCATGACTCCAGTGCTGTCGGAGGTGATTTCACCACCGCAGTTAAAAAAAAGAGCATATATGCCGAAGCATGGGGGCAGCAGGGGCGGAGGAGCGATTTGCTCCTAACTTTTGGGGCGGATGCCCCCATGCTTCTGCATATATTTTTTAGACCATTCAGCTGCAGCACTGATTTATTAATCTTGACAGCAACAGCGTTTGCTCCCACGATACGTAAATCAGCGTCTCCAGTGCTGTAGGAGGTGATTTCACCACCACAGTTGAAAACAATATGGTGCATTTATGCCCATCATTTGAAGTGGGTGGATGAAGGGTGGTATTCTAATGGTGGGCATACTCACTGATCAATCTCTTTTTTTCATGCAGCCCACAGAAAAAAGAGCATTACAATGTATGCCCAACAAGGACCAGCAACGTACTGGTATGTTGCTGGACTTTGAGTGGGTATACCAGAATGATGCCTGCAGATTTAGGTATCATCTTGGTATCATTCTTTTCAGTCAGCGGTCGGCTTTCATATAAAAGCAATCCTAGCGGCTAATTAGCTTCTAGACTGGTTTTATAAGCAGTGGGAAAGAAAGTCCCCCCCCACCGTCTTCCATGGTTTTCTTGGGCTCTCCTGTCCCAACTGGGAACCTGAGAATGCAGCCGATGGTTCAGCCAGCTGGCCATAGAGCTGATCAGAGACCACAATGGCTTCAATCATCTCTATGGCCTAAGAAACCGGAAGCTACGAGCATTTCATGACTTAGGTTTCGCCGGATATAAACATTGCCATTGGGAAATTGGCAAAGCATTTTATCACACTGATCTTGGTGTGGTCAGATGCTTCGAGGGCAGAGGAGAGATCTAGGGTCTAATAGAACCCAATTTTTTCAAAAAAGAGTACCTGTCACTACCTATTGCTACGATAGGAGATATTTACATTCCCTGATATAACAATAAAAATGATTAAAAAAAATGAAATGAACAGTTTAAAATATAATAAAAAAGCAAAATAAATAATAAAAAAAAAAACACCCCTGTCCCCCGTGCTCACGCGCAAAGGCGAGCGCAAGCGTCGGTCTGGTGTCATATGTAAACAGCAATTGCACCATGCATGTGAGGTATCACCACGAAGGTCAGATCAAGGGCAGTAATTTTGCAGTAGACCTCCTCTGTAGATCTAAAATGGTAACCTGTAAAGGCTTTTAAAAATGTATGTAGTTTGTCACCGCTGCACGTTTGTGCACAATTTTAAAGCATGTCATGTTTGGTATCCATGTATGGCATAAGATCATCTTTTTTATTTCATCAAAGATTTGGGCAATATAGTGTGTTTTAGTGCATTAAAATGAAAAAAAGTGTGTTTTTTCCAAAAAAAACGCGTTTGAAAAATCGCTGCGCAAATACTGTGTGAAAAAAAAATTGAAACATCCACCATTTTGATCTGTAGGGCCTTTTCTTTAAAAAAAATATATAATGTTTGGGGGTTCAAAGTAATTTTCTTGCAAAAAATATTTTTTCATGTAAACAAAAAGTGCCAGAAATGTCTTTGTCTTCAAGTGGTTAGAAGAGTGGGTGATGTGTGACATAAGCTTCTAAATGTTGTGCATAAAATGCCAGGACAGTTCAAACCCCCCCCCCCCCCCAAATGACCCCTTTTTGGAAAGTAGACACCCCAAGCTATTTGCTGATAGACATGTTGAGTCCATGGAATATTTTATATTTTGTCATAAGTTTCTGGAAAATTAAACTTTTTTTTTTTTTTTTTGCACAAAGTTGTCACTAAATGATATATTGTTCAAACATGGCATGGTTATATGTGGAATTACACCCCAAATGCATTCTGCTGCTTCTCCTGAATACGGGGATACCTCATGTGTGAGACTTTTTGGGGAGCCTAGACGCGTACAGGACCCTGAAAACCAATCTCCGCCTTCAGGATTTAGAAGGGTGTAAATTTTTGATTTTACTCCTCATTACCTATCACAGTTTTGAAGACCATAAAATGCCAAGGTAGCACAAAACCCCCCCAAATGACCCCATTTTGGAAAGTGGACACTCCAAGCTATTTGATGAGAGGCATGTTGAGTCCATGGAATATTTTATATTTTGCCACAATTTGTGGGAAATTGAATTTTTTTTTGCACAAAGTTGTCACTAAATGATCTATTGATCAAACATCCCATGGGCATATGTGAAATTACACCCCAAATACATTCTGCTGCTTCTCCTGAGTATGGGGATACCACATGTGTGAGACTTTTTTGGAGCCTAGCCATTTACAGGACCCCGAAACCAATCACTGCCTTCAGGCTTTCTAAGGGCGTAAAATGGTTATTTCACTTCCTCACTACCTATCAGTTTCAGAGGCCCTGAAATGTCAAGATAGCACAACCCCCCCCCCCCCCCAAATGACCCCATTTTGGAAAGAAGACACTTCAAGCTTTTTATTGTTTATTTTTATTTTTATTGTTGTGTCTATGGAATATTTGATATTTTGCCACAAGTTTCTGGAAAATTACATTTTTTTTTTTTTTACACAAAGTTGTCACTAAATGATATATTGTTCAAACATGGCATGGTTATATGTGGAATTACACCCTAAAATACATTCTGCTGCTTCTGCTATGTACAGGGATACCTCATATGGGAGACTTTTTGGGAGCCTAGCCATGTACAGGACCCCAAAATCCAAGCACCGCCTTCAGGCTTTCTAAAGGCATAAAATTGTGATTTTACTCCTCACTACCTAAGTTTTGCCACAATTTTAGAAATAAAAAAAGATGATATTAGGATAATTAAACAACAAATTAAGGTGAACTTTAAAAGTCATCCACTAAAGCACAAATTGCACTGAAATTGCATTGTTTGCAATATCTATAGGTCATGGATAAACCCAAAACTCTTTAACAAAATGTATTTAAAAAAATAATAAATACATGCACATTTGCAGAAAAAAATATATTACATTTTTTTTTGCATAGAAACCTGCAAAGTATTGCAACGATGATCAGTTGCAGACTCTTCTTGCAGGTGTATGTCAGTATCTAGGTAAGCACAAGTTACAGAACTGGAGGAAATGTCAATGGACTATGACTGCGATGGTCAGCGCATTGTATTCCATGACTAACTACAAGTCTATATGTCGTTGTGGCAGATGGGACTTTTTTTTTCAAGGATAAGTTCACCTTTGGAACTGGTTATATGTTCCACCTGTATTTAGGGTGGAACATATAACATGTTCCAGCTCTTGCCTCCTCTCCTCCTGCTCCCCCTTCCCTGTGAGAGTGGGTGGGAAATCTTCTTCCTGCACCCGTTGTCAGAAATGAAAAACAGCGTGGCTGTGCGGAGCTCCGTCTACAGGGCTGCATCATAAATTCACAGAGTACTGTGAATAAATAAACTACAAGTAGCGGCGGCTTGTAGTTTAAAATGAACTACAAGGATCCTGGTGAGCGCTCTCGTAGTCCATTGATTCTTCCGGTCATTCAGTAACTGCCCATATTGAAGATACGGACAGACAGTGTACTGAGGGTCTGCAGGATCCTGGCATCGCACCCGCAATCTACTGATTGCGGGTGCAATGCCTTACAGGCTGCAGAGTAAAAAAATAATAAATGCACATTTTTTTACCTTCAAAAATATGTGCATTTATTTGTTTATTTTTTATAAAGGTGAACTTAGCCTTTAATTCATTCACAGATCTTTGTAAATAAATAACATGGTTTTTTTAGGTGGAGCCATGCTAAATTTAAAACTGACAGCTGCCATCTGGGAGAATAACTCCTGCATGCTGTACAGCAAAATTGGCACAATAATGTTACTCTCTAAACATGAGTGTAACATGTAATATGCTCCCATGTGATTGAGGCCCTTTGGTGACATTGGGAATGGTGTGGCAGTGATTGTGTTTGGCTGTAGTATTAGGCCTCATTCACACAGTGTATCAATGCATACCCCATACAAGGGCTGTGTTTACCTGCATGCAGGTTTCCATGCATCCCCATTCAGGCAGTCCTGTCAATGTCTATTGGGATACAGGGCTGCATAGACACAGACACCGCTCTTAATCTGACATTTTGCGGGGGGATTGCCCTGAATGCACACTGTCTGTGTTCATGCCTTTTACCTACACAGATGTCAGATTGGGAGAAGCACTGTGTCTGTACAACCACTATGTTCCAATAGATATGATGAGACGGCCTGCATGGGGATACACGGAACTCCTGGGCATTCCTGTATGGGTAAACATGGCCCCTGCATGGGGTACGCATTGATGCTCCTCATGGTGACACTGGGTCTGGTGAGGCAGTGCTCAGGGACACTGTAGCTGGCTACCCTGGTGTGATAAGTGTGTAAGGGCTTGTTTACACTTAGGTTGACATTACCAACCATCCGCTACTCCCACTTTAGCTGAGGAGGTAGTAACTGGATGTGTACACATGCCACAGCAGAAATTATACCCCCTGTCGTACTCGGCAGGCACTACAGGCTGACATGCGTGACTCATTCACGTGATACTGTGCTGTACCTGCCCCGTAACCACACACAACACACATGGTTGCGACACAGTAGTCCAGCATTAAGAGAGTTAAGACAGGCAATGAGCTTGTCCGCTGCCTGTCAAATGCTCTCTGAGGAATTACCTGAACACGGATTACTCTTAAGAGAGCCCCGAAAATGTGTGAATGAGCCTTAAATAAAATGATCACTATTACCGGTCACATTGTATTGCTCTGGCCAATGATCAGAGACATGGTATGTAGCCAATGGCATGTGAAGTCTCTGATCACTAACCTGAGAAGTAAATTGTCACCATAGTGACACTGCACTGCTTTAGTGACAGTGATTATATATATATATATATATATATATATATATATATATATATATATATATATATATATATATATATATATATATATATATATATATATATATATATATATATATATTATATTTATAGATTTTTTTTTTCTTCCTCAGTGTGTAACAGTGCCCAGTATTACACACATTCTCTACTCTCACAGGCGATCACTGTGAGATGATGGCTTTCAAAGACTGCAGCATTGCAGCCTTTGTTTACACGTGTGATCATGACATGGTACCCTGATCTGCGATCTGCTGTGTCTGAGGGAGAGCAGTACATAGTAACCAACTAAGATCTAGTATTTTATGCTTTTCCCATAGTTCACCCCTCTGGTTTATTCACTGCACTGTTGCTCCTCCCTAGCAACCATTGTCCACAGTAAAAATCACTAATAATGTTCAGATTGCTTTGACAGCTTTCAAACCTATCCTTGCTCTAAACTTGTCTTTAGTTTAATGTGTATATCAAATAAGTAATTTATTTTCAAGTTTGGGATAAAATGAAAAAGCATTTAAACAACCTGGTTTCTATATCTCTCTAGATCTTTGTTATTAAAGATGAGCTACAGTCTCCTACTCAAAAATACAAAAAAACATCCCCATGATCCGATTCCTTATAAAAAGTTTTTTCTTTTTCGTTATATGGATATTGTCAATAAAGCAGATATTGTCCTTAATTTTTAAATGTCTGGGTTTCTGTTCCCTGATGACATTCTGGCAGCTGCCATCTTCAGAGTGGGCATCTAAAGCCGACACCAGTGTTTTTTTCAGGAATTAGTGCAACTGGTTTACCCAGCATGCACCTCCCAATCTCGCGCATTCTCTGCCAAATCAAGTGCCTCCATTACAGTGTACTGCCACAAAGCACCAACACCACCTCCATATACCACTCCCGTTTTCTCCTCCTTCTTCTGCTCCACCGCCACCACAGCTCGATAACTTGTATTGTCAAAACACAGAGTCCTCCTTTCAAAATGGTGCCCAGCATCATGTCATTTCCTGTTTTGAAAAAACGTGATGCCAGCAGCAGAGGATGCCTGTTGACTCCTGGGATTGATGACACTGATATCCTAGGCACCAGCAGGAGACTGGAGATGACGTACCTAGCCACAGCGACAATGCCAGGAAGAGAAGGAAATTTAAACAAAATATCAGTACTTATACGAAAAATGTTAGGAAAAAGGGGGTAGCCGGTTTCAAGGCCCCCTTTCCCCATAAGATCTGAGGTAGCGGCAGTTTTTAATTCCACTAAAAAGTTGTTTTAGGGTAATTTCATTGCCCAGCAAGTCAGCTGTTAGTAGAACATTTCCAGAAATAGGGGGGTCAGTGTAGGATAGGATAAAGTGGAAGTAAACCCATCCATAAAACAGTTTCATTTCCGGAACGTGCCAGAAATGTAACACTACCATTGGTTGTGCTCTCAACCAAACTGTCAAGCCATCCAATGGCTGGTGTCTAAACTGATCACATGTGCAGCATCATGGCAGTTGTAGATTAAACAGAGGCAAAGATGGCAGATTCCTTGGCTGAAAACGATAGGGGGGTTTACTTACACTTTAAAATAGGTCACATGACCCCTTGGTATGTTTTGGAAAACCTAGGGACCCCTATAAAAAGGGGCTCCAAGTAGTAGGTTTTGCCAGTCGCCAGAAGAAGATTCAAAAGGACAGCTCCATGAAAGAGCTATAATACTGATGGCATGCGGAGGCTCTTCTGGCGGCTTGAAGTCATTGCTCTGGCAGCTTCTAGAGCAGGCTGGAGTGGAAGATGAAGTCTGAGAAGATGCCTCTACCTACCTTTTAGAGTCGCAGAGTGGGAGATCACGGGACGGTGTGCCGAGGGAGAAGACACCGCCAAGGGAAGAATGAAGCGGCAATATCTCGGAGAAGATCAGAGGCCAGATGAGGAAGAGGCTTCATCTGCGGCCAATCTGGAACCAGGCCAAGACAGACATCATGAGAGGCGGGGCAGACATCGAAGGACTTGGGAAGAGGAGGCGCATCCAGCGTCGAAGCTACAGCCCGCTACCCTACAGAGCTGCGTTACAGGGAGCAGCTGGGATGGCCTCATCGAACAAACGGCACTTAGCAACAAGTGGCGAGGTGGTGGGAGGGCGTGCGGCGGGGGGACCCAACCACGCATCGGAGACCTAATTGATGGAGCCTCTACAAAGCTGGCCAGCAGAGCAGAAGAAGAAGAAGAAAAATTAGGGTTCCACTTACCTCCTGGTGTCAAAGAAAACATTTGGAAAGGAGATTACATTGATTTATTATCATTATTACCTTCTTCCAAAGATTTAATTTATAAAATAGATAAAAAAGAGGAAAACACTAAAGAAGAAAGAAGGAGACCAATTACTAAATAATTTTTTAATTGGCTTCACACATTCTCTATTTACTCTAGCATATTATGCGGAAAGTTTCCAGATAAAAGTATTGGACTGTTCCAACATGTTGACATTATTCTGGAGGCTTAGCGTAGTTTTGGTGGTTTTTCATGGTTTACATATGATGAGTCATTTAGACAAAAATTAAATGTTCATCCTTCCCTCAAATGGGGTGTTAAAGATGTTGGTTTCTGGTAGACATGTGCACACTGAAATATTTCGTTTCGGAATTTAGTTTTCATCCGAAAAATAAATTTATTTAGTTACTCCCAAAATTAGTTTTTATTTATTTCGTTTTTTGTTAAAAATTGCATTCAAATTCCAAATTAAGGTCGAATCTGTCATTGAAGGCTTATGGTGTCAGCACATTGCTGGGGGGTGCACATTGCAGGGGCTTCTATCCTTATGGCTTCTATCTCTAAGTGATTCTTTCTACAAGTGATATGCACTTCATTCTCTGCCTCACGTGATCATTCCTTCTGTCTCTTTACAGGTATGTGTCAGCTCATCCACATCTTCCACCGTTAACTGAAATTGGAATCTGCCTGCTGTCTCTGTGTGTGTGTGTCTCTGGTATGTGTCAGCTCATCCACATCTTCCACCGTTAACTGAAATTGGAATCTGCCTGCTGTCTCTGTGTGTGTGTGTCTCTGGTATGTGTCAGCTCATCCACATCTTCCACCGTTAACTGAAATTGGAATCTGCCTGCTGTCTCTGTGTGTGTGTGTCTCTGGTATGTGTCAGCTCATCCACATCTTCCACCGTTAACTGAAATTGGAATCTGCCTGCTGTCTGTGTGTGTGTGTCTCTGGTATGTGTCAGCTCATCCACATCTTCCACCGTTAACTGAAATTGGAATCTGCCTGCTGTCTCTGTGTGTGTGTGTCTCTGGTATGTGTCAGCTCATCCACATCTTCCACCGTTAACTGAAATTGGAATCTGCCTGCTGTCTCTGTGTGTGTGTGTCTCTGGTATGTGGCCTTCTCTATCTGTTGCCCTGTGCGAACAACCATGACATTATTTGTTTTTCTGGACTGTCTTACCTAAGTTTTATGTGTTGATCTTGTCTTGGCCTCTTGCTATTCTGACTTTTGAAGCAAAAAGTTCACTTTGATTGCCAGGCACTCTTATAGTCACTCATGATTAATTAACGAACTTCAACCCCACCCCTATAACAGTATATATTTGAGCATCCTTAAGGGGTCAGCACATTGCTGGGGGGTGCACATTGCAGGGGCTTCTATCCTTATGGCTTCTATCTCTAAGTGATTCTTTCTACAAGTGATATGCACTTCATTCTCTGCCTCACGTGATCATTCCTTCTGTCTCTTTACAGGTATGTGTCAGCTCATCCACATCTTCCACCGTTAACTGAAATTGGAATCTGCCTGCTGTCTCTGTGTGTGTGTGTCTCTGGTATGTGTCAGCTCATCCACATCTTCCACCGTTAACTGAAATTGGAATCTGCCTGCTGTCTCTGTGTGTGTGTGTCTCTGGTATGTGTCAGCTCATCCACATCTTCCACCGTTAACTGAAATTGGAATCTGCCTGCTGTCTCTGTGTGTGTGTGTGTCTCTGGTATGTGTCAGCTCATCCACATCTTCCACCGTTAACTGAAATTGGAATCTGCCTGCTGTCTCTGTGTGTGTGTGTCTCTGGTATGTGTCAGCTCATCCACATCTTCCACCGTTAACTGAAATTGGAATCTGCCTGCTGTCTCTGTGTGTGTGTGTCTCTGGTATGTGTCAGCTCATCCACATCTTCCACCGTTAACTGAAATTGGAATCTGCCTGCTGTCTCTGTGTGTGTGTGTGTCTCTGGTATGTGTCAGCTCATCCACATCTTCCACCGTTAACTGAAATTGGAATCTGCCTGCTGTCTCTGTGTGTGTGTGTCTCTGGTATGTGTCAGCTCATCCACATCTTCCACCGTTAACTGAAATTGGAATCTGCCTGCTGTCTCTGTGTGTGTGTGTCTCTGGTATGTGGCCTTCTCTATCTGTTGCCCTGTGCGAACAACCATGACATTATTTGTTTTTCTGGACTGTCTTACCTAAGTTTTATGTGTTGATCTTGTCTTGGCCTCTTGCTATTCTGACTTTTGAAGCAAAAAGTTCACTTTGATTGCCAGGCACTCTTATAGTCACTCATGATTAATTAACGAACTTCAACCCCACCCCTATAACAGTATATATTTGAGCATCCTTAAGGGGTCAGCACATTGCTGGGGGGTGCACATTGCAGGGGCTTCTATCCTTATGGCTTCTATCTCTAAGTGATTCTTTCTACAAGTGATATGCACTTCATTCTCTGCCTCACGTGATCATTCCTTCTGTCTCTTTACAGGTATGTGTCAGCTCATCCACATCTTCCACCGTTAACTGAAATTGGAATCTGCCTGCTGTCTCTGTGTGTGTGTGTCTCTGGTATGTGTCAGCTCATCCACATCTTCCACCGTTAACTGAAATTGGAATCTGCCTGCTGTCTCTGTGTGTGTGTGTCTCTGGTATGTGTCAGCTCATCCACATCTTCCACCGTTAACTGAAATTGGAATCTGCCTGCTGTCTCTGTGTGTGTGTGTCTCTGGTATGTGTCAGCTCATCCACATCTTCCACCGTTAACTGAAATTGGAATCTGCCTGCTGTCTCTGTGTGTGTGTGTCTCTGGTATGTGTCAGCTCATCCACATCTTCCACCGTTAACTGAAATTGGAATCTGCCTGCTGTCTCTGTGTGTGTGTGTCTCTGGTATGTGTCAGCTCATCCACATCTTCCACCGTTAACTGAAATTGGAATCTGCCTGCTGTCTCTGTGTGTGTGTGTCTCTGGTATGTGTCAGCTCATCCACATCTTCCACCGTTAACTGAAATTGGAATCTGCCTGCTGTCTCTGTGTGTGTGTGTCTCTGGTATGTGTCAGCTCATCCACATCTTCCACCGTTAACTGAAATTGGAATCTGCCTGCTGTCTCTGTGTGTGTGTGTCTCTGGTATGTGTCAGCTCATCCACATCTTCCACCGTTAACTGAAATTGGAATCTGCCTGCTGTCTCTGTGTGTGTGTGTCTCTGGTATGTGTCAGCTCATCCACATCTTCCACCGTTAACTGAAATTGGAATCTGCCTGCTGTCTCTGTGTGTGTGTGTCTCTGGTATGTGTCAGCTCATCCACATCTTCCACCGTTAACTGAAATTGGAATCTGCCTGCTGTCTCTGTGTGTGTGTGTCTCTGGTATGTGTCAGCTCATCCACATCTTCCACCGTTAACTGAAATTGGAATCTGCCTGCTGTCTCTGTGTGTGTGTGTGTCTCTGGTATGTGTCAGCTCATCCACATCTTCCACCGTTAACTGAAATTGGAATCTGCCTGCTGTCTCTGTGTGTGTGTGTGTCTCTGGTATGTGTCAGCTCATCCACATCTTCCACCGTTAACTGAAATTGGAATCTGCCTGCTGTCTCTGTGTGTGTGTGTCTCTGGTATGTGTCAGCTCATCCACATCTTCCACCGTTAACTGAAATTGGAATCTGCCTGCTGTCTCTGTGTGTGTGTGTCTCTGGTATGTGTCAGCTCATCCACATCTTCCACCGTTAACTGAAATTGGAATCTGCCTGCTGTCTCTGTGTGTGTGTGTCTCTGGTATGTGTCAGCTCATCCACATCTTCCACCGTTAACTGAAATTGGAATCTGCCTGCTGTCTCTGTGTGTGTGTGTCTCTGGTATGTGTCAGCTCATCCACATCTTCCACCGTTAACTGAAATTGGAATCTGCCTGCTGTCTCTGTGTGTGTGTGTCTCTGGTATGTGTCAGCTCATCCACATCTTCCACCGTTAACTGAAATTGGAATCTGCCTGCTGTCTCTGTGTGTGTGTGTCTCTGGTATGTGTCAGCTCATCCACATCTTCCACCGTTAACTGAAATTGGAATCTGCCTGCTGTCTCTGTGTGTGTGTGTCTCTGGTATGTGTCAGCTCATCCACATCTTCCACCGTTAACTGAAATTGGAATCTGCCTGCTGTCTCTGTGTGTGTGTGTCTCTGGTATGTGTCAGCTCATCCACATCTTCCACCGTTAACTGAAATTGGAATCTGCCTGCTGTCTCTGTGTGTGTGTGTCTCTGGTATGTGTCAGCTCATCCACATCTTCCACCGTTAACTGAAATTGGAATCTGCCTGCTGTCTCTGTGTGTGTGTGTCTCTGGTATGTGTCAGCTCATCCACATCTTCCACCGTTAACTGAAATTGGAATCTGCCTGCTGTCTCTGTGTGTGTGTGTCTCTGGTATGTGGCCTTCTCTATCTGTTGCCCTGTGCGAACAACCATGACATTATTTGTTTTTCTGGACTGTCTTACCTAAGTTTTATGTGTTGATCTTGTCTTGGCCTCTTGCTATTCTGACTTTTGAAGCAAAAAGTTCACTTTGATTGCCAGGCACTCTTATAGTCACTCATGATTAATTAACGAACTTCAACCCCACCCCTATAACAGTATATATTTGAGCATCCTTAAGGGGTCAGCACATTGCTGGGGGGTGCACATTGCAGGGGCTTCTATCCTTATGGCTTCTATCTCTAAGTGATTCTTTCTACAAGTGATATGCACTTCATTCTCTGCCTCACGTGATCATTCCTTCTGTCTCTTTACAGGTATGTGTCAGCTCATCCACATCTTCCACCGTTAACTGAAATTGGAATCTGCCTGCTGTCTCTGTGTGTGTGTGTCTCTGGTATGTGTCAGCTCATCCACATCTTCCACCGTTAACTGAAATTGGAATCTGCCTGCTGTCTCTGTGTGTGTGTGTCTCTGGTATGTGTCAGCTCATCCACATCTTCCACCGTTAACTGAAATTGGAATCTGCCTGCTGTCTCTGTGTGTGTGTGTCTCTGGTATGTGTCAGCTCATCCACATCTTCCACCGTTAACTGAAATTGGAATCTGCCTGCTGTCTCTGTGTGTGTGTGTCTCTGGTATGTGTCAGCTCATCCACATCTTCCACCGTTAACTGAAATTGGAATCTGCCTGCTGTCTCTGTGTGTGTGTGTGTCTCTGGTATGTGGCCTTCTCTATCTGTTGCCCTGTGCGAACAACCATGACATTATTTGTTTTTCTGGACTGTCTTACCTAAGTTTTATGTGTTGATCTTGTCTTGGCCTCTTGCTATTCTGACTTTTGAAGCAAAAAGTTCACTTTGATTGCCAGGCACTCTTATAGTCACTCATGATTAATTAACGAACTTCAACCCCACCCCTATAACAGTATATATTTGAGCATCCTTAAGGGGTCAGCACATTGCTGGGGGGTGCACATTGCAGGGGCTTCTATCCGGCTTCTATCTCTAAGTGATTCTTTCTACAAGTGATATGCACTTCATTCTCTGCCTCACGTGATCATTCCTTCTGTCTCTTTACAGGTATGTGTCAGCTCATCCACATCTTCCACCGTTAACTGAAATTGGAATCTGCCTGCTGTCTCTGTGTGTGTGTGTCTCTGGTATGTGTCAGCTCATCCACATCTTCCACCGTTAACTGAAATTGGAATCTGCCTGCTGTCTCTGTGTGTGTGTGTCTCTGGTATGTGTCAGCTCATCCACATCTTCCACCGTTAACTGAAATTGGAATCTGCCTGCTGTCTCTGTGTGTGTGTGTCTCTGGTATGTGTCAGCTCATCCACATCTTCCACCGTTAACTGAAATTGGAATCTGCCTGCTGTCTCTGTGTGTGTGTGTGTCTCTGGTATGTGTCAGCTCATCCACATCTTCCACCGTTAACTGAAATTGGAATCTGCCTGCTGTCTCTGTGTGTGTGTGTCTCTGGTATGTGTCAGCTCATCCACATCTTCCACCGTTAACTGAAATTGGAATCTGCCTGCTGTCTCTGTGTGTGTGTGTCTCTGGTATGTGTCAGCTCATCCACATCTTCCACCGTTAACTGAAATTGGAATCTGCCTGCTGTCTCTGTGTGTGTGTGTCTCTGGTATGTGTCAGCTCATCCACATCTTCCACCGTTAACTGAAATTGGAATCTGCCTGCTGTCTCTGTGTGTGTGTGTCTCTGGTATGTGTCAGCTCATCCACATCTTCCACCGTTAACTGAAATTGGAATCTGCCTGCTGTCTCTGTGTGTGTGTGTGTCTCTGGTATGTGTCAGCTCATCCACATCTTCCACCGTTAACTGAAATTGGAATCTGCCTGCTGTCTCTGTGTGTGTGTGTCTCTGGTATGTGTCAGCTCATCCACATCTTCCACCGTTAACTGAAATTGGAATCTGCCTGCTGTCTCTGTGTGTGTGTGTCTCTGGTATGTGTCAGCTCATCCACATCTTCCACCGTTAACTGAAATTGGAATCTGCCTGCTGTCTCTGTGTGTGTGTGTCTCTGGTATGTGGCCTTCTCTATCTGTTGCCCTGTGCGAACAACCATGACATTATTTGTTTTTCTGGACTGTCTTACCTAAGTTTTATGTGTTGATCTTGTCTTGGCCTCTTGCTATTCTGACTTTTGAAGCAAAAAGTTCACTTTGATTGCCAGGCACTCTTATAGTCACTCATGATTAATTAACGAACTTCAACCCCACCCCTATAACAGTATATATTTGAGCATCCTTAAGGGGTCAGCACATTGCTGGGGGGTGCACATTGCAGGGGCTTCTATCCTTATGGCTTCTATCTCTAAGTGATTCTTTCTACAAGTGATATGCACTTCATTCTCTGCCTCACGTGATCATTCCTTCTGTCTCTTTACAGGTATGTGTCAGCTCATCCACATCTTCCACCGTTAACTGAAATTGGAATCTGCCTGCTGTCTCTGTGTGTGTGTGTCTCTGGTATGTGTCAGCTCATCCACATCTTCCACCGTTAACTGAAATTGGAATCTGCCTGCTGTCTCTGTGTGTGTGTGTCTCTAGTATGTGTCAGCTCATCCACATCTTCCACCGTTAACTGAAATTGGAATCTGCCTGCTGTCTCTGTGTGTGTGTGTGTCTCTGGTATGTGGCCTTCTCTATCTGTTGCCCTGTGCGAACAACCATGACATTATTTGTTTTTCTGGACTGTCTTACCTAAGTTTTATGTGTTGATCTTGTCTTGGCCTCTTGCTATTCTGACTTTTGAAGCAAAAAGTTCACTTTGATTGCCAGGCACTCTTATAGTCACTCATGATTAATTAACGAACTTCAACCCCACCCCTATAACAGTATATATTTGAGCATCCTTAAGGGGTCAGCACATTGCTGGGGGGTGCACATTGCAGGGGCTTCTATCCTTATGGCTTCTATCTCTAAGTGATTCTTTCTACAAGTGATATGCACTTCATTCTCTGCCTCACGTGATCATTCCTTCTGTCTCTTTACAGGTATGTGTCAGCTCATCCACATCTTCCACCGTTAACTGAAATTGGAATCTGCCTGCTGTCTCTGTGTGTGTGTGTCTCTGGTATGTGTCAGCTCATCCACATCTTCCACCGTTAACTGAAATTGGAATCTGCCTGCTGTCTCTGTGTGTGTGTGTGTCTCTGGTATGTGTCAGCTCATCCACATCTTCCACCGTTAACTGAAATTGGAATCTGCCTGCTGTCTCTGTGTGTGTGTGTCTCTGGTATGTGTCAGCTCATCCACATCTTCCACCGTTAACTGAAATTGGAATCTGCCTGCTGTCTCTGTGTGTGTGTGTCTCTGGTATGTGTCAGCTCATCCACATCTTCCACCGTTAACTGAAATTGGAATCTGCCTGCTGTCTCTGTGTGTGTGTGTCTCTGGTATGTGTCAGCTCATCCACATCTTCCACCGTTAACTGAAATTGGAATCTGCCTGCTGTCTCTGTGTGTGTGTGTGTCTCTGGTATGTGTCAGCTCATCCACATCTTCCACCGTTAACTGAAATTGGAATCTGCCTGCTGTCTCTGTGTGTGTGTGTCTCTGGTATGTGGCCTTCTCTATCTGTTGCCCTGTGCGAACAACCATGACATTATTTGTTTTTCTGGACTGTCTTACCTAAGTTTTATGTGTTGATCTTGTCTTGGCCTCTTGCTATTCTGACTTTTGAAGCAAAAAGTTCACTTTGATTGCCAGGCACTCTTATAGTCACTCATGATTAATTAACGAACTTCAACCCCACCCCTATAACAGTATATATTTGAGCATCCTTAAGGGGTCAGCACATTGCTGGGGGGTGCACATTGCAGGGGCTTCTATCCTTATGGCTTCTATCTCTAAGTGATTCTTTCTACAAGTGATATGCACTTCATTCTCTGCCTCACGTGATCATTCCTTCTGTCTCTTTACAGGTATGTGTCAGCTCATCCACATCTTCCACCGTTAACTGAAATTGGAATCTGCCTGCTGTCTCTGTGTGTGTGTGTCTCTGGTATGTGTCAGCTCATCCACATCTTCCACCGTTAACTGAAATTGGAATCTGCCTGCTGTCTCTGTGTGTGTGTGTCTCTGGTATGTGTCAGCTCATCCACATCTTCCACCGTTAACTGAAATTGGAATCTGCCTGCTGTCTCTGTGTGTGTGTGTCTCTGGTATGTGTCAGCTCATCCACATCTTCCACCGTTAACTGAAATTGGAATCTGCCTGCTGTCTCTGTGTGTGTGTGTCTCTGGTATGTGTCAGCTCATCCACATCTTCCACCGTTAACTGAAATTGGAATCTGCCTGCTGTCTCTGTGTGTGTGTGTCTCTGGTATGTGGCCTTCTCTATCTGTTGCCCTGTGCGAACAACCATGACATTATTTGTTTTTCTGGACTGTCTTACCTAAGTTTTATGTGTTGATCTTGTCTTGGCCTCTTGCTATTCTGACTTTTGAAGCAAAAAGTTCACTTTGATTGCCAGGCACTCTTATAGTCACTCATGATTAATTAACGAACTTCAACCCCACCCCTATAACAGTATATATTTGAGCATCCTTAAGGGGTCAGCACATTGCTGGGGGGTGCACATTGCAGGGGCTTCTATCCTTATGGCTTCTATCTCTAAGTGATTCTTTCTACAAGTGATATGCACTTCATTCTCTGCCTCACGTGATCATTCCTTCTGTCTCTTTACAGGTATGTGTCAGCTCATCCACATCTTCCACCGTTAACTGAAATTGGAATCTGCCTGCTGTCTCTGTGTGTGTGTGTCTCTGGTATGTGTCAGCTCATCCACATCTTCCACCGTTAACTGAAATTGGAATCTGCCTGCTGTCTCTGTGTGTGTGTGTCTCTGGTATGTGTCAGCTCATCCACATCTTCCACCGTTAACTGAAATTGGAATCTGCCTGCTGTCTCTGTGTGTGTGTGTGTCTCTGGTATGTGTCAGCTCATCCACATCTTCCACCGTTAACTGAAATTGGAATCTGCCTGCTGTCTCTGTGTGTGTGTGTCTCTGGTATGTGTCAGCTCATCCACATCTTCCACCGTTAACTGAAATTGGAATCTGCCTGCTGTCTCTGTGTGTGTGTGTCTCTGGTATGTGGCCTTCTCTATCTGTTGCCCTGTGCGAACAACCATGACATTATTTGTTTTTCTGGACTGTCTTACCTAAGTTTTATGTGTTGATCTTGTCTTGGCCTCTTGCTATTCTGACTTTTGAAGCAAAAAGTTCACTTTGATTGCCAGGCACTCTTATAGTCACTCATGATTAATTAACGAACTTCAACCCCACCCCTATAACAGTATATATTTGAGCATCCTTAAGGGGTCAGCACATTGCTGGGGGGTGCACATTGCAGGGGCTTCTATCCTTATGGCTTCTATCTCTAAGTGATTCTTTCTACAAGTGATATGCACTTCATTCTCTGCCTCACGTGATCATTCCTTCTGTCTCTTTACAGGTATGTGTCAGCTCATCCACATCTTCCACCGTTAACTGAAATTGGAATCTGCCTGCTGTCTCTGTGTGTGTGTGTCTCTGGTATGTGTCAGCTCATCCACATCTTCCACCGTTAACTGAAATTGGAATCTGCCTGCTGTCTCTGTGTGTGTGTGTCTCTGGTATGTGTCAGCTCATCCACATCTTCCACCGTTAACTGAAATTGGAATCTGCCTGCTGTCTCTGTGTGTGTGTGTCTCTGGTATGTGGCCTTCTCTATCTGTTGCCCTGTGCGAACAACCATGACATTATTTGTTTTTCTGGACTGTCTTACCTAAGTTTTATGTGTTGATCTTGTCTTGGCCTCTTGCTATTCTGACTTTTGAAGCAAAAAGTTCACTTTGATTGCCAGGCACTCTTATAGTCACTCATGATTAATTAACGAACTTCAACCCCACCCCTATAACAGTATATATTTGAGCATCCTTAAGGGGTCAGCACATTGCTGGGGGGTGCACATTGCAGGGGCTTCTATCCTTATGGCTTCTATCTCTAAGTGATTCTTTCTACAAGTGATATGCACTTCATTCTCTGCCTCACGTGATCATTCCTTCTGTCTCTTTACAGGTATGTGTCAGCTCATCCACATCTTCCACCGTTAACTGAAATTGGAATCTGCCTGCTGTCTCTGTGTGTGTGTGTCTCTGGTATGTGTCAGCTCATCCACATCTTCCACCGTTAACTGAAATTGGAATCTGCCTGCTGTCTCTGTGTGTGTGTGTGTCTCTGGTATGTGTCAGCTCATCCACATCTTCCACCGTTAACTGAAATTGGAATCTGCCTGCTGTCTCTGTGTGTGTGTGTCTCTGGTATGTGTCAGCTCATCCACATCTTCCACCGTTAACTGAAATTGGAATCTGCCTGCTGTCTCTGTGTGTGTGTGTCTCTGGTATGTGTCAGCTCATCCACATCTTCCACCGTTAACTGAAATTGGAATCTGCCTGCTGTCTCTGTGTGTGTGTGTCTCTGGTATGTGGCCTTCTCTATCTGTTGCCCTGTGCGAACAACCATGACATTATTTGTTTTTCTGGACTGTCTTACCTAAGTTTTATGTGTTGATCTTGTCTTGGCCTCTTGCTATTCTGACTTTTGAAGCAAAAAGTTCACTTTGATTGCCAGGCACTCTTATAGTCACTCATGATTAATTAACGAACTTCAACCCCACCCCTATAACAGTATATATTTGAGCATCCTTAAGGGGTCAGCACATTGCTGGGGGGTGCACATTGCAGGGGCTTCTATCCTTATGGCTTCTATCTCTAAGTGATTCTTTCTACAAGTGATATGCACTTCATTCTCTGCCTCACGTGATCATTCCTTCTGTCTCTTTACAGGTATGTGTCAGCTCATCCACATCTTCCACCGTTAACTGAAATTGGAATCTGCCTGCTGTCTCTGTGTGTGTGTGTCTCTGGTATGTGTCAGCTCATCCACATCTTCCACCGTTAACTGAAATTGGAATCTGCCTGCTGTCTCTGTGTGTGTGTGTCTCTGGTATGTGTCAGCTCATCCACATCTTCCACCGTTAACTGAAATTGGAATCTGCCTGCTGTCTCTGTGTGTGTGTGTGTCTCTGGTATGTGTCAGCTCATCCACATCTTCCACCGTTAACTGAAATTGGAATCTGCCTGCTGTCTCTGTGTGTGTGTGTCTCTGGTATGTGTCAGCTCATCCACATCTTCCACCGTTAACTGAAATTGGAATCTGCCTGCTGTCTCTGTGTGTGTGTGTCTCTGGTATGTGGCCTTCTCTATCTGTTGCCCTGTGCGAACAACCATGACATTATTTGTTTTTCTGGACTGTCTTACCTAAGTTTTATGTGTTGATCTTGTCTTGGCCTCTTGCTATTCTGACTTTTGAAGCAAAAAGTTCACTTTGATTGCCAGGCACTCTTATAGTCACTCATGATTAATTAACGAACTTCAACCCCACCCCTATAACAGTATATATTTGAGCATCCTTAAGGGGTCAGCACATTGCTGGGGGGTGCACATTGCAGGGGCTTCTATCCTTATGGCTTCTATCTCTAAGTGATTCTTTCTACAAGTGATATGCACTTCATTCTCTGCCTCACGTGATCATTCCTTCTGTCTCTTTACAGGTATGTGTCAGCTCATCCACATCTTCCACCGTTAACTGAAATTGGAATCTGCCTGCTGTCTCTGTGTGTGTGTGTCTCTGGTATGTGTCAGCTCATCCACATCTTCCACCGTTAACTGAAATTGGAATCTGCCTGCTGTCTCTGTGTGTGTGTGTCTCTGGTATGTGTCAGCTCATCCACATCTTCCACCGTTAACTGAAATTGGAATCTGCCTGCTGTCTCTGTGTGTGTGTGTCTCTGGTATGTGTCAGCTCATCCACATCTTCCACCGTTAACTGAAATTGGAATCTGCCTGCTGTCTCTGTGTGTGTGTGTCTCTGGTATGTGTCAGCTCATCCACATCTTCCACCGTTAACTGAAATTGGAATCTGCCTGCTGTCTCTGTGTGTGTGTGTCTCTGGTATGTGTCAGCTCATCCACATCTTCCACCGTTAACTGAAATTGGAATCTGCCTGCTGTCTCTGTGTGTGTGTGTCTCTGGTATGTGGCCTTCTCTATCTGTTGCCCTGTGCGAACAACCATGACATTATTTGTTTTTCTGGACTGTCTTACCTAAGTTTTATGTGTTGATCTTGTCTTGGCCTCTTGCTATTCTGACTTTTGAAGCAAAAAGTTCACTTTGATTGCCAGGCACTCTTATAGTCACTCATGATTAATTAACGAACTTCAACCCCACCCCTATAACAGTATATATTTGAGCATCCTTAAGGGGTCAGCACATTGCTGGGGGGTGCACATTGCAGGGGCTTCTATCCTTATGGCTTCTATCTCTAAGTGATTCTTTCTACAAGTGATATGCACTTCATTCTCTGCCTCACGTGATCATTCCTTCTGTCTCTTTACAGGTATGTGTCAGCTCATCCACATCTTCCACCGTTAACTGAAATTGGAATCTGCCTGCTGTCTCTGTGTGTGTGTGTCTCTGGTATGTGTCAGCTCATCCACATCTTCCACCGTTAACTGAAATTGGAATCTGCCTGCTGTCTCTGTGTGTGTGTGTCTCTGGTATGTGTCAGCTCATCCACATCTTCCACCGTTAACTGAAATTGGAATCTGCCTGCTGTCTCTGTGTGTGTGTGTCTCTGGTATGTGTCAGCTCATCCACATCTTCCACCGTTAACTGAAATTGGAATCTGCCTGCTGTCTCTGTGTGTGTGTGTCTCTGGTATGTGTCAGCTCATCCACATCTTCCACCGTTAACTGAAATTGGAATCTGCCTGCTGTCTCTGTGTGTGTGTGTCTCTGGTATGTGGCCTTCTCTATCTGTTGCCCTGTGCGAACAACCATGACATTATTTGTTTTTCTGGACTGTCTTACCTAAGTTTTATGTGTTGATCTTGTCTTGGCCTCTTGCTATTCTGACTTTTGAAGCAAAAAGTTCACTTTGATTGCCAGGCACTCTTATAGTCACTCATGATTAATTAACGAACTTCAACCCCACCCCTATAACAGTATATATTTGAGCATCCTTAAGGGGTCAGCACATTGCTGGGGGGTGCACATTGCAGGGGCTTCTATCCTTATGGCTTCTATCTCTAAGTGATTCTTTCTACAAGTGATATGCACTTCATTCTCTGCCTCACGTGATCATTCCTTCTGTCTCTTTACAGGTATGTGTCAGCTCATCCACATCTTCCACCGTTAACTGAAATTGGAATCTGCCTGCTGTCTCTGTGTGTGTGTGTCTCTGGTATGTGTCAGCTCATCCACATCTTCCACCGTTAACTGAAATTGGAATCTGCCTGCTGTCTCTGTGTGTGTGTGTCTCTGGTATGTGGCCTTCTCTATCTGTTGCCCTGTGCGAACAACCATGACATTATTTGTTTTTCTGGACTGTCTTACCTAAGTTTTATGTGTTGATCTTGTCTTGGCCTCTTGCTATTCTGACTTTTGAAGCAAAAAGTTCACTTTGATTGCCAGGCACTCTTATAGTCACTCATGATTAATTAACGAACTTCAACCCCACCCCTATAACAGTATATATTTGAGCATCCTTAAGGGGTCAGCACATTGCTGGGGGGTGCACATTGCAGGGGCTTCTATCCTTATGGCTTCTATCTCTAAGTGATTCTTTCTACAAGTGATATGCACTTCATTCTCTGCCTCACGTGATCATTCCTTCTGTCTCTTTACAGGTATGTGTCAGCTCATCCACATCTTCCACCGTTAACTGAAATTGGAATCTGCCTGCTGTCTCTGTGTGTGTGTGTCTCTGGTATGTGTCAGCTCATCCACATCTTCCACCGTTAACTGAAATTGGAATCTGCCTGCTGTCTCTGTGTGTGTGTGTCTCTGGTATGTGTCAGCTCATCCACATCTTCCACCGTTAACTGAAATTGGAATCTGCCTGCTGTCTCTGTGTGTGTGTGTGTCTCTGGTATGTGTCAGCTCATCCACATCTTCCACCGTTAACTGAAATTGGAATCTGCCTGCTGTCTCTGTGTGTGTGTGTGTCTCTGGTATGTGTCAGCTCATCCACATCTTCCACCGTTAACTGAAATTGGAATCTGCCTGCTGTCTCTGTGTGTGTGTGTCTCTGGTATGTGTCAGCTCATCCACATCTTCCACCGTTAACTGAAATTGGAATCTGCCTGCTGTCTCTGTGTGTGTGTGTCTCTGGTATGTGTCAGCTCATCCACATCTTCCACCGTTAACTGAAATTGGAATCTGCCTGCTGTCTCTGTGTGTGTGTGTCTCTGGTATGTGTCAGCTCATCCACATCTTCCACCGTTAACTGAAATTGGAATCTGCCTGCTGTCTCTGTGTGTGTGTGTCTCTGGTATGTGTCAGCTCATCCACATCTTCCACCGTTAACTGAAATTGGAATCTGCCTGCTGTCTCTGTGTGTGTGTGTCTCTGGTATGTGTCAGCTCATCCACATCTTCCACCGTTAACTGAAATTGGAATCTGCCTGCTGTCTCTGTGTGTGTGTGTCTCTGGTATGTGGCCTTCTCTATCTGTTGCCCTGTGCGAACAACCATGACATTATTTGTTTTTCTGGACTGTCTTACCTAAGTTTTATGTGTTGATCTTGTCTTGGCCTCTTGCTATTCTGACTTTTGAAGCAAAAAGTTCACTTTGATTGCCAGGCACTCTTATAGTCACTCATGATTAATTAACGAACTTCAACCCCACCCCTATAACAGTATATATTTGAGCATCCTTAAGGGGTCAGCACATTGCTGGGGGGTGCACATTGCAGGGGCTTCTATCCTTATGGCTTCTATCTCTAAGTGATTCTTTCTACAAGTGATATGCACTTCATTCTCTGCCTCACGTGATCATTCCTTCTGTCTCTTTACAGGTATGTGTCAGCTCATCCACATCTTCCACCGTTAACTGAAATTGGAATCTGCCTGCTGTCTCTGTGTGTGTGTGTCTCTGGTATGTGTCAGCTCATCCACATCTTCCACCGTTAACTGAAATTGGAATCTGCCTGCTGTCTCTGTGTGTGTGTGTGTCTCTGGTATGTGTCAGCTCATCCACATCTTCCACCGTTAACTGAAATTGGAATCTGCCTGCTGTCTCTGTGTGTGTGTGTCTCTGGTATGTGTCAGCTCATCCACATCTTCCACCGTTAACTGAAATTGGAATCTGCCTGCTGTCTCTGTGTGTGTGTGTCTCTGGTATGTGTCAGCTCATCCACATCTTCCACCGTTAACTGAAATTGGAATCTGCCTGCTGTCTCTGTGTGTGTGTGTCTCTGGTATGTGTCAGCTCATCCACATCTTCCACCGTTAACTGAAATTGGAATCTGCCTGCTGTCTCTGTGTGTGTGTGTCTCTGGTATGTGTCAGCTCATCCACATCTTCCACCGTTAACTGAAATTGGAATCTGCCTGCTGTCTCTGTGTGTGTGTGTCTCTGGTATGTGGCCTTCTCTATCTGTTGCCCTGTGCGAACAACCATGACATTATTTGTTTTTCTGGACTGTCTTACCTAAGTTTTATGTGTTGATCTTGTCTTGGCCTCTTGCTATTCTGACTTTTGAAGCAAAAAGTTCACTTTGATTGCCAGGCACTCTTATAGTCACTCATGATTAATTAACGAACTTCAACCCCACCCCTATAACAGTATATATTTGAGCATCCTTAAGGGGTCAGCACATTGCTGGGGGGTGCACATTGCAGGGGCTTCTATCCTTATGGCTTCTATCTCTAAGTGATTCTTTCTACAAGTGATATGCACTTCATTCTCTGCCTCACGTGATCATTCCTTCTGTCTCTTTACAGGTATGTGTCAGCTCATCCACATCTTCCACCGTTAACTGAAATTGGAATCTGCCTGCTGTCTCTGTGTGTGTGTGTCTCTGGTATGTGTCAGCTCATCCACATCTTCCACCGTTAACTGAAATTGGAATCTGCCTGCTGTCTCTGTGTGTGTGTGTCTCTGGTATGTGTCAGCTCATCCACATCTTCCACCGTTAACTGAAATTGGAATCTGCCTGCTGTCTCTGTGTGTGTGTGTCTCTGGTATGTGTCAGCTCATCCACATCTTCCACCGTTAACTGAAATTGGAATCTGCCTGCTGTCTCTGTGTGTGTGTGTCTCTGGTATGTGGCCTTCTCTATCTGTTGCCCTGTGCGAACAACCATGACATTATTTGTTTTTCTGGACTGTCTTACCTAAGTTTTATGTGTTGATCTTGTCTTGGCCTCTTGCTATTCTGACTTTTGAAGCAAAAAGTTCACTTTGATTGCCAGGCACTCTTATAGTCACTCATGATTAATTAACGAACTTCAACCCCACCCCTATAACAGTATATATTTGAGCATCCTTAAGGGGTCAGCACATTGCTGGGGGGTGCACATTGCAGGGGCTTCTATCCTTATGGCTTCTATCTCTAAGTGATTCTTTCTACAAGTGATATGCACTTCATTCTCTGCCTCACGTGATCATTCCTTCTGTCTCTTTACAGGTATGTGTCAGCTCATCCACATCTTCCACCGTTAACTGAAATTGGAATCTGCCTGCTGTCTCTGTGTGTGTGTGTCTCTGGTATGTGTCAGCTCATCCACATCTTCCACCGTTAACTGAAATTGGAATCTGCCTGCTGTCTCTGTGTGTGTGTGTCTCTGGTATGTGTCAGCTCATCCACATCTTCCACCGTTAACTGAAATTGGAATCTGCCTGCTGTCTCTGTGTGTGTGTGTCTCTGGTATGTGTCAGCTCATCCACATCTTCCACCGTTAACTGAAATTGGAATCTGCCTGCTGTCTCTGTGTGTGTGTGTCTCTGGTATGTGTCAGCTCATCCACATCTTCCACCGTTAACTGAAATTGGAATCTGCCTGCTGTCTCTGTGTGTGTGTGTCTCTGGTATGTGGCCTTCTCTATCTGTTGCCCTGTGCGAACAACCATGACATTATTTGTTTTTCTGGACTGTCTTACCTAAGTTTTATGTGTTGATCTTGTCTTGGCCTCTTGCTATTCTGACTTTTGAAGCAAAAAGTTCACTTTGATTGCCAGGCACTCTTATAGTCACTCATGATTAATTAACGAACTTCAACCCCACCCCTATAACAGTATATATTTGAGCATCCTTAAGGGGTCAGCACATTGCTGGGGGGTGCACATTGCAGGGGCTTCTATCCTTATGGCTTCTATCTCTAAGTGATTCTTTCTACAAGTGATATGCACTTCATTCTCTGCCTCACGTGATCATTCCTTCTGTCTCTTTACAGGTATGTGTCAGCTCATCCACATCTTCCACCGTTAACTGAAATTGGAATCTGCCTGCTGTCTCTGTGTGTGTGTGTCTCTGGTATGTGTCAGCTCATCCACATCTTCCACCGTTAACTGAAATTGGAATCTGCCTGCTGTCTCTGTGTGTGTGTGTCTCTGGTATGTGTCAGCTCATCCACATCTTCCACCGTTAACTGAAATTGGAATCTGCCTGCTGTCTCTGTGTGTGTGTGTCTCTGGTATGTGTCAGCTCATCCACATCTTCCACCGTTAACTGAAATTGGAATCTGCCTGCTGTCTCTGTGTGTGTGTGTCTCTGGTATGTGTCAGCTCATCCACATCTTCCACCGTTAACTGAAATTGGAATCTGCCTGCTGTCTCTGTGTGTGTGTGTCTCTGGTATGTGGCCTTCTCTATCTGTTGCCCTGTGCGAACAACCATGACATTATTTGTTTTTCTGGACTGTCTTACCTAAGTTTTATGTGTTGATCTTGTCTTGGCCTCTTGCTATTCTGACTTTTGAAGCAAAAAGTTCACTTTGATTGCCAGGCACTCTTATAGTCACTCATGATTAATTAACGAACTTCAACCCCACCCCTATAACAGTATATATTTGAGCATCCTTAAGGGGTCAGCACATTGCTGGGGGGTGCACATTGCAGGGGCTTCTATCCTTATGGCTTCTATCTCTAAGTGATTCTTTCTACAAGTGATATGCACTTCATTCTCTGCCTCACGTGATCATTCCTTCTGTCTCTTTACAGGTATGTGTCAGCTCATCCACATCTTCCACCGTTAACTGAAATTGGAATCTGCCTGCTGTCTCTGTGTGTGTGTGTCTCTGGTATGTGTCAGCTCATCCACATCTTCCACCGTTAACTGAAATTGGAATCTGCCTGCTGTCTCTGTGTGTGTGTGTCTCTGGTATGTGTCAGCTCATCCACATCTTCCACCGTTAACTGAAATTGGAATCTGCCTGCTGTCTCTGTGTGTGTGTGTCTCTGGTATGTGTCAGCTCATCCACATCTTCCACCGTTAACTGAAATTGGAATCTGCCTGCTGTCTCTGTGTGTGTGTGTCTCTGGTATGTGTCAGCTCATCCACATCTTCCACCGTTAACTGAAATTGGAATCTGCCTGCTGTCTCTGTGTGTGTGTGTCTCTGGTATGTGGCCTTCTCTATCTGTTGCCCTGTGCGAACAACCATGACATTATTTGTTTTTCTGGACTGTCTTACCTAAGTTTTATGTGTTGATCTTGTCTTGGCCTCTTGCTATTCTGACTTTTGAAGCAAAAAGTTCACTTTGATTGCCAGGCACTCTTATAGTCACTCATGATTAATTAACGAACTTCAACCCCACCCCTATAACAGTATATATTTGAGCATCCTTAAGGGGTCAGCACATTGCTGGGGGGTGCACATTGCAGGGGCTTCTATCCTTATGGCTTCTATCTCTAAGTGATTCTTTCTACAAGTGATATGCACTTCATTCTCTGCACTTCAGCGATTGCACGAAGCAAACAATTACAGCAATCTGCACTGGAAAGCAGCTAACAGACTACAGGTGACCCTGTCTCTCTCTCTTAAGCTCTCCTTCCACTCTGTAACATGCACTCTCTACCACTACTTCTGACACTCCTGACCTCTCTCCTCAAACTCTCTTACCTTCACCCCCCCTCTCCACCCGCCTGCTTATACATATCACCCTGCCTTCTGTCTTCCCCCTACTACTGCTCTTACCAACTCTCGCTCATTCTACATCCATACACTGATAAAACCTCCAGTACTCTGAAACATGCCCCTTCACATAAATCACAGTCCCACATTACCTCCCTCACCCTCCTGCTTCTCCTAATCTCTGGTGACATATCCCCAAACCCTGGGCCACCATCATCTGTCATTGCCCATTGCTCCCATCCCCCTACACCCTCTGGCAGGAGCCGCAACCCACAGAACTTGGTCTCTATTCCTCTTTCCAATACCAGCCCCCCCTTTTCCTGTGCCCTGTGGAATGCACGTTCTGTCTGCAACAAACTCACCGCCCTCCACGACCTCTTCATCACAAATTCCTTTAACCTACTTGCCATTACTGAAACCTGGCTTCATGAATCGGATACTATTTCTCCTGCTTCCCTCTCCCATGGGGGCCTTCTCTGGACTCACTCCCCCAGACCAAGTGGACGGAAGGGAGGTGGAGTGGGAATCCTTCTAGCTCCATGCAGCACCTATCAGGTTCTTCACCCACCTCCCTCTCTGATACTCTCCTCTTTTGAGGCACACTGCATTCGTCTTTTCTCTCCCATTTCTCTAAGAATTGCTGTCATCTACCGGCCCCCTGGACCGGTATCAGCCTTTCTTGATGACTTCTCTGCCTGGCTACCCTACTTTCTCTCTTCTGAAATCCCCACAATTATTCTTGGGGACTTCAACATCCCTGTCAACACTAACACTACTATTACTTCTAAACTTCTCAGTCTAACCTCATCGCTTGACCTGAAGCAATGGATACAGGCTCCTACCCACTCCAATGGCAACACCCTTGACCTTGCCTTCTCCTATCTGTGCACTCCGTGCAACCTTTCCAACAATCCACTCCCACTCTCTGATCACCACCTTATTAGTTTTGCTCTCTCCTTGTCTTCCACCTCTTCTCCCTCCAACCGCCTAACAGTTACACGCAGAAACCTTCGCCACCTCAACCCTTCTCTTCTCTACTCTGCTACTGATCACCTCTATGACAAAATCTCCCCCCTGTCCTGTCCCAACCTAGCTACTTTCGTTTACAACAGCTCACTGTCTTCCTCCCTAGACAAGCTGGCCCCCCTCACTACACGCAGAATTAGGCCCCGACTGCTACAACCCTGGCAAACAGATGACACCAGAAGTCTCAGAAAACGTTGCCGCGCTCTTGAGCGCCTGTGGCATAAGACTAAGACCCAGGAAGACTTCACACAATATAAATCTGCCCTCCTAAAATACTACTCCTGCCTTCACACTGCCAAACAGACCTACTTTATCACACTCATCAACACCTCCTCATCCAGTCCACGTCAACTCTTCTCTACCTTCAACACTCTACTCTGTCCTCCACTGCCTCCACCCACCAACTCACTCACTGCCCAGGAGATTGCCAATCACTTCAAAACTAAGATTGATACAATTCATGAGGAGATCGCCAATGCGCAAAAACCTCCCCCATGCAACACTCCATGTCCACAGATACAATCATTACTTCCCTCATTCAACCCTGCTACTACTACTGAGGTTGCTAAACTTTTATCTAGCACTCATCTAACCACTTGCCCCCTGGATCCTGTTCCCTCGCAAATGCTACGCTCACCCTCTGACTCGATTCTACGCTCTCTAACTCACATTTTCAACCTCTCCCTCTCTTGTGGCATCTTCCCAAACTCTCTAAAACATGCGCTAGTCACCCCCATACTAAAAAAGCCCTCACTGGATCCCACCAATCTCAACAACTTACGTCCCATCTCCTTACTCTCCTTCTCCTCCAAACTTCTTGAAAGACTGGTCTACAACCGATTAAGCGACCATCTGACCATGAATAAACTTCTTGATCCCCTTCAGTCCGGTTTTCGCCCTCAACACTCCACGGAAACTGCTCTCCTTAAACTCTCAAATGACCTACTAATGGCTAAAGCCAATGGACACTATTCTGTACTACTTCTCCTGGACCTCTCTGCTGCCTTTGACACAGTGGACCACCCCCTCCTCCTCAAAAAACTCCACTCCTTTGGTCTCCGTGACTGTACTCTTCACTGGTTCTCATCCTACCTATCCCACCGCTCCTTCAGTGTCACTTACAACTCTACTTCCTCTTCTCCTCTTCCTTTTTCCGTCGGGGTCCCCCAAGGTTCTGTTCTCGGACCTCTCCTTTTCTCAATCTACACCACCTCCCTGGGTCAATTGATTGCCTCCCACGGCTTTAAATATCATCTCTACGCTGATGACACCCAAATCTATCTCTCCACCCCCCAGCTCTCTCCATCTGTCTCCTCACGCATTACCAACTTATTAGCAGACATATCAGCCTGGATGTCACATCACTTTCTCAAACTCAACCTATCCAAAACCGAGCTCATGATATTTCCTCCCTCAGGTGCCACTTCCCCTGATCTCCCTGTCAAGATCAACGGCTCAACTATCAACCCATCTCCCCACGCCAAGGTCCTAGGTGTAATCCTGGACTCTGAACTAACCTTTCGACCCCACATTCTATCACTATCCAAAGCTTGCCGCCTCTGTCTTCGCAACATCTCCAAGATACGCCCCTTCCTAACCAATGACACCACAAAGCTTCTAATCCACTCCCTGGTCATCTCCCGCCTTGACTACTGCAACTCCCTCCTCATTGGTTTACCTCTAAATAGGCTATCCCCACTTCAGTCCATCATGAACGCTGCGGCCAGGCTCATCCACCACACAAACCGCTCAGCGTCTGCTACACCCCTCTGCCAATCCCTCCATTGGCTGCCACTCAGTCACCGAATTAAATTCAAGATACTAACTATAACTTACAAAGCCATCCACAACCTGGCCCCTAGCTACATCTCTAACCTAGTCACAAAATACCAACCTAATCGTTCTCTTCGCTCCTCCCAAGACCTCCTGCTCTCAAACTCCCTTGTCACCTCATCCCATGCTCGCCTTCAGGACTTCTCCAGAGCCTCCCCCATCCTCTGGAATGCTCTTCCCCAATCCGTCCGATTTTCTCCTACCTTATCCACTTTCAGACGATCCCTGAAAACTCATCTCTTCAGAGAAGCCTATCTGGCCCCCACCTAACAACTGTACATTTATCTTCTCAATCAGCACATCACCCACAGCTATTACCTCTTGTATCTCTTAACCTTCCCTCTTAGATTGTAAGCTCTAAGTGAGCAGGGCCCTCTGATTCCTACTGTATCAAATTGTATTGTATTTGTACTGTCTACCCTCAAGTTGTAAAGCGCTACGTAAACTGTTGGCGCTATATAAATATTGTATAATAATATAATAATTGAAGGCTTATGGTGTCTGTCGAATGTTCAAAGAAGATTCGACGGAGCAGCTAAAACTGTACGAGGCCATATAGTTTACCTGCTCCGTCGAATCTTCTTAGAACTTTCAACAGACACCATAAGCCAAAGTACGTGTGTACTTAGTTCTAGCTATTTTACTGCTCCTCCTCTTTGGTTACAATCAGCCAATAACATTCATCATCATCATCATTATTTTTATTTATCTTTTCTCCCCTACGTCGAATCTTTTCTCCCCTACATTGAATCTTTTCTCTCTATGTTGAATCTTTTCTCTCTATGTAGAATAATCTTGGACTAATAGAGTTAAGGTTAGGCACATTCGACCACAGGTTTGATGGACACAGATTGTTATTGTCATCATCATGTCGAATCTCCTATCTATATTGAACTGTTGTAGCAACAAAAACGAAAATAAAGCATTTGTTTATGTCGGATCTTTTGTTTTTTCGGATTCTGCACTTTGGTTATCGTTTGTTAAAATGATAAAGAAAATACTTGAAATTCGGACGAAAATGCATTCGGATGAAAACGAATGCACATGTCTAGTTTCTGGCTAAATTTATTCCTTCCGCCAAGGCCTATGATGAATCATCAACTCAATAGTTATACCACAAATTACGCTTCTTTGGCATATACGAGGGGTGTTTGTTTCGCGTATAATGAAAGCCAGTGCAAATGGCTCAATTCATGTAAATATAGACATGAATGTGCATTTTTCTCTGGAGAACACCCAGTAGTAAAGTGTTTTCGTAAATTATCATCACTTATCCAGCAGCAAAACCGAGAATCTTCAGGTAAAAGCCAGAACTCCAGTGAGCCTGGAAAACATGTTGCCATGGCTCAAAACCTACCCAGATCAACAGAAGGCAATCATTTTAATTGAGGGATTTTCTCAAGGTTTTATGATTTCAAAATTCAATGGTAAAGGTTGTGACATAGTAAATAATTTACCTTCAGTAAACAATCTACCTGTAATTGTTAAGAGAAAATTGTGTAAAGAATTAAAAGAAGGCAGAATGGCGGGGCCTTTTGAGCAACCGCCTTTTGAGAACTTAGTAATTTCCCCATTGGGAATAATCCCAAGGAAAGATCCTCAGGCATATAGACTGATCCATCATTTGTCTTTTCCATATGGCAGTTCTTTGAATGATCAAATTGACCCTGCATTATCTTCAGTATCTTATGTATCCATTGATTCTGCTATAGAAAAACTCAGATCTCTGGGGGAAGGAGCTTTATTGGCAAAAGCAGATAAAAAGTCATTACATAGATAAATAGATATTACATAGATAAATGCCTACCCATGGGCTGCTCTTTGGCATGCTTTTACTTTGAGGCCTTTTCAACCTTTTTAGAGTGGGTAACTACAAAAGAGACTGGTTCAGAATTTATAAAACATTACCTAAATGATTTTTGATTTATGGAACGTAAAGATTCTGAAGAATGCTTTTATTTACTTAACGCCTTTTCCTCTATTTGTAGATGTTTTAATGTACCATAAGCGGAAGAAAAAACTGTAGGTCCAGTAACATGCTTGTTTTAGAGATAACTATTGATTCTATGGGTATGGAATTTAGACTCCCATTGGATAAGATTAATAAAATTTTGCAGTTGTTACTAACATTTATTAGAAAGGAAAAAAAATGCAGTCTTTGCTTGGGTCATTAGCATTTGCGACTAGAATTTTACCAATAGGTAGAATTTTTTCAAGACGTCTTTATGCTATTATTTCAGGCTTAAAAAATTGCCTCTCATGTTCGGTTATCAAGGAAGTTATGTTAACCTGGCTTCATTTTCTAGAGAGTTTTAATGGCAGAACCATTTGGCAATTTGAATTTATATCTAGTAAAGCATTTGCTCTGTTTACAGATGCAGCAGGATCATCGGGTTTTTCAGCTGTATGGAAAGCAGATTGGGGTGAAGCCCGGTGGTCTTCCAAATGGATTACACAGGGTCTTTGTAAAAACATTGTATTGTTGGAATTATTTCCAATCATAGTACCAGTAGAAATATATTGTAGTGTAAAGCGCTGCGTAAACTGTTGGCGCTATATAAATCCTGAATAATAATAATAATAAATATGGGGTCAGGCCTTTCAAAGCAGACGTTTACTTGTCAACACTGACAATAAAGGAGTAGTGTTTGCCTTTCCTCAAAATCTCCACCAGTAAATAAATTACTAAGGTATTTGGTATTTAAGAGTTTATTACTAAACATGTGGATTAAAGCACGTTTTACTCCAGGGAAAGAGAATTGTTTGGCAGACTCACTTTCACACTTCCAGATGGATGATTTTTATCACCTGATGCCCGAGGCAGATTTGCACGGAGTTCCATGCCCTCATCATTTATGGGAGCTGATATAGTGTCCGATTATGTCCAACATTCTTTAGCTAAATCTATTTGGTTGAGTTATGTTTCATCTTGCATGGATTTTATTAATAATATGGATATTTTAACAACGTGTATCCTTATTTTTGGGGATTTCAGACATTATTAAAAATATATATTTTATTTGATCACATTAAAAGACACAAAAATAAAAACAATAAGCATTTTTTAAAGATCACAAAAAAATGTCAGCATATAGCAGAGTATTTTCAACAATTAGGCACAATAGGATGCATTAACATTTAGTATATTGTAGATGCATTAAAGTGGTAGTCCCCAGTTACTTGCTTATGTAGATTCCACCATATATGGTAAGTTGGTGGATAGTTATGCGTAGGTTAGGGTATCCAACGCGTTTTGAAATATGGATGAAAATAATTTCTTCCTCAGGGATTTTTTATCACTTCTGTAACATAAAGTAGTATCATTTTAAGAAATTGAATACACTATAGATTTGTACATTGTATCTATCATAATGTCATCATAAACACTTACATCATACTCTATTCTTGGCTAGAGCACTCTCAGAACCCAAAATAGGACCTCCGTGGGTCCATTGTGTCACCGTTCCTGCTTTACAAAGACCGCTGGTACATGTAAAAAAAATCTTGACACCATTTCTAAAAAGAGGGCAAGGATAACTATAGTGAGTATCCAGGAGAGTCTGCATTTAGAATTAAATATCCCCTTTAAAAAGTTCTACAGCATTGTAAAAAAAAAAAAAAAGAACCAACCAAAAGGTACTTACAAAGTGGTGTTATCCTATAAAATGCAGAGATCCAGCCTGCCCCACATGGAAAGCAGCGCTCCTCAATCCTCCCTCTATGGTCTCTAGGTAGTGTGACCAGGACATGACCAACAATTCCTGTCCATTCCCACTGATGTGGAAAAGGGTAATGGCTTCTACTGCGGTCCCCGGCGTCCCAATATACTGTTGTAATGACGTTGCGCATTGCCGCATCATTTCTGGTCTCTGCAATGACAACATCCGGAGACCAGTAAGCGGCCATATTGGGGACAACACGCCGCCGACACAGGATGTCTGTGTCTGTGAGCCCAAGATAACACCCATTGTTCGCAGTATAAAACAGAGAGTTAGTAGAGGCCCCAAGCAACATTACAGGGGCCTTCCTATGCAGGGTACAGGCACGAACATCAAATAAATCCCATGGAATTTCTGAATCTGAAAGACGGGAGTACTCACACCAGTACAACGAGGTTTCAACAGCATCATGTTTCATTAAAGATACACAGCATCATGAAAATGAAAAAAAATAACCAAATATAAGCAAAAATAGCAAACAAAAACAAAAAACCCAAAAAGGGTTTCCTTTACCTCTATCTCCCTACAATTCAGGTATCACTTGTTGGATCATCTTCAGGGTCAAAATGGGAATTATGTCACTAATAGTGTTGAAAGTTATCTACCCAGTAGTTATAGTTGGATACCGGCAGGGGCGGACTGACCATTCGGGCACTCGGGCACTGCCTGAGGGCCCCATGCCCTAAGGGGCCCTATCAGGGTTGCCAGCCTCAATTAAACCAGGGACAGTATGTAAAAATCTGTGTTTTTTTTTAAATCCCAAGATTATAGTTGCCCCGCCTCTCCAGTACATTTTCAGTGTGTGTATGTGTATTCTGTGTGTGTGTATACTGTATGTGTGTATGTATACTGTGTGGCCCCATAATCTATTGCCCGGGGGCCCCATAATCTTCTCCTATTGCCCGGGGACCCCATAATCTCCTATTGCCCGGGGGACCCATGAGTTGTCAGTCCGCCCCTGGATACCGGTTAAATTTAATATTCTGGTTAGTCCATTTTGCCTGAATTAAAACCCTCAAGAAAGGGTTTATAACTTTCTGCTTCGTTCAGACCTGGGGGGATTGTGGCATTAAGATACCTAATTCAGCGCATTAGGATCTTATTCCAATCCCCTCCCCTAATTGTTATGTGCACCCAGTCCAGTACCGTGAAATTAACCTCTGGCATTCTGTACTTATGCCTCTTTGCCACATGTCGGCCCAGGGGCAAATACAGATAGCCAATTCTCATGCTATGCATATGTTTACTCACACGTTGCCCTAGTTCCTGACGGGTTTTGTCAACATAGAACAAGCCACATTGGCATTGCATCAAATATACTACCCCCTTAGTTTTGCAATTCGCAAAATTTTTTGCAAAAAACCTTCACCATTAGGTAGGGTCACCTGACTCCTTCGATTTATAACAGAGCCCAATGAACATGCCCCACAGGGGAAAATGCCTAGTGTTTTACAGGGATCCTTCCTAGACTCCCCTCTATATTCACTTTTTTTGAGGGATTCCCCAATCGAACCTGCTTTTTTACATGTAATTTGTTTTTTTTTTGTCACTATGTTCCCAATGATCGGGTCCCCAGTAAGAATGGGCCAGTATTGTATCAGGATTTTCCTAATTTTTGAATAGCACAATATTATTGTTGTGATGTTATCTTTTTCTTTCTTTTTTTGGACTTAAAGATGCGATCCTGTCTATTGGTGTTCTTTACTCGATTAAAGGCTTTCTTTAAGGATGATTTGGTATATCATCTCACAAGTAATCTTTCCGTCAGCTCATCTGCCTCCTTTTGAATATCTTCACTGGTGGTGCAGTTGCATTTAATACGCAGGAATTGACTGAACGGTATAGATTTTTTGAGCGGCATCTACAATATACAATATTTTAATGGATCCCAATATACCTAATTGTTGAAAATACTCTGCTATATGCTGAAAAAATGTTTGTGATCTTTAAAAATTGCTTATTGTTTTTATATTTTGTCTTTTATTGTGATGAAATAAAATATATATTTTTAGTAATGTCTGAATTGCCTTAAATATCCCCAAAAATGAGGATACACATTGTTATGATTTATAAGGGATGATGGCAATTACACCCACAACCACAGGAGAACTTTGTTAATATAATATATTTTTTCTTTACAAGAACAAATAGTGCTGTTATTTCTAAATAATTTGATGAGCAAAAAATATTCTTGGTCGGATATCAACAAAACGTTGGCTGGAGTTTGCTTTTTTCTTAGGCTAAATTCTTTGCCACACTGTTCGAGCTTTCTTTTCTGTCAAACATTATAAAAATCGAATCTTCTTATGGACAAGCGCTCTCCTATTTCCACAGAAATAGTGAGCAGATTGTGCAATATCACTCCACGTTTGTTTTTCTGATTATAAGGTCAGTTCTTTTTTAAACAGTTTTTTCAATTCTATTCTTTGGATCCTTCTGCATATCTGAGGTGGTCTCTGCTAAAAAAATGATCACACGGGTATGAAACTTAAAAATATAGGTGTTGATGACAGCCAACTAAGAATTTTTCTTCCACAAAGCAAGACTGATAGATCTGGCAAGGGACACTGGATTTATTTATATCCCTGTCCTAGTCATGATATTTGTCTGGTAATGCTTTTGAAACAATATTTGTTGGTGCGACCAAGTTTTAGTGATACATTATTCATTCACGTTAATGGTTCTCTATTAACAATATATAAATTTAACTGTGTTTTTAAGAAATGTTTAGGTACTTTGAATTTGAGTCAGGTAAACTTGTCATCACATTCATTTAGAATTGGCACAGCAACAGAAGCAGCTAGAATTTGGTTTCACATTAAAAGGTTGGGTAGATGGAGTTCAGATTTTTATAAGCTATATATCCATCCTAACACTATTGTTTGAATTTATTACAGATCAGCCATATATAGTGTGGATTCTAGGCCACTCATTTATTTATTGGAATCAGAAGAGAGCATCTACCAGAAGCCATTTGTCTAATTTAAGTCTCAATCCTTCTTTATTTAAAGTGTACTAGAGTGGCTGGAGAGGAATGACATGGGCTGACTTACAGTTTGAGTTTGTGACATTGATTGTTGGCTATTCTTATTATTCATTTAGGAGGAAATGACATTGATCAATTGAGAACATTAGATCTAATATTCAGCATACAACAAACCATTCAACACATACATTTAGCCTCCCCAAAAAGAGTAACAATATTTTCTGAGATTGTTCAAAGATTTCACTGGCTTAATTCGTTCTTCTTGAGACCTTTCAAAAAAATTTGAAAGCGTGTCAATAGAAAAATTCAAACAATTCTAGTACATCCCATAGGTTTTTCTTATAGACATGTAGAACTAGAGGGTGAGTTACCTGGGTTCTATCGTGATGATGGCATACATTTGTCTGAGATAGGGCTTGATACAGTGCCTTGCAAAAGTATTCACCCCCTTGGCATTTTTCATGTTTTGTTGATTGTTTGAGGATTTGCATCATTTAATTTACAGAACATGCCCACAACTTTGAAGATTTTTTTATTGTGAAGCAAACAACAAATAGGACAAAATAACAGAAAAAGTCAATGTGCATAACTATTCACCCCCCTAAAGTCAATACTTTGTAGAGCCACCTTTTGTGGTTATCACAGCTCTAATGCCCCGTACACACGGTCGGATTTTCCGATGGAAAATATCCGATCGGAGTGTGTTGTCGGAAATTCCTACCGTGTGTGGGCTCCATCGGACATTTTCCATCGGATTTGACACACAAAGTTGGACAGCAGGAGATAACATTTTCCGACAACAAAATCCGATCGCGTCAATTCCGACCGTGTGTGGCCTGTTCCGACGCACAAAGTGCCACGCATGCTCAGAAGAAATTCCAAGACGGAACAGCTCGTTCTGGTAAACTTAGCGTTCGCAATGGATACAGCACTTTCGTCACGCTGCAATGTTAAAAATGGTTTAATACAGCGCACTCTCTTCTTCTTTATAATGTGACAAGAATTAAGTAGTTTTGCTGCTCATATTCACACACACTTCTCACAAAGTTTTATTTTTGTTTTTTTATTGGGATTCCCTGAATATATTGTTATTAGTTGTCACATCTGACAGTATTTTGTTTTTTTTATTTAATTTTTTGGGGGATTTTAAGCCTTTTTTTTGGATTTAATGTTTGTATTTTTTCAAAGGCTGATCTTTGTTCAATGTTATTTTTATTTTTACTCCAGAATATTTTTGTGTGTGTTTTGTGTGTCAAGTTACCCCAACACCATTGATATCTTTTATTATTTAATCTCCAGGAGATTGTTTGTTGTTGGTGTCCCTTGTTCATTTCACATTGTATATTTGAAATGTACCTGAATCCTCACAAACAAACTGTCCTTTTTGAAGTAAAACACATAGGAGAGTATAATTCAAAACAAAAATCCTTTATTAAGGGCTCAGAACCAAACAAAGAGGGAGGCAACACTGGATCAACAGGAGAAATTAGCGAAGCCTGGGACCCCCACGGCAGACATCAATTCTTGAACATCAAAATTGGTGGCCTGAGGAGTCCATATGTAAGGGAGGGCAGTCTGGTCCAGAATTCGCAGAGATCCGGATACCAGCAGATGACATCTGTGTCCCCAGGCTGTGGTACCACAAGAGGCTGCATTTTTTGGCCGACCAGACTGGATCCAGGGTCCTCACTTTCTGGTCTTCCTTTCACGCTTCATTCCCGGCTGTGGCTGTGCAGTTGGAGATGTGGCAGGAGGAGGAGTAGGACCTGGAGGAGGACTGGGAGGACCTGGAGGAGAGGGAGGACGAGGAGGAGGACCTGCAGGAGGAGGAGGAGGACCATCGCAAAGGTGTGTCTGAGCTGTCATTTGGCCCCTCATACCTTTGTTAAGAGCCTCCAATATGAGCGCCTCACACAAGACTTGTTGGCCCTCCTCCATCCTCTGCATTTTATAGGCAATGACGGCAGCAATGTCCTCCTCCATGGTGTGTGGTGCTCCCAGGACCTCTGTAGCCCTCCAAAAGAGTCCTCCGGTAGCCTCCTCTAGGGCACTCCTCCTACTGCCACTTTCTCTTTTCAGGGGGGGTGGAGGGACCTGCAGATCAGCCAGCCGGCTCGGCCCGACCACCTTCTGGCTGAGACATCCCTGTGTATGAAAAAGGGACATGGTTGTAATGTTTTGCTTCATCAATCACAATCCTAAATTAGTACTCCCAACTAACATCTAGTTAACATCATTGATTGGACAAGCAGAAATATTTAGATGAATGCTATACCTGGCTCAATCTGGGCTCCTCCACATGTGGCCTGGAGGGCCCAGGTTGGGCGTCAGAAGCCTCAGCCGGGGGGGAACGAAGTGTGGAAGGAAGACTGGAGAGTGATGGCCTGGGTTCAGTCTGGCCTGCCAGAAAATGCAGCCTGTCGTAGTACAACATCCTGGGGACATAGATGTCATCTGCTGCTCCGGATCTCTGTGAATCCTGGACCTTCTTGCGCTCTCTTAGATATGTGCTCCTCAGGCCACCAATTAATATCTTTAAATAGGTGATGTCTGCTGTGGGGATCACCTGCTTCACAATTTCACACAATTGCACCAGTGCTGCCTTCCTCTTTGTTTGGTTCTTGAAATGGGGGTGTTTAATCTCCCACAGACATGGCAGCTCCCTTAAGATATCTATGAATACTGACATGAAGTCATTGTCTTTCAGTAAGATATCCATGTTCACTGCAAGACACAACACAAGACAAAGCCTAATGTCAGACAAAACTCTCCTAATCTTGTTACAATATAGGCTTCAATGTAGAAGCAGTATAGGCACAAGTTTGTCTCTTACCTTCGTTCTTACAAACGGCGCGTCCAATGCTCCTTCCTCTGCTCACAGATCGTACGTAATACGCACGCGTGTTATGCTTTATACACACTGCGCATGCATGTAACTCCGCCCGCCCCTGACGTTCTTTCTAGTCTATTCCCCGCCCCTTTTCGTTTGGCGCAGTGGGTGAAGAGCACATGGCGGAGTTACAGCAGGTGTGTGCTAATTATAGAAACGAGGAGGAGGAGGAGGAAAGCCCGGATCCGGACACGTCCCGATCCAGAAGGAGACATTTTAAGGCCACAAATATGTCCTTTGGGGAGATGTTGGAGATGGTCGACATCATGAAGAAGTCCGACTATGACGGAAAGTATGGGCCTTACCCCAACCCCAACATCAGAAAGGCAAAGATCATGGCGAAAGTGGTCAAAAGCCTTCACAAGAATTTTGGGGTATGAAGATCGAAAGATCAGCTCAGGAAGCGGTGGTCGGACCTGAAGTTAAGAGAGCCAGAGCAGTACCGAAAGATCCGGAGAGTGCTGCAAAAAAGTAAGTAGTTGTGCTGTGTTCCTATTCTTTCTGTCTTTATTGCGTTCGTGCTGCTCCATATGCTTTTATTAATTGTAACGTTTAAAAGGGCAACTTTAATGTTCATGGGCCCATTATTCGTTCATATCAAACATTTTTCTTTCGGCCTCTAAAACACCATTGTTTAGGCCATATGCATTTTCCCACATTTTTTTTGGGTCTACTTGGATGCCAAATATTTGTTTGTGTAGATGGGTTTGTTACTAGAATGAAATGCAAACTAGATTGTGTGTAAGGAGAGGACACTGAGCAGCTGTTTTCACATCTGAACACTGGAGCACTAGTGTGGGACACAAGAACACCATTTTTATTAGGGGGCCACACAGGTGCTCCAGTGTATACTATGGGGGGGCTCCATCTGTGAAGCTTGTACTAAACAGGTAAAGTATTGCAGCTTGACAAAGGGCAATAAAAAAAAATACATCTTGGAACTCGGCTAAAATAGACAATTGTACCCCATTTCCAAGCAATGTTTCCTATTTCTAGTTCTGCCATCAAATATCTGTGTGCTAATTATACCATTTTTGTTTTACATAGGGGAGAAAAGACTCGGAGGACACCCCTCATCCGAGGAGACCAGAGACCCCCCACCTCTGGAAGAAGGTGAAATACCCCAAAACCAAGTGGAGCAGGAGGAAGAAGAAGATGTGGTGGAGATTGGCACCACAACAGGTGAGTGTCTGCGACCACAGGCTCAGGTAAAGGAGATGGATGGTGGCAGATTTTTGAGACCTGTTTTTTTTCTTTCTCTCTTTTTAGGTGATCGTGATGTTGTGGATCCAGAACGTTTCACATCAGAAAGTGTCCAGATCCTGATCGGGGAGATCATGGGGTGTAATGCCGAACTGCAAAACATCCAGCAAAAAATCAATGATGTTATTAAAAAAAATAATAACATCATTGATATTTTGGGGAGAATTTAAAACCCCACAAAATCACTTTTTGTATTGTGGTCCAATCTTTTAAATTTTTTTGCAATGTTTTGAAAAGCCAAATTTGGAGGATGCACACAGTGTGCCAACATGTGCTATCTGCCATCACGGGAGATCAATGGACGCGTTTTGGGGGTGCAACCCCTTCCTCAATTATAAAGTCGCGTTGAGGAAGGGCTTGCTCCCCCAAAACACGTCCCTTGATCCCCCCTGATGGCAGATAGCACATGTTGACATTCGTAAATTGGTGTGCATCTTCCAAATGTGGCTTTTCCAGGGGTGATTTCCCCCCATCTGAACGCTATATCAAACCCAGTTCCTAAATACTGATGTCTGATATAGCCTTCAGGTTTTACCTAATGTGAACTTTGTAAGTTCAAGTTTTTTGTCTTTCTTGTTGGTTTTAACCAGGCCTGTATTATCTGAAATGGACATTTCTATTTTTGATAATGCTACTGCAAAAATTGTTATACAACAAACATGTTGGTTTGTTTTAAAAACCTTTGGTAAATGCACATGTGATTGTGCAGGTATAAAAAAGTTGCTTACTCAAGAATGTGTGGATTATTGTGTCAACACTACAAAACAACACTTTTGGGGTGATGTAATTGTTGTTTTCTGAGAAAATGGGGGTTATTTCCTAAGGGCAAATCCTCTTTGCATTACAAGTGCAGGTTACGTGCAGTTGCAAGTGCACTTGTAGTGAAATGTGTTTTTGCATTTAGGAAATAACAGCCAACAGTGCTTTGTATAATAAGGTTACACAATCACGACATTTTCTGGACTCAACACATTTCTGTCAGGCTCAGCTAAAACAAACACAAGCAGTAAATGTCCACAAAGAATTTCTTTTTTTGTTTTATTATAAAAAGGCTTCACATATTGTCTGGCATATTGATAGCCCCCCTACCCGCAAAGAACTCCAGGTAGCGTAACCGGACATCACGGGCACTCAGGGAGGGCAAGCCAGGACGGCCACTTTCAAGCGCCGTCAGTGTGGTTTGATGTAGGATTCCGGCCTCAGGCCCAACTGAGCCAGCATAGTTGGCCGAATGTTTCCTTAAAAAGTTATGGAGAACACAGCACGCCAGTATAATATGGTTCAGTTTATACTCCGCCATATGGATGGGTGTCAGAAATAGTCGGAACCGGCTGGCCAGGATTCCAAATGTGTTCTCCACCACTCTTCGGGCTCTGGCCAGCCGGTAATTAAAAACCCTCTGTTCCGGGGTGAGGGTCCTCATTGGGAATGGCCGCATCAGGTGGTCCCCCAGCGCAAACGCTTCATCAGCAACGAACACGAATGGGAGTCCTTCCACATTGTCCTCTGGAGCTGGCAAGTCCAAGCTGCCATTCTGGAGATGCCTGTAGAACTTCGTCTGGGCGATGACTCCACCATCGGACATCCGGCCATTCTTCCCCACGTCCACATACAAGAAGTCGTAATTAGCCGACACCACCGCCAACATCACTATACTATTAAACCCCTTGTAATTATAATAGTACGACCCCGAGTTGGGTGGTGGGACGATGTGGACGTGTTTCCCATCAATTGCCCCTCCGCAGTTAGGAAAGTCCCACCGCTCGGCAAAGTGGGAGGCCACAGTCTGCCATTCCTGTGGCGTGGAAGGAAACTGTTGAGGAAAAAACAATAAACATTACTATTTTTACTCTGAAACATGGCAAGCAGATTAGACACAAACATTATGGGGCAACCTCCAGATAGCATTTATTAAGGGGAATTTAACAACAACAAAGTATAAGGTACACCTATCATATTCCCCCTCCCCCCCCTCTCATGGGCCATTTCTAACATTATAGGGGGGTTGGAATCTTGGACAGGTAACCCTCTTCACTTCATTGAGAGATGAATGCCTAAATAATGGGTATTACTTGGAACAGCCCCTCCTTAGTTACACTATTGGCAGACCACTGGACAGGTAAGAAGTGTCATAATACAAAGATATAAATACACACTGTACACATTTGAGGACATTTGGACATTCTGCTTTTACCTATCAAGATAATAATAGGATACAAAAACTTTAAACAGTACCATTGGAAAGTATACAGGCAGGCCCTTGCACTACATGCTTTGGGGAATTCATCCATAAATCTGACCAGTAAAGAGATGGGTATAGTGTGCATGGGTTTGGCAAAGTCAGCAGATAGATGATTGAGGATACATAGAGAATTGGGATCAGCTGACTTAGCAGTTAGGGGAGGGAGGGTTACTAAAAATTATTTGGGGACACCACAAAAAAAAACCTCTGGCACTCTGCCTGAATTTAAAGCTAAAATAACATTTCCAAACATTTTAGGGGGTGTTTGGGGTAAAGCACTACTATGGAGCTGATAAAATACATTGTTAAGTGACTACATAAGGTGAATATAGGGGCATGAGACACCATGCTGGGGAGGTTAGTGAAGGGCAAATATGTATGAAGGACATAAAATAATAATGACATAAAAATCTAGCATGCATGAGGACAAAGGGGACATTCACAGCATATTACAATCATGGTAATTAGGGAATGAGGAAAGAAATACAAGATATTAGCAAACATTCAATACAATAAAATGTGATATTAAAGGATAAAAATCTTACCTTCATATACTCCTTCTGCAGGACCTGTATGATGGCAGAACAGGTCTCTGGGATGATGATACCCAGAGCCTGGGGGCAGATGCCTGTCGAGAACTTCAAGTCCTGCAGGCTTCTCCCTGTGGCCAAATACCGCAGGGTAGCGACCAACCTCTGCTCCGGAGTGATGGCTTGCCTCATGCAGGTATTCTGCCTGCTGATATAGGGGGTCAGCGAAGCCAACAAACGGTGAAACACGGGGTCCGTCATCCTGAGAAAGTTCCTGAAATCATCAGGATTATTCTCACGGATCTCACGGAGCAAAGGCATATGAGAGAACTGGTCACGCTGAAGCAACCAATTCTTGGTCCATGAACTCCTCCCCACCCTGTTCATGGACTGGACTTGTGTCAAGGTCAGGACCCCAACACCAAGCCCCCGCACAGCACGAACTCTACGAGGAGTACGCATACGAAACATGGCTAGAAAACGGTCGGCTGCTCAGAACGAAGTAACAGAATGCACTGAAGAACAGCAAGGCCTGTGAAGAGCGACCTGAAAAACAGTAACGAACGAACAAGAATACAATGACTACCTATAGTCACACGGAACTTGCTTGCACACACTGAAGAGCAGATACAAACTCACAAGCACAAACTGAATGGCAGAAAACGATCTGAAAGCCACGAGTCTGAAAAAGCATGAATCGTCTCTCACCAAACTTTTACTAACACGAGATTAGCAAAAGGAGCCCAAAGGGTGCCGCGCTTGGTTCTGAACCGACCTTTTCTAGTCTCGTCGTACGTGGTGTACGTGACCGCGTGGTTGGCGATCGGAAATTCCGACAACTTTGTGCGACCGTGTGTAGACAAAATAAGTTTGAGCCAACATCTGTCGGAAAAAATCCTAGGATTTTGTTGTCGGAATGTCCGAACAAAGTCTGACCGTGTGTACGCCCTATAAGTCGCTTTAGATAAGTCTCTATGAGCTTGCCACATCTTACCACTGGGATTTTTGCCCATTCCTCCTTGCAAAAATGCTCCAGTTGCTTCAAGTTGGATGGTTTGCGCTTGTGAACAGCAATCTTTAAGTCTGACCACAGATTTTCAATTGGATTTAGGTCTGGGGTTTGACTAGACCATTCCAACACATTTACATGTTTCCCCTTAAACCACTCAAGTGTTGCTTTAGCAGATTGTTTGGGGTCATTGTCCTGCTGGAAGGTGAATCTCCGTTCTAGCCTCAAATCACAGAGTGGTACAGGTTTTGCTCAAGAATATCCCTGTATTTAGCACCATCCATCTTTCCCTCAACTCTGACCAGTTTCCCAGTCCCGACCACTGAAAAACATCCCCATAGCATGATGCTGTCACCACCATGTTTCACTGTGGGGATGGTTTTCTTTGGGTGATGTGATGTATTTGCTCCAGACATAGCGTTTTCTTGGATGGCCAAAAAGTTCAATTTTAGTCTCATCAGACCAGAGCACCTTCCTCCATATATTTTGAGAATCTCCCACATGCCTTTTTTTGCAAAATCAAAATGTGCCATTTTGTTTTTTGCTGAAAGTAATGGCTTTCTTCTGGCCACTCTGCCATAAAGCCCAACTCTATGGAGCGTACGACTTACTGTCGTCCTATGTACAGATACTCCAGTCTCTGCTGTGGAACTCTGCAGCTCCTCCAGGGTTACCTTAGGTCTCTGTGCTGCCTCTCTGATTAATGCCCTCTTTGCCCAGTCCATGAGTTTTGGTGTGCGGCCGTCACTTGGCAGGTTTGCTGTTGTGCCATGTTCTTTCCATTTGGTTATGATAGATTTGATGGTGCTCCTAGGGATCATCAAAGATTTGGATTTTTTTTATAACCTAACCCTGACTTGTACTTCTCAAGAACATTGTCCCTTACTTGTTTGGAGAGTTCCTTGGTCTTCATGGCAGTGTTTGGTTAGTGGTACCTCTTGCTTAGGTGTTGCAGCCTCTGGGGCCTTTCAAAAAGGTGCGTATATGTAATGACAGATCAGGTGACACTTATATTGCACACAGGTGGACATCATTTCACTAATTATGTGACTTCTGAAGGTAATTAGTTGCACCTGGGCTTCATAACAAAGGGGGTGAATATATACGCACATGCCAATTATCAGTTTTTTATTTCTGAAAAATAGTTTTATGTATATATTATTCTAATTTTACTTCACCAACTTAGACTATTGTGTTCTGATCCATCACATATAATTCAGATTAAAAAAACATTGAACTAAAGACTGTAATGTAACAAAATAGGTAAAAAGCCAAGAGGGGTGAAAACTTTTGCAAGGCACTGCATTTTGAACCTCAATTTCCAGACTTGCATTGAGAAAGTCACGGGCTGGGGGTTAGGTGACAGGCGGAATGTATATAATTGTATTCTATTTTGTATTTATTGCACACTGCACTCACTGTGCACATGGCACTAATAATGTTTTTATTACGTTTCATTCTTTGAGTCCTGATTAGAATTAGCCTGCCTATGTTACGCTCCTTGTTACCATACAAGTATAATTGTAATATTAATGTGATACCTACGTAATCATGTGTATAAAAACCTTAAATTGCATTATAATAAAGCAGAACAGTTATTTGGAAAGATGCTGAGTGTATCTTTTGTGTCTGTTCCCTACTGCAGTAGTTATTATTACTTATTACTTATTACTTATGGTTGTAAAATTTTGAAAATAAAATATTATTCGGCTCGAGCCATAGTGGCTGGGTTGTGCTTTAAGTGCTGTTTACTTGGAGATTGATCATATTGAAATCATAAGTGGTTTATAAGTTATTTATTAGTATGTTAAATTGTTATTAAACCAATAATAAAGCCGTAGCCAATATTTATCCAATAACTCTTGCTTGGATTGCATTTTTTGTATGCTTGAGTGAATGCCTGCTGCCTTATATCCCATAAGCTCTTCTCTTACTTTCTGTTCAGCTGACAATATTTTAGGCTAGGTTCACTTTTCTGCGATTCAATTCTGATCCTACTTTCGGTGCGATCATGTAGTGTAACTTGGATGCAATTTTGATGCAACTTAGATAAGGTTTGTATATTCTATGGGCAAAAATTGTGTGGCTTGCCTAAGTGGGGAAAAATCTACTACATGAACAGATGCAGAAAGCCGAAACAAAGAAACCACCCGGTGGTTTTATTCTCCCCCTAGTAAATTAAAGAAAATCTTTTGTATTTCAGTCTTTGTTTGTTGTTACCAGGACAGGAATTGATTTGATATTTTCTTAATGGAGTCCCTCAGAGCAGTTTCTAATCCTTTGTAAAAAAATATTTCCTGAACTAAGCCAGATCAGCTGGGTTGGACATATACTTTCAGATCTGTTACAATATTGTTTCAATTGATACTGCCCCACAAATGTTCTCATGTGCAGTATCATGAATTTTAGCAACTGCTGGCAGTGATTTACTATAAGAATATTTTATATCAGTTTGTAAATTGATGTTTAATGTTTGTGAATAATGTGTTAAAAAAGTTTAACGTAACTGTCACGGAACGTCCCACACTCCGCTTGAGTGCTTCCGTCATATACCACTTCCTCCCAGTCTGTATACAGATATCCCAACCTCTCTGAGCACAAACAAGGCGACACTTGTTGCTACCAAGAACTGACTTTATTCAGAACCAGAATACAGTCTTATATACACAGGAGAAGATTACTCTAACAATACAAACGTAACCTAATTAACATGAGCTAATTATCTAATCCTTTATACAGCCTAGGTGACTGAGACATGACCTTTCGCCCAGACTTGTGGTCACCGAGCTTCACACAGTTATAGCAGTCGTCCCGTCTCCTACATTGTATAGAGGACAATGTCATTAGCTCATTCAATTAACATAAACACAGGTTGATGACACCAGTATCTCCTCACAGGATGTGTTTCAACAGAATGAATCCATTGAAAATCCAGGGCCCATAATCAAATGGCAACAGGCTTGCATACAGTCCTCTCCAACAGCCTCTGTTCTGGCTAGGTCTGTGACATTTCTCCCCTTTCGGCAGGAGACTAACACAGGAGGAGACCCCAGACGGGTTGACTCCGAAGTTAGTCCATAGTTCCAGTACTCTACTGCCTGTACCCACACAGTACCCCAAACAAATTGTTCCAAACAGAGTATTACTTACCCAGCCAACCTCTGCCTCTCTCAGAGAACATATCTGCCGCTGGGGAGAGGCCTGGACTGGCTCTTCTCCCTGGAATCCTTTCTGCCGCTGGAGAGAAGACAGGGTGTCTTGGCTCACTCTGTCATGCTGTTGGGGATCGGGGCCCACTGCCCAGCATCCCTGGGGTATACAGGTGGAGACTGAAGTCCCATCCACCTTCACAGGAAATCCATCCTCTGTTAGTTGAGGGCAGAGTCCAGCAGTCCTCGGCCCTGTTGCCAGCCCTTCTGCTGGAAACCCCACACCATCTGCTCTGGCTACCTGTTGGGGAGGGAGGCCGACTGCCCCACCTCCCTGGAACTCTGTAGTTGTTGCAGGTGATGGCCAGAGGTTGGTAGCACTCTGCCCGGTTGCCGGTGCTTCAACTGGGGAAGTTCCCTGTAACTCCACAGATACTGCTGTTGGTGCGGGGCAGAGCACAGTGAAGTTTGGCCCCAATAGCAGCTCTTCTGCTGGAGGCTCATCAGGTTGTTCTTCCTCAGCAGAAAAGTCTATTAAATCCCCTACCTCTATAACTGGTGTCTGTGGATAGAGGTTCACCATCTCCTGTCCGTGGAACTCAGAAGATGCCATCAGTGCTGAGCAGAGTGCAATGAAGTTTGGCCCTAATCCCAACTCTTCTGCTGGGGGCTCACCCGATGGTTCTTCCTCAGCAGAGAAGTCTATCAAATCCCCTGTCTCTGCAACTGGTGTCTGGGGATGGAGGTTCACCATCTCCTGTCCATGGAACCCAGAAGATGTTATCAGTGCTGGGCAGAGATTAGCAGAGCTCTGCCCTGTTGTCAGCACTTCAGCTTTGGGGATGGCAATCTCCAGATTTTCCACTGCAGATTCTCTGGCATGCTGCTGGACAGGCACATTCCTCCATCCAAGATCATCCCATGCAGAAACAGGATCATCAAGGTCAATCAGCACTTGCTGCATCCGCCATAAGACCTCCGCCTCCATAGCTGTGGGGGCAGGTTGGCAAAGCACACTATTGCTCTGCCACATTGCCGACTCTTCAGCCAGGATTTCAGGGTTGTCAGCTGGTATTTCCTGATAGTCCCAGGCAAAGGGAGCCCAGCCCTGGCACTGAGCAATGTCTAGCAGCCGTCTGTAGGCGATCTCTAGCTCCCATTCCTGAACGGCCAGAAACTCCAAATCTTCCTGTGCCCAGTGCACTTCCGAAATGTTCAGTAGCCCTTCTCTGAAATCCATGATTTCGTCCACCCGCCGCTCCAAATCACTCCCAAAGTTAGGGTCCCCTGTCAGCTTCACAAACAACAGTCCCAAGCCGCCATAGCTTAAGCCTTCCGTTGGGCTGTCATCCGCTATCCAGGGACATGCTTGGGATACATGCCACCGGAGGGCTCTGTAGCTCTCATCCAGCTTTATCTCTGCCCAGACCAGCCTGCTTAATTCAGCTGTCTGCTTCTTGTGTGGTTTTTCTCCCAAAAACCGCACCCGCAGTCCGTACTGCGACCAGTACCTTTCCTCGATGGAGGGGAGAACTTTTCCCTGGTGTCGCTGCTCACGGGCTAGCGCTTCCTTCCAGAGTTTGCAGCGAATAGAATCACACCATCCCAGCAGGACCTGCTCTGATACTGGTCCTCTGTGCTGTATCTGCATCTCTCGCAACCTCCTTCTGAATTCCTCATCCATGGTGGCTGGTATCTGTACCTCTCCTCTCCTGCTATCTGGACCTTGGATCCAGATGGAAGTTTGGATGTCCCAGACTGCAGGAAGCTTTCCCGCTGCTTGCCACCAATGTCACGGAACGTCCCACACTCCGCTTGAGTGCTTCCGTCATATACCACTTCCTCCCAGTCTGTATACAGATATCCCAACCTCTCTGAGCACAAACAAGGCGACACTTGCTTGTTGCTACCAAGAACTGACTTTATTCAGAACCAGAATACAGTCTTATATACACAGGAGAAGATTACTCTAACAATACAAACGTAACCTAATTAACATGAGCTAATTATCTAATCCTTTATACAGCCTAGGTGACTGAGACATGACCTTTCGCCCAGACTTGTGGTCACCGAGCTTCACACAGTTATAGCAGTCGTCCCGTCTCCTACATTGTATAGAGGACAATGTCATTAGCTCATTCAATTAACATAAACACAGGTTGATGACACCAGTATCTCCTCACAGGATGTGTCCCAACAGAATGAATCCATTGAAAATCCAGGGCCCATAATCAAATGGCAACAGGCTTGCATACAGTCCTCTCCAACAGCCTCTGTTCTGGCTAGGTCTGTGACAGTAACTATACAAATAATACCCAATAGTAAGATGATGCTTGAAGTTAGCACTCATTCTGCTTATTCACAAAACTAAGGCAAATTTCCATTAGCTTAATAAATGAGTAGACTTGTGCTGACTTCAGACATCCAATAATGATGATTAAGCTTGCTTAATTTCCAGTTAACATGATTGGGTATTATTTGGAAAGTGATTATTAACTTTGTTCCACCAAAACAAGTAAGCTAAGTGTAAAATCACTGTGAAACTAAATATGTTCTAATTATTTAGTCAAGAAACCCCACTGACATTTTCTACTTTCTTTCAAATGAGAAAACATACACATTTTTGATAAATGTGTGCAGAGGATTTATTAACAGAAACAAAAAAGTGCATAAGTGTCTGTTAAAGTATAATAAATGATTTACAATAAATAAAAGAACAAATAAAGTTTAGTGGGGGGAGGGGTTGGAACAATAGGCAGTGAGAGGTCGGAGGCAGAGGAATGTGAGACAAAGTGGGAGGCAGATAGAGGGCCAAAGTTGGAGGGGGTAGAGGCAGAGTTATGCCCCGTACACACGGTCAGATTTTCCGATGGACAATGTCCGATCGGAGCGTGTTGTCGGAAATTCCGACCGTGTGTGGGCACACTCGGACATTTTCCATCAGATTTTCCGACACACAAAGTTGGAGAGCAGGAGATAAAATTTTCTGACAACAAAATCCGATCGCGTCAATTCCGACCGTGTGTGGCCTGTTCCGACGCACAAAGTGCCACGCATGCTCAGAAGAAATTCTGAGACGGGACAGCTCGTTCTGGTAAACTTAGCGTTCGCAATGGATACAGCACTTTCGTCACGCTGCAATGTTAAAAATGGTTTAATACAGCGCACTCTCTTCTTCTTTATAATGTGACAAGAATTAAGTAGTTTTGCTGCTCATATTCACACACACTTCTCACAAACTTTTATTTGTGTTTTTTTAGTGGGATTCCCTGAATATATTGTTATTAGTTGTCACATCTGACAGTTTTATATTTTTTTTTTTTTTTTTTTGGATTTTAAGCCTTTTTTTTTCTTTAATGTTTGGATTTTTTCCAAGGCTGATCTTTGTTCAATGTTATTTTTATTTTTACTCCCGGATATTTTTGTGTGTGTTTTGTGTGTCAAGTTACCCCAACACCATTGATATCTTGTATTATTTAATCTCCAGGAGATTGTTTGGTGTTGGTGTCCCTTGTTCATTTCACATTGTATATTTGAAATGTACCTGAATCCTCACAAACCAACTGTCATTTTTGAAGTCAAACACATAGGAGAGTATAATTCAAAACAAAAATCCTTTATTAAGGGATCAGAACCAAACAAAGAGGAAGGCAACACTGGATCAACAGGAGATATTAGCGAAGCCTGGGACCCCCACGGCAGACATCAATTCTTGAACATCAAAATTGGTGGCCCGAGGAGTCCATATGTAAGGGAGGGCAGTCTGGTCCAGAATTCGCAGAGATCCGGATAGCAGCAGATGACATCTGTGTCCCCAGGCTGTGGTACCACAAGAGGCTGCATCTTTTGGCCGACCAGACTGAACCCAGGGCAATCACTGTCTGGTCTTCCTTCCACGCTTCCTTCCGGGCTGTGGCTGTGCAGTTGGAGATGTGGCAGGAGGAGGAGTAGGACCTGGAGGAGGAGGAGGACTGGGGGGACCTGGAGGAGGACTGGGGGGACCTGGAGGAGGACTGGGAGGACCTGGAGGAGAGGGAGGAGGAGGAGGAGGACCATCCCAAAGATGTGTCTGAGTTGTAATTTGGCCCCTCATACCTTTCTCCAGAGCCTCCGATATGAGGGCCTCACACAAGACTTTTTGGCCCTCCTCCATCCTCTGCATTTTATAGGCTATGAAGGCAGCAATGTTCTCCTCCATGGTGTGTGGTGCTCCCAGGACCTCTGTAGCCCTCCAAAAGAATGCTATAGCAGCCTCCTCTAGGGTACTCCTCCTACTGCCACTTTCTGTTTTCAGGGGGGGTGGAGGGACCTGCAGATCAGCCAGCCGGCTCGGCCCGGCCACCTCCTGGCTGAGACTTCCCTGTGTATGAAAAAGGGACATGGTTTTAGTTTTTGCTTCATCAATCACAATCCTAAATTAGTACTCCCAACTAACATCTAGTTAACATCATTGATTGGACAACCAGCAATATTTAGAGGAATGCTATACCTGGCTCAATCTGGGCTCCTCCACATATCGCCTGGAAGGCCCAGGTTGGGCATCAGAAGCCTCAGCCGGGGGGAAGGAAGCATGGAAGGAAGACTTGAGAGGGATGGCCTGGGTTCAGTCTGGCCTGCCAGAAAGTGCAGCCTGTCGTAGTACAACATCCTGTGGACATAGATGTCATCTGCTGCTCCGGATCTCTGCGAATCCTGGACTTTGTTGCGCTCCCTCAGATATGTGCTCCTCAGGCCACCAATGAAAATCTTTAAATAGGTGATGTCTGCCGTGGGGATTACCTGCTTCACAATTTCACACAATTGCTCCAGTGCTGTCTTCCTCTTTGCTTGGTTCTTGAAATGGGGGTGGGTAATCTCCCACAGACAGGGCAGCTCACTTAGCATCTCTACGAATACTGACATGAAGTCATTGTCTTTCATTAAGATATCCATGTTCACTGCAAGACACAACACAAGACAAAGCCGAATGTCACACAAAACTCTCCTAATCTTGTTACAATATAGGCCTCAATCTAGAAGCAGTATAGGCACAAGTTTGTCTCTTACCTTCGTTCTTACGATCGGCGCGTCCAATGCTCCTTCCTCCGCTCACAGATCGTACGTAATACGCACGCGTGTTACGCTTTATACACACTGCGCATGCGTGTAACTCCGCCCGCCCCTGACGTTCTTTCTAGTCTATTCCCCGCCCCTTTTCATTCGGCGCAGTGGGTGAAGAGCATGATGGCGGAGTTACAGCAGGTGCATGCTAATTCTAGCAACGAGGAGGAGGAAAGCCTGGATCCAGGCACGTCCCGATCCAGAAGGAGACGTTTTAAGGCCACAAATATGTCGTTTGGGGAGATGTTGGAGATGGTCGACATCATGAGGAAGTCCGACTATGACGGAAAATATGGGCCTTACCCACACCCCAACATCCGAAAGGCAAAAATCATTGCTAAAGTGGTCAAAAGCCTTCACAGGAATTTCGGGGTACGAAGATCTAAAGATCAGCTCAGGAAGCGGTGGTCGGACCTGAAGTTGAGAGAGCCAGAGCAGTACCGAAAGATCCGGAGAGTGCTGCAAAAAAGTAAGTAGTTGTGCTGTGTTCCTATTCTTTCTGTCTTTATTCCGTTCGTTCTGCTCCATATGCTTTTATTAATTGTAACGTTTAAAAGGGCAACTTTAATGTTCAGGGGGCCATTATTCGTTCGTATCAAACATTTTTCTTTCGGCCTCTAGAACACCATTGTTTAGGCCATATGCATTTTCACACATTTTTTGGGGCCTACTTGGATGCCAAATATTTGTTTGTGTAGATGGGTTTGTTACTAGAATGAAATGCCAACTAGATTGTGTGTAAGGAGAGGACACTGAGCAGCTGTTTTCACATCTGGACACTGGAGCACTAGTGTGGGACCCCAGAACACCATTTTTATTAGGGGGCCACACAGGTGCTCCAGTGTATACTATAGGGGGGGCTACATCTGTGAAGCTTGTACCAAACAGGTAAAGTATTGCAGCTTGACAAAGGCCACTAAAAAATATACATCTTTGAACTCGGCTAAAATAGACAATTGTACCCCACTTCCAAGCAATGTTTCCTATTTCTAGTTCTGCCATCAAATATCTGTGTGCTAAGTATACCATTTTTGTTTTACATAGGGGAGAAAAGACTCAGAGGACACCCCTCATCCCAGGAGAACACAGACCCCCCACCTATGGAAGAAGGTGAAATACCACCAACACAAGAAGAAGAGCAGGAGGAAGAAGAAGATGTGGTGGAGATTGGCACCACAACAGGTGAGTGTCTGCGACCACAGGCTCAGGTAAAAGAGATGGATGTTGGCAGATTTTTGAGACCTTTTTTTTTGTTCTTTATCTCTTTTTAGGTGATCGTGATGTGAGGGAGAGAGAACGTTTCACATCTGAAAGTGCCCAGATACTGATCGGGGAGATCATGGGGTGTAATCTCGAATTGCACAACATACAGCAACAAATCAGTGATGTTATTAGAAAAAATAATAACATCATTGATGTTTTGGGGCGAATTTAAACCCCACAAAATCACCTGTTTTATTGTGGTCCAATCTTCCAAAAATTTTTTCAATGTTTAGAAAAGCCAAATTTGGAGGATGCACACAGTGTGCCAACATGTGCTATCTGCCATCACGGGAGATCAATGGACGCGTTTTGGGGGTGCAACCCCTTCCTCAATTATAAAGTCGCGTTGAGGAAGGGCTTGCTCCCCCAAAACACGTCCCTTGATCCCCCCTGATGGCAGATAGCACATGTTGACATTCTGAACTTGGTGTGCATCTTCCAAATGTTTTCCAGGGGTGATTTCCCCCCATCTGAACGCTATATCAAACCCAGTTCCTAAATACTGATGTCTGATATAGCCTTCAGGTTTTACCATATGTGAACTTTGTAAGTTCAAGTTTTTTGGCTTTCTTGTTGGTTTTACACAGGCCTGTTTTATCTGAAATGGATATTTCGATTTTTGATAATGCTACTGCAAAAATTGTTATACAACAAACATGTTGGTTTGTTTTAAAAACCTTTGGTAAATGCACATGTGATTGTGCAGGTATAAAAAAGTGGCTTACTCAAGAATGTGTGGATTATTGTCTCAACACTACAACACTTTTGGGGTGATGTAATTGCTGTTTTATGCAAAAATGGGGGTTATTTCCTAAGGGCAAATCCACTTTGCACTACAAGTGCAGGTTCAGTGCAGTTGCAAGTGCACTTGTAGTGAAATGTGTTTTAGCATTTAGGAAGTACCAGCCAACACTGTTTTTTATAAGGTTACCCAATCACGACATTTTCTGCACTCAACACATTTCTGTCAGGGTCAGCTAAAACAAACACAAGCAGTAAATGTCCACAAAGAATTTCTTTTGGTTGTTTTTTATTTGAAAAAGGTTTCACAGATTGTCTGGCATATTGATAGCCCCCCTACCCGCAAAGAACTCCAGGTATCGTAACCGGACATCACGGGCACTCAGGGAGGGCAAGCCAGGACGGCCACTTTCAAGCGCCGTCAGTGTTGATGGATTTGGGATTCCGGCCTCAGGCCCAACTGAGCCAGCATAGTTGGCTGAATGTTTTCTTAAAAAATTATGGAGAACACAGCAGGCAAATATTATATGGTTCAGTTTATACTCCGCCATATGGATGGGTGTCAGAAATAATCGGAACCGGCTGGCCAGGATTCCAAATGTGTTCTCCACCACTCTTCGGGCTCTGGCCAGCCGGTAATTAAAAACCCTCTGTTCCGGGGTGAGGGTCCTCATCGGGAATGGCCGCATCAGGTGGTCCCTCAGCGCAAATGCTTCATCAGCAACGAACACAAATGGGAGACCTTCAACATTGTCCTCTGGAGGTGGCAAGTCCAAGCTGCCATTCTGGAGATGCCTGTAGAACTCCGTCTGGGCCACGACTCCACCATCGGACATCCGGCCATTCTTCCCCACGTCCACATACAAGAAGTCGTAATTAGCCGACACCACCGCCAACATCACTATACTATTAAACCCCTTGTAATTATAATAGTACGACCCCGAGTTGGGTGGTGGGACGATGTGGATGTGTTTCCCATCAATTGCCCCTCCGCAGTTAGGAAAGTCCCACCGCTGGGCAAAGTGGGAGGCCACAGTCTGCCATTCCTGTGGCGTTGAAGGAAACTGTTGAGGAAAAAACAATAAACATTACTATTTTTTCACAGAAACATGGCAAGCAGATTAGACACAAACATTATGGGGCAACCTCCAGATAGCATTTATTAAGGGGAATTTAACAACAACAAAGTATAAGGTACACCTATCATATTCCCCCTCCCCCCCTCATGGGCCATTTCTAACATTATAGGGGGGGAACTCTTGGACAGGTAACCCTCTTCACTTCATTGAGAGATGAATGCCTAAATACAGGGTATTACTTGGAACAGACCCTCCTTAGTTACACAATTGGCAGCCTACTGGACAGGTAAGAAGTGTCAGAATACAAAGATATAAATACACACTGTACACATTTGAGGACATTTGAACATTCTGCTATTAGCTATCAAGATAATAATAGGATACAAAAACTTTAAACAGTACCATTGGAAAGTATACAGGCAGGCCCTTGCACTACATGCTTTGGGGAATTCATCCATAAATCTGACCAGTAAAGAGATGGGTATAGTGTGTATGGGTTTGGCAAAGTCAGCAGATAGATGATTGAGGATAGAGAATTGGGATCAGCTGACTTAGCAGTTGGGGGAGGGAGGTTTACAAAAAATGTGGGGACACCACAAAAAAAAGCCTCTGGCACTCTGCCTGAATTTAAATAAAAAATAACATTTCCAAACATTTTAGGGGGTGTTTGGGGTAAAGCACTACTATGGAGCTGATAAAATACATTGTTAAGTGACTACATGAGGTGAATATAGGGCAGGAGACACCATGCTGGAGAGGTTATTGAAGGGCAAATATGTATGAAGTATGCATGTATGAAGGACCTAAAATAATAATTACATAAAAATCCAGCATGCATGAGGACAAAGGGGACATTCACAGCATATTACAATCATGGTAATTAGGGAATGAGGAAAGAAATACAATATATTAGCAAACATTCAATACAATAAAATGTGATATAAAAGGATAAAAATCTTACCTTCATATACTCCTTCTGCAGGACCTGGATGATGGCAGAACAGGTCTCTGGGATGATGATACCCAGAGCCTGGGGGGGAGATGCCTGTCGAGAACTTGAGGTCCTGCAGGCTTCTCCCTGTCGCCAAGTACCGCAAGGTAGCGACCAACCTCTGCTCCGCAGTGATGGCTTGCCTCATGCAGGTATCCTGCCTGCTAATATAGGGGGTCAGCGAAGCCAACAGACGGTGAAACACGGGGTCCGTCATCCTGAGAAAGTTCCTGAAATCATCAGGATTATTCTCACGGATCTCACGGAGCAAAGGCATATGACAGAACTGGTCACGCTGAAGCAACCAATTCTTGGTCCATGAACTCCTCCTCACCCTGTTCATGGACTGGACTTGTGTCAAGGTCAAGACCCCAACACCAAGCCCCCGCACAGCACGAACTCTACGAGGAGTACGCATACGAAACATGGCTAGAAAACGGTCGGCTGCTCAGAACGAAGTAACAGAACGCACTGAAGAACAGCAAGGCCTGTGAAGAGCGACCTGAAAACCAGTAACGAACGAACAAGAATACAATGACTACCTAAAGTCACGTGGAACTTGCTGCACGCACTGAAGAGCAGATACAAACCCACAAGCACAAACTGAACGGCAGAAAACGATCTGAAAGCCACGAGTCTGAAAAAGCGCGAATCGTCTCTCACCAAACTTTTAATAACATGAGATTAGCAAAAGGAGCCCAAAGGGTGCCGCGCTTGGTTCTGAACCGGCCTTTTCTAGTCTCGTCGTACGTGGTGTACGTGACCGCGTGGTTGTCGATCGGAAATTCCGACAACTTTGTGCGACCGTGTGTAGGCAAAACAAGTTTGAGCCAACATCCGTCGGAAAAAATCCTAGGATTTTGTTGTCGGAATGTCCGAACAAAGTCCGACCGTGTGTACGCCCTATTAGAGTTGGCTCATGGTGTGAGAGGGTAGAAGAGAATTGGGTAGAATAGAGAAAAGATGGGGGTAGGAGGAGGCAGAAGAGTTTGGGGAGATAACAGGGTAGAGTGGTTGACTGTGAGAGGGGCTGGGGGGGTGGTATTGGGAAAAAATGGAATAGTGAAGAGGAAATTGGTCATTCTGAATTGGAAATGATGCATTGGGTGTAAAGGGATTTGAGGTGTTGGGAAGCATGGATGTGGTAAAAATGTGCAAGGTTAATTGAGGCAGGATTTTGAGGATATGTGAGAGTAGAGATTAGGGATGGGCCGAACACCCCCCTGTTCGTTTCGCATCCAGAACATGCGAACAGGCAAAAAATGTGTTCAAACACGTGAACACCGTTAAAGTCTATGGGACACGAACATAAAAAATTAAAAGTGCTAATTTTAAAGGTTAATATGCTAGTTACTGTCATAAAAAGTGTTTGGGGACCTGGGTCCTGCCCCAGGGGACATGTATCAATGCAAAAAAAAAGTTTTAAAAATGGCCATTTTTTCGGGAGCAGTGATTTTAACAATGCTTAAAGTGAAACAATAAAAGTGAAATATTCCTTTCAATTTCGTACCTGGAGGGTGTCTATAGTATGCCTGTAAACTAGCGCATGTTTCCCGTGTTTATAACAGTCCGAGAGCAAAATGACATTTCTAAAGGTAAAAAAAGTAATTTAAAAGCGTTAGCGCTAGTGCCAGCTATTAATGAATTGTCGGTCCCGAAATTTGGGGGTCCCCCAAAATTCCATTACCAGGCCCTTCAGGTCTGGTATGGATATTAAGGGGAACTCCGTGCCAAAATTTTTAAAAAAATGGCGTGGGGTTCCCCCCAAAAATCCATACCAGACCCTTCAGGTCTGGTATGGATTTTAAGGGGAACTCCGCGCCAAATTTTTTTTTAAAAATGGCGTGGGGTTCCTCCAAAATTCACACCAGACCCTTATCTGAGCACGCAACCTGGCAGGCCATAGGATGTACTTCCACATAAACATGTGTTTAAACCTAATTAGTAGAAAAACATGCTGTTCAATATGGATTTGTATCCTTTACTTAAGGCTGCACTTAAGGAAATCATAATTCCTTTTCTAAATGTACATATATAAGTCTTATGGTTGCAACCCAGTCTTTCAATGGGTCCATAAATAAAGTCCAGCGTCCATAAAATATTATATAAATCTCAAGGTACTGTACTTACTCATTATGTATTATTATGTTTAGATTCTTCATTACAGTCAGTGGATGTCCACCATAGGAAAATGACTCCTGGTACATGATGAATACCATTCTATTTTGCAACAATTTTTACGGGACTATATAGCAGCTTTGATGTGGCTGTGGCACGGGTTGCCTATGTTGCCTATTCTATGCACTTAAATTAGGATATATGCTGCTTGGGATGGGGAGAGTATCCTTGGACCTTTTATTATTTACTGTGCCTACAATGTGCATTTAATTTGTAATCCAATATCCGCATTTGAATCTCAAAAATTTCTGGTTAGATGAAGTTCTCCATGTAATCGTATTGGACACAGTGTTATTATTGTACAGCAGATGTATGAGAAACTGAGCTTAGAAGATTTCATTGTGCTATGCTGACACTTATTCACAGGTGTACACATCAATCACATGGCAAGAAATTAAAACAAATATGTTTTTATTTGGAGCATGACTGGTTTATTGAGATCAACTCAGCTTTAGCTTATTCAATAAAAAGTAAAAATGTCATTGCAGACTGAAAAAAACACCTCTCAAATTAACATACTGCACTCTAATAATAAATAATCCTATTAAGAAAATCCAAAAAGTAGGAATGAGAAAATGCCTAAACTTTTTTTGATAGTTTGGAATGGAGGGAGGAAAAGTATTAACCCCTTTCAGGTTTTACTGGAATCCAGAGCTCCATTAGAGAGATTTCTCCTCACTTCTAGGTCTGGTGACACTTTTTTACTAGACAGGAAATGAGGGAAATTTTGCAACAAGGAAACAAACAAGAATAAAATGCTAAAAGAGGTTCTGGCAATTGCCCAGCTAAAAGTGGTTCTACAGCCTGAAGGTTTTTTTTTTTTTAATCTTAATGCATTGCCTTCATTAAGGTAGAAACCTTTCTGAGTGTAGCTCCCACCCAGCTTCTCCTTATACGTACCTGAGCACAAACTCAATACAGTGGTGTGCACAAAAGCAGTGGCTCTGTCTGCGCTCTCCCTCCTCATAGGCTCAGACAAGAGCGGGAGTAATTGGCTCTCACTGCCGTCAATCACAGCCAGTGAGAATGGATTGGGGGCAGGGCCAAGCCACACTTTGTGTGTCTATGGACACACAAAGCTGGCTCTGGAGCAAGCCTCCATGAGTGCCCACATACTGTAGCAAGCAGCTTGCTATGGTGGGCACTTGGTGGGGGAAAGGAGCCAAGAGCGCTGGCGGGAGACCCGAGAAGAGGAGAATTGGGGCTGTATTAACAATCAATTTAACTTAAAGTGATTCTAAAGGCTGTAGTTTAAAAAAACAAAACAAAAAACAAACATGTTATACTTGCTCTGTGCAATGGTTTTGCACACAGCAACCCGATCCTCTTCTTTTTGGGTCCACCACCAGTGGTCCTGGCTCCTCCCTCCTGCCTGATACCCCCAATAACAAGCCTCTTACTATAGGGCATCAACCAGCTCACTCTTGTGAATGGACATTAAAGATTTTTTTTTTTTTTACTAAATCAACAGGTTATTTCTCTCACATGGCATATACATACTTGCAACTACACCCCAAAACACATTCTGCTATTCCTCCTGAGTATGGCGATACCACATATGTGGGATTTTTTCACACTCTAGCCACATAGAGAGGCCCAACATTGAAGTAGCACTTTGCAGTTTGTTAAAATATGGAAGCAGTGGTTAGAGTTGGAATGATAAAAAGGGAAATACAGTTTGTTTTTTGGAAATTGTGACCCTTTTTTGCTCCTGTCTTTTTCCCTTTTTTATGTTCATTCTCATTATGGGTATTGTATATGGTTTTGTAATGTGATTTTGAGACTGGAAAACAAATGAACTTTCCTAATAAAAAGTATTAAAGAAAAAAATAAAAAAATAAATGACACATCTAATTTCTCAACCACCTATTACACTTTTGAAGGACCTAAAGCATCAGGACAATGGAAATGCCCACAAAATTACCCCTATGAGGCATAATGAGCCTTTTAAACATGCATGTCATTTTTTTCCATCAGTTTTTGGAAAATGTCCATTTTTTTTTTTTTTTTTTTACACAAAGTTATCAATTTTTAAGATATTTCCAATATATAGCATATACATAGCACAAATGACACCCCAAAATACATTTTGCTACTCCTTCTGAGTATGGCGATACCACATGTGTGAAACTTTTACACAGCCTGGCCACATACAGAGGCCCAACATGCAAGGAACACCGTCAGGTGTTCTAGGAACACATAGCATGTACATACCAAGAATTACACCCCAAAATACATTCTGCTGAGCAAAGGGTAAACAAAAGATTACTTGTGGTTTTAGTAGTGCAGTTGTCCACAGGAGGAGAGCACTGGTCCAGGCAGCAGGCAGGGACTTGGTCAGCGACAGCGAACGCTATTGTCCAGGCAACAGGCGGGAATACTGTCCATAGTCAGTCCAGGGTCAGTGCAGGCAGATATATTTTCCGCAGTGACAAAATATTGGTCCTGATAGTAGGCAGGAACATGGTCCATAGTACAGTTAGCAGGCAGAGGTGTGGTCAGTTCTTGCGGCAGGCAGAGGCATGATAGCAGTAAGTCCTACAGGCAGCAGACAGAAGTAGGGCCTCTGTCAGGACAGAGTGGGGACAAGGATAGAGACTTCTTCCACCCAAATCTCTTTGAAGCCTCTGGTCTCCAGACCCTAATCTGGGAATGAGAAAAAAAAAATTGTTTTCCTAATCCAGAAAAACAATTTTGAAGCCGTTCACATATGTGAGACCCCTGTGTTATGAATCCCACTACTCCAGTAGCAGGGTACAAGATCAGTCCAAGAGGCAGGCAAAAAACATGGTCAAACAGTCCAGGTTCAGTACCAGGAGGCAGATTAGCAGGCAGGGGTATGTACAGAAGCAGTAGGCCGAAGCGTGGTCAAATAACAGGCCAGGGTCAGTTCCAATGCAGGCAGAAGTATGTACAAAAGCGGCAGGCAAAGACGTGGTCAAATAACAGGCCAGGGTCAGTTCAGGAGCATGCAGTGGCATAAAGGGTGTGAAGGTAAATGGCAGGAATTGAGATTTATGTGTGCCATACTTTACTAATAATGTAGGGAAGTATGGTAACAGCAGAAACAGTCACCTATGCAGAAGCCTGTTTGAGAAGGACACTGGGGAGTTGTATATGACCAAATAAAAAAAATAAATTGAGACTTTTTTATACTAATGGTATGTCCGTCTTGTGGCAAGGTAAGGTTTGAGCATTTGATCGTTGAAGTCGACTCTCCCATTAACAAATTGTATTCATGGACACATGTTGGCTTTTGGATTGGGCCATTCCTTCTGGGGACTTCCACGTAGGTGGTATTGTGAATTGAAGACAGCATGTAGCCCTCCCTTCTTTCCCTCCACTTTACATCCAGAATTTCCCCGTTCCTCAGACTCGCCGACTCCCCTCATCTTAGCTTCATATTAATGAGCCTTTGAGGAAAGCCCTTCCTGTTATTTCTCACAGTGCCATAAGCTGGCATCTTCCTTCGGTGAAGGTTGCAGAACAGGGTAGAACTTGTGTAGAAGTTATCTACATACAGGTGATAGCCTTTTTCCAAGAGTGGGTATATGAGGTCACAAACGACTTTCCCGCTTGATCCTAATTAGTCTGGGCATTCAGGGGGATGCAGCTGGGTGTCCTTCTCTCTTCATACACCATGAAGGCATAGGTGTACCCTGTGGCTCTGTCACATAATTTAGAAACTGTCACCCCATAGCGGGCCCTTTTGCTGGGGATAAATAGCTTGAAGCCCAGCCTGCGGGCAAATTTGACAAGCGACTCATCCATGCATATATGTTGTTCAGGGTAAATAACTGGGGAAATTTTCCTGAAAAATAATTTAGAAGTGGCCGACTTTTATAAATCTACAAGACAAAAAAGTAACCCCCAGTACTAATGAGACTTTAACGGCAAACACCTAATATGTAAAAAAGTATACATTTTATTCATAAACATGTAAAAGGAAGTGTGACATCACCAAAACAGATAAATACAACATATATGTCTGACTGTAGTCGATTCCGTGCAGTGATCCAAGGGACCCAACACGTTTTGGGACATAGCCCGTCCCTTCATCAGGGACACTTATCACAAAGGAATCACATGGTTCTAAAAGAGATCAGCATATGGGTCATAACATGTGACAGGAAAAGCGTACAAGATATTATATTGTTTATTATGTTATAAATATAGTGCTTCTGCTGATAATAACATACCGGAGAAGACAGTCAACAATGATGGGGTCCGCCGTGTGGTCAGCAACAGCAGTCCTACATTGAGAGAGCACCCAATGTCCAGATAGGACAATGATGGAATAAGAGGTGGGCCCCCACTGTTCCACATAAGTCTGCCGTGTAGAGCATCCGCAGATGAATTTGTGCTGGTAATTACACCCAACAGTGTCCACCAAGCTGGGGGTACTGTGGAAGAAGGGGAGATTCGGGGTCATTCCCTAGTCAGAATATAAAAAGCAGGTAATGATAACCTCCATATACGAGCCACAAAGGTGGTGGGGACATAAGATAAGCAGGGAGAGAAGGAAGGACTCCTATATTAGTCAAGGGATCAAACCGGCCCCTGGATAGGAACCAGAGGTCCGTCCAAGTGGCCAGGTATAAGGTCATCATACCTCCTGTGTGGTAGATGGCAGCTCCTATGTTGCAGGACGGCAGCAGCGCTCCATCCATTGCCGGGCTCAGCCTTTTATAATAGTTAATGGGTGGCGCGTGACATCATTACGTCACATGAACGGCTTGCTTCAGCGCTCATCCTCCATGCAGGAGTTTGCTAAGCATATGTCAGGCTGACGAGGCAATATTCTAGACTGTTTACGTCACACCACCCTAACAACACAAGCGCCTGGCAACAGCGCAGGTGTACCACAGTGCTATGGGAAACCTTGGGCAACGGCTGCATGGCACCCCCCCATGTCAGGCATGGGGGAAATGCCATGCAACGGGCACCCACTGACGCAAGGGAGGTGTCATGGATCTGCCACCTAAGGGTTAACTTAGTCCAGGCTGATTTCAGTGATTGGCAACAGGCTGCCTTATTTAAACACCTCAGCAGCTCTGTGTCCTTGCTGTTTGATCTGCAGCTCTGTGTATGTGTTTCCTGAAGATCTGATATCTGCTCCTGTTTGACCCGGCTTGTTTTGAGACTGTTCCTGTTATCCGCCTGCACCTGACCCTTGGCTTGTTTGACGATTCCTTCTGCCTGCTCCTCTTGTACCTTTGTTGCCAGCCTGATTATCGACCTGCCTGACGTTTCCAAGACTCTCCTCCAGTCTGCTATACTTACCTACTGCAGCCATCCAGCTTCAGTCCCAGTCTGCTTACCTGTCTGCTGATCCATCCAGTCTGCTCACCTGACTGCTGATCCATCCAGTCTGCTCACCTGCCTGCTGATCCATCCAGTCTGCTCACCTGCCTGCTGATCCATCCAAGTCTGCTTACCTGTCTGCTGATCCATCCAGTCTGCTTACCTGTCTGCTGATCCTTCCAGTTTGCTCACCTGTCTGCTGATCCATCCAGTCTGCTTACCTGTCTGCTGATCCATCCAGTCTGCTCACCTGCCTGCTGATCCATCCAGTCTGCTCACCTGCCTGCTGATCCATCCAGTCTGCTCACCTGCCTGCTGATCCATCCAGTCTGCTCACCTGCCTGCTGATCCATCCAGTCTGCTTACCTGTCTGCTGATCCATGCAGTTTGCTCACCTGTCTGTTGATCCATCCAGTTTGCTCATCTGTCTGCTGATCCATCCAGTCTGCTCACCTGTCTGCTGATCCATCCAGCCTGCTGGTCCTGTCTGCTGTGCTGGCCATCTGACCCATCTGCTGTTGATCCTGCCAGGCACTCATACCATTCTGCACTCCCGCGCCACCTGTCTGCTCTACCAGGGGCCGCGAGTCAGATACGTAAGGGAGGCCTTCCTCTGCACTCATCTGGCTCATCAGTCAGGCACGTGAGAACTTGACAGGAGGCGTCCCCTGCCAGGGGCCACCACCCCGCGCTGGGCTGCAAGAACGCCGCCCACTAACATGGGAGGCCCCCGTGCGACGGGTGGGATGAAGGGGGGTCCACCTGGGGTGATATTCTCTCATACAGGACCACTGCAGCCGACCACAAGGTTAGAAGGAGAAATATACAGTTATTACACCAAGTTGAACATTAGTTGCTTGGAAATAACACCTTAAACAGGGAGATAAATACAGAGGGTGTGCATAATTGAATACAGATGCAATTGGCATCAACCGAACAAATGAGAATTATACATTGTCATGATACAGCATTTGTACAAACAAAGAAAACTCTAGGATTGTGTAGTAGTACAGAGACAGCTGAAATAATTCAATCGCACAGCTAATGCCGTGTACACACGAGCGGAATTTCCAACAGAAAGAGTCCGATGGGAGCTTTATATCGTATATTCCGACTGTGTGTCGAAAATTCAGACGGACTTAGAACATGTTCTATATTTTTCCGACGGAACAAATTACTATTGGAAAAAACGCTCATCTGTATGCTGTTCCGAAAATGACGCATGCTCTGAAGCAAGTACGAGACGGAAGCTATTGGCTACTGGCTATTGAACTTCCATTTTCTAGTCCCGTCGTATGTGTTGTACGTCACCGTGTTCTGGACAGTCGGAATTTGGTGTGACCATGTGTATGCATGGGATTGAGCAGAATTCCATCGGAACTCCTTCAGTTCCTTCATAGTTTATTCCGACGGCAAAACTGGTCATGTGTACAGGGCATTACTCTTTTTCCCGGGGGTGAAGTCGCCCCAAGCTCCACAATCCAGCGTGCTTCACGCTATAGCAGTAGCTTGTTCCAGTCTCCACCCCTGGGACTTGGATGAACCCTATCTAAGATGAGGAATTGTATTTTGGTCTACCTAGGGGGAGATCAGGGTTGGCCAATTTCATACAGGTCACATGTCGAGAGGCTCTCTTAAAGTGGAGGTCCACCCTAAAAATAAAAATTACATAAAAATGCTCCTAAAAAATCTGAAAAAAAATTTAAAAATGTACTTACCAGAAATGGCTGTTGCTAGGCAGATCGTCCTAATCTGCTACTTCCTACTCCGCGGTGATCTTCATTTTACTCCTCCTCGCGTTGTCTTATTGGGAATGGGGCATGCTGTGTTCTGGGAACTGTGTGTGTCCCAGAACACAGCCAGCCATTCACAAAGCACCGTGCAAATTGCGCATGCGCAGCAGGAAATGGGCAGTGAAGCCGCAAGGCTCCACTGCCTGTTTCCCTTAGTTCGAATGGCGGTGCAGGGTACCAATCTGATGGATGGATCGGCCTCGGGCGGCCGACATCGCGGGCACCCTGAACAGGTAAGTGTGGTTGAAAAAAAAGAGGAAAGAAATAAAACTAGGCTCACTTATCTCCTTCCAACCCAGCGCAATGAGTTTCCAAACAGATTAACACATGCTGGCACTGTGATTAATCACAATAAGAGAGAAATATAAAATCTGGCTGCCACTTAAACTAAAAAATAAATGAATGAATATGAGATACAACAGTCTGTCACATTAAACAAACAAATGTGAAAAGACACATAATATCAAAGCGGCGCTCCTGTCAAATTGTTGAGAATTGACACAATTGCATATAGGGTAAATGCACATAAAGTCGCTAAACATTGAATCACAGATCTGACAAGTGCTGAAAATTGACACAATTGCATATAGGGTAAATGCACATAAAGTCGCTAAACATTAAATCGCAGATCTGACAAGTGCTGAGAATTGACACAATTACATATAGGATAAATGCACGTAAAGGCGCTAAACATTAAATTGCAGATCTGACAAGTGGATAAACGTGAAGGTAAAGTTCGTGGCTAGCTTCATAAGTGAATAAAGAAGTGGAGATGGTCGGATAGTGCACCAATCACCGTATTCAAAACCGTGCTCCACACGCCCCTCTGGGGTTCAAACTCACCACAAAGTTGCAGATAACAAGCATTCACGATCTCCCACTGATTTACTGCTGGGCCAGCTTAGAAATCCACATCATCAGTGTATATAAGGAAAAAAAAGACAGGCTCCACATGAAAGATGAAATCGATCAGGGAACGATCTTATCTACATATACTGAGCTGTAATGTCCAGCATAGTCTTTGGGAAGGATTTGTACTGAGCGGTTCACTGGTTTACAGTGTCTCCCGCACGGCTTTTTGGCATTTCCGATCCATTTTCGTTTCTTTGGCTGAACACTGTCAGCTTGGAAACCTGACACTAAGTCACTGGATGAGAGGATTTTGACGGCAGTTATGTGAAACAGCAAGGTTTTTTTATATACAACTTGGACAACACACATCTTTAATAAATCCTTTGGAAAATAGTACTACTCTGTGTGGAGCCTGTCTTTTTTTTTCCTTATATACACTGATGTGGATTTCCAAGCCGGCCCAGCAGTAAATCAGTGGGAGATCGTGAATGCTTATTATCTTCAACTTTGTGGTGAGTTTGAACCCCAGAGGGGCGTGTGGAGCACGGTTTTGAATACGGTGATTGGTGCACTATCCGACCATCTCCACTTCTTTATTAACTTATGAAGCTAGCCACAAACTTTACCTTCACGTTTATCCACTTGTCAGATCTGCGATTTAATGTTTAGCGAATTTATGTGCATTTATCCTATATGTAATTGTGTCAATTCTCAGCACTTGTCAGATCTGCGATTCAATGTTTAGCAACTTTATGTGCATTTACCCTATAAGCAATTGTGTCAATTCTCAGCAATTTGACAGGAGCGCCGCTTTGATATTATGTGTCTTTTCACATTTGTTTGTTTAATGTGACAGACTGTTGTATCTCATATTCATTCAGGTAAGTGTGGTTATTAAAAGTCAGCAGATACAGTGTTTGTAGCTGCTGACTTTTGAAAATGTTTTTTTTCAGCGGGACCTCCGCTTTAACAAATTCTAATTTTGTCTTGCCTACGTAGAAACAGTTGCATTGACATGTCAATAAGTAGACCACCCCTTCAGTTTTGCAATTAGTAGACATGTGCGATTAGTTACGAATCGAAAATTCGTACATTAGGAAGCATCCAAAATACGAATTGCTATGCTTCCGAATTTCATACGAAATACAAAATTTCGTTGACGAATTTCGGATCCAAATTCCGTTACAACGGAAACACCCTTTAAAAGTCTATGTGAGAAATCAATAGTGCTAATTTTAAAGGTTAATATGCAAGTTATTGTCATAAAAAGTGTTTGGGGACCTGGGTCCTGCCCTAGGGGACATTTATCAATGCAAAAAAAAGTTTTAAAAACGGCAGTTTTTTCTGGGGCAGTGATGTCTGGTATGGATTTTAAGGGGAACCCCGCACCAAAATTTTTAAAAAAATGGCGTGGAGTCCCCCCAAAAATCTATACGGGTCTGGTATGGATTTTAAGGGGAACTCAGCGCCAACATTTTTAAAAAAAAGGCGTGGGGTTCCCCCAAAAATCCACACCAGACCCTATCTGAGATCCGAGCATGCAACCTGGCAGGCTGCGGGAAAAGAGGGGGGGACGAGAGAGCACCCCCTTTCCTGAACCGTACCAGGCCACATGCCCTCAACATGGGGAGGATGTCCCCATGTTGATGGAGAAAAGGGCCTCATCCCCACAACCCTTGCCCGGTGGTTGTGGGGGTCTGCAGGCGGTGGGCTTATCAGAATCTGGAAGCCCCATTTAACAAAGGGGACACCCAGATCCCGGCCCCCTATGTGAAATTTTAAGGGGTACATTGTACCCCTACCATTTCACAAAAAGGAAGTGTCAAAATGTTAAAAAACCACAGGAGACGGCTTGGGACAAGTCCTTTTATTAAAAATAAAAAAATTAAAAATAAAAAAGAGATTCCAGCGATGTAATCCAATAAATCCATGCTCCTACTCCAGAGATGTAATCCAATTCTCAATCTCCAGCGATGGATGATCTCCAGCGACTCCAGTGAGGAACATGCACAGGATCCTGCCTCCACCGGAGGCACCCAGCCAATGACGCGGTGCTAGCTTGACAGCTCTTATGTAGCTGAGGGCGGGGCCACACGTCACGTGACCCCGTCCCCCTCTGACAAGGGGTAGCGCCAGGGTTTCCCTGTGATGTGTACGGGTGACCCCGCCCCCCTCTGATGCAATGGGAATCCTACGTTGATCATTGCAAAAGATTTGACACATTCACATATGTTTAATCTGCCAATACATGAACATCAAACCGAATATTATACTTCCCAACGGATGGACACATAAATCACAACATTTTACTAATTGCAAAACTGAAGGGGTAGTCTACTTGTTGACATGTCAATGCAACTGTTTCTAAGTAGGCAAGACAAAATTAGAATTCGTTAAGAGAGCCTCCCGACATGTGACCTGTAGGAAATTGGCCAAAGGTAGACATGTAATTAATTGCCATCAGAAAAGATTTCCCAAAATACAATTCCTCATCTTAGATAGGGTTCATCCAAGTCCCAGGGGTGGAGACTTGAACAAGCTACTGCTACAGCAAGAGACACTCTGGATTGCAGAGCTTGGGGCAACTACACCCCGGGACTTAATGAGCAGATGAGTTTCCGACCCTTCCTTGAGGGCTTCGCCTCAGGGGGTTGTGGAAAAGAGTAAGCTATGCGACTGAATTATTTCCACTGTCTCTGTACTACTACACAATCCTGGAGTTTTCTTTGTTTACACAGCAAACTCCTGCATGGAGGATGAGCTCTGACGTGAGCCGTTCATGTAATGTAATGACACCATGCGCCACCCAATCACTTATATAAAAGGCTGAGCCTGGCAATGGATGGAGCGCTGTTGCCATCCTGCAACAAAGGAACTGCCATCCACCACACAGGAGGTACAATGACCTTATGCCTGGCCACTTGGATGGACCTCTGGTTCCTATTCAGGGGCCAGTTTGATCCGGTTTGATCCTTCTCCCCCTTTGCTCCCCACCACCTTTGTGGCTCATATATGGGGGTTGTATGGGGGTTATCATTACCCCTTTTTATATTCTGACTATAGAATGACCCCAGGTCTCCTCTTCTTTCACAGTACCCCCAGCTTGGTGGACTGTCATGAACAGGTGTGACCAGAACCGTGTGATCTGCGACAGAGGACACCAAAACGTATATAAGTGAAAATATAATAATTTATTAAAGTAAGTGAATAATATAGTACAACCACCTCCAATATGACACAGTGCAATAACCAACCACAGACAGAGACCCACAAATAACAACAGACAGATAAATACAATAAATGGGAAATACCAGGATCATAAACAATAGCCAGGCCAGGGTCATACACAGCAGATCAGCAGATGGACAGGGGATGTTCCAGAGACATAAACCTAAGCCAGGCCAAGGTCATACACAGGGAGATCAGCAGATGGGGTATCAGACTCCTACTTACCAGACCGGTGAGTCCGCTTGGGCAGAGAGTAGGCTCCCTTACGCGTCCGACTCGCGGCCCCTGGTAAGGTAACAGGAAGCACAGGAGTGCGGAGTGGTATGAGAGCCTGTGAACTAGAGTCCAGATGCTGGTGGAATAGCAGTCTATGAACAGCAGGTGCAAGCTGGAACACAGGCGATGAGACTGAGCAGGATGGTCAGGAGACAGGCTGGGTTCGGCAACAGACTAGCAGCAAGGTACAATAGGAGCAGGCAGAAGCGGAGTCAAACAGGCCAAGGTCAGGTACAGGCAGCAAACAGGGGAATCCAAGAGCAATCCGGGTCGTCAGGAGATCAGGTAAACAGGAAGACAAGACAGGAAACAGGAACTACGGCACAGGAAGCTGATGATCAGGCAGCACTGAACAGAGTGCCTGACAAACTTAAATAGGCTGGCTTGCTCACAGGCACTCCCTCTGGTGGCCAATCCCATGACCAGCAAGGTGAGCTCTCTGACAGTGCCCCCTCCCTAAGGGCAGCCTCCGGATGCCCAGCCGGGCCAACTTGGAGGCATGAACATTTCTGAAAGTCTGTAAAAGTTCCGGGGCATGTAAATTGTTTTCTGGTTCCCAGGAATTGTCCTCCGGACCATACCCCTTCCATTTAATAAGATACTGTATTTGATTGCGCCTTTTCCTACAGTCCAGGATAGCCTCGATTTCAAACTCCTCCTCGTTATTGATCATAACAGGCTCAGGAGGACTGGTACTACGGTTGGGGAAAGGATCAGGAGCGACCGGTTTCAGTAAGGAGACATGGAAAACCGGGTGTATTTTGAAGGAGTCCGGCAGACTGAGCTCGTACGCTACGTTGTTTATTTTTCTTCTCACCGAGAAGGGTCCCATGAATTTAGGCCCTAGTTTCCTAGAAGGGCAAGCCATTTTTAAGTTAGTTGTGGACAGCCATACTTGATTGCCAGGTTCCAGGGTAAGCTCCCTGCGCCTCTTCTTGTCGAACGTTTTTTTATAAGAAGCCTGGGATTGGGCCATTGTTTCCTGCAGAAGTTTGTTGTTGGTAGAGAAGAATTCCAATGTCTCGGTCACTGCCGGGAGGGAGCATTCAGGTATTGAGCTGGGTAGAAAGGAGGGATGAAATCCATAATTGGCAAAAAATGGCGTCTGGTTGATGGCTGAGTGCAGGGAGTTATTGTATGAAAACTCCGCAACTGGTAGCAGAGAAACCCAGTCATCCTGGCAAAAGGCAGAGAAACAACGGAGGTACTGCTCCAAGGTTTGGTTGGTTCTCTCCGTCTGGCCGTTTGTCTGAGGGGCAGTTCCACAATGAAATCCATCGCGATCATTTTCCAAGGTCTGTCAGGGATGGGCAAGGGTTTCAGTAAGCCCCAGGCCTTCGTCCGAATATTCTTGCTTCGGGCACATGTGTGGCAGGAACTGACGTAATTCCTACAGTCCTCGGCCAACTGTGGCCACCAAAAGGTGCGCTGCACCAGTTCGGTTGTCTTCTGAGCCCCAAAGTGCCCAGCCAACTTGTGGTCATGGCAAAGCTCTAGTACTGGCACCCTAAGGCTCTCAGGAACCATGATCTTCTCCTTATGCCAGAGTAAACCATCTCTTAGGCTGGTCTCAGTGGGTTGGGGTATAGTTGTGGAAGCTTGCCTTATTCTGGAGATTAAATCCCCCTGAAGTAATAAAAAATTTCCTGCAGGCAGGATAGTGTCCGGAGGGACGGCTTCTTTGGAGTCATGGAACATTCGTGAGAGAGCGTCTGGTTTGATGTTTTTGGAGCCGGGTCTGTAGGTTATATGAAATTGAAAGCGAGAGGAGAAGAAGAGCGCCCATCTGGCTTGTCGCGGTTTTAGTCTCTTGGCAGATCTCAAGTACTCCAAGTTCTTGTGGTCCGTGTAGATTAGAATAGGATGTACAGCACCCTCCAAAAGATAGCGCCACTCCTCCAGAGCCGTCTTGATGGCCAGAAGCTCCCGGTCTCCTACATCATAGTTTCTTTCAGACACCGATAATTTGCGAGAAAAAAAAGCTATTGGAAACAGAAGGGCCTTGGGGCCCTGACGTTGGAAGAGTACAGCTCCTACTGCGACCTCTGAGGCGTCAACCTCCAACACGAATGGCAAGGCAGAGTTAGGGTGTTTGAGGATGGAGGCCGACGTGAATAATCCTTTTAATTTTTCAAAGGCCAATTGAGCCCTGGGGGTCCAGCAAAATCGGGTTCCCTGTCTTGTTAATTCAGTAATGGGGGTGATGATCTTGGAAAAGTCTCTGATGAATTTCCTATAGAAATTGGAAAATCCAACGAAGCGTTGGACCCCCTTCTTGTCCGTAGGTGCGGGCCAGTCCAGGATGGCGGACACCTTTTGAGGGTCCATTTTAATACCTTCCACTGAAATGATGAGCCCCAGGAATTGGATGCATTGGAGTTCAAATTCACATTTATCGAGTTTAGCATACAGCCTGTGTTGCCTGAGCCGGGCGAGGACATTCCGGACGTGCCTGCGATGATCAGTCAGTGATGATGAGAAAATGAGAATGTCATCGAGGTAGACGATGACGTAGAGATCCAAAAATTCCCGGAAGATGTCGTTCACAAAATGTTGGAATGTGGCTGGGGCATTGCATAGACCGAAGGGCATAACGCAATACTCGAAATGCCCAAAACGAGTGCGAAAAGCGGTTTTCCACTCGTCCCCCTCCCGGATACGGATTAAATTATAGGCTCCGCGAAGATCCAGTTTTGTGAAGACAGTTGCCGTTCCTAGCCTCTGGAATAATTCAGGCACCAGGGGTAAGGGGTAGCGATTCTTGATCGTTATCCGATTTAATTCCCGGTAGTCGATACATGGCCGAACGGAATGATCTTTTTTTCCACAAAGAATATGCCTGCGCCGGCCGGAGATGTGGACGGGCGGATGAACTTTTTCTTTAAATTCTCATCAAGGTATTGTTTGAGTGTACCCAATTCCTGCTCAGTCAATGGAAAAATCCTACCGAAGGGTACTTCGGTTCCAGGTAGCAGCTCTATAGGGCAATCATAGGGCCTGTGTGGCAGTAGAGTCTCAGCACCTTTCTTGCTGAATACATCAGAGAAATCTCGGTAGGGTTCTGGGATGGCTTGGTGTGAGTTGGTTTCAGGGTGTAGGCCGAGGAGTTGAGGTATCTCATGGGCCATTCTTGGCAGGCAATGTTGTTGGCAATAATCAGAGAGAAACTCCACTTTCCCAGAAACCCAGTTGATATGGGGGTTATGGCCCAGCAACCACGGCATGCCCAGGATGACAGGGAACAGGGGAGAGGAAATGACATCTAGACGGAGCAATTCCTGGTGTTGAGAGTTTATAGTAGCTATTATAGGGATAGTCTCTTGAATGACAGGACCGGAACGGAGGGCGGAACCGTCTGTAAGGTGGACAGCCAGGCTCTGGGTCTTGAGTCGGAGTGGGATATCATGCTGAGCTGCAAAGGCCTGGTCCATGAAGCAGCTGCATGCTCCGGAATCAACGATGACTGGAACTTGGATAGCCTTTCCGGGAAGCTGCAGAGTGACAGAGATGGTAAGGTGAGTACTAGGTTTTGGCATGATAGTAGCACATATACGAGCATAAGAACGACACTTACGCGTCTTGTTGGGGCAGACGCTGGCGGAGTGCCCAGGTTCCCCACAGTAGAGGCATAGGTTAAGGTTACGTCTTCGTAACTTCTCTTCAGGAGTCAAGGAAGGACGGAGCAGACCAAGCTGCATAGGCTCTGATGTGTCGAAAACTGGAGAGGGTGGAGGAGCCAAAGGCCTACTAGGAGGACTGGGAACCTGTGGAAGCATCCAAGTGGGTCGATAGGCACTGGTAGATCTTTCGGTGCGTCGTTCTCTCAGACGACGGTCAATTTGGATTGAGAGGTTAATTAATTCTTCCAGGGTCTGAGGTATCCCAACCCGTGCTAACTCGTCCTTGAGTGGATCGGACAAACCCATTCTAAACTGATGACGCAGAGCCGCGTCATTCCATGCCGTATCGGAACTCCAGCGCCTAAATTCAACAGCATAGTCCTCCGCTGCCCTGCGGCCTTGCCGAAGGGAGTGCAGGGAAGCTTCAGCAGAAGCGGTTAGTTGAGGATCCTCATAAAGTTGAGACATCGCCAAGAAGAAGGCGTCCAGACTTTCCAGGGCATCTGACTTTTGTTCCAGAAGGTGATGGGCCCAGGTTTGAGGCTCACCGGACAACAGGGAAATAACAAAGCCCACCTTGGTGGCTTCTAGGGAGAAGGTCCGAGGCTGTAGAGCAAAATAGAGACTACATGCATTCCGGAATGCACGGTATTTACTACGGTCTCCAAAAAATCTCTCCGGTATAGGTACTTTGGGCTCTGGAGGGAGCATGACTACGGAGGGTGCCCCGGTTGCAGACGAAGTCCCCTGAGGATTGGTAGGTGCAGACAGGGCCTGAACACGTTCCTCTAGTCGGGTATAGCCATCCTGTAAACTTTTGACTGCTTGGGTTAATCCTGCCAAGTGTCTGCAAAGTTCGTCCATAGGGGAAGCCCCCTGCCCGGACTCGGTCATGGCTGCCTGATACTATCAGACTCCTACTTACCAGACCGGTGAGTCCGCTTGGGCAGAGAGTAGGCTCCCTTACGCGTCCGACTCGCAGCCCCTGGTAAGGTAACAGGAAGCACAGGAGTGCAGAGTGGTATGAGAGCCTGTGAACTAGAGTCCAGATGCTGGTGGAATAGCAGTCTATGAACAGCAGGTGCAGGCTGGAACACAGGCGATGAGACTGAGCAGGATGGTCAGGAGACAGGCTGGGTTCGGCAACAGACTAGCAGCAAGGTACAATAGGAGCAGGCAGAAGCGGAGTCAAACAGGCCAAGGTCAGGTACAGGCAGCAAACAGGGGAATCCAAGAGCAATCCGGGTCGTCAGGAGATCAGGTAAACAGGAAGACAAGACAGGAAACAGGAACTACGGCACAGGAAGCTGATGATCAGGCAGCACTGAACAGAGTGCCTGACAAACTTAAATAGGCTGGCTTGCTCACAGGCACTCCCTCTGGTGGCCAATCCCATGACCAGCAAGGTGAGCTCTCTGACATGGGGTATGGAACACAGGACAGGGAGAGGATGGATGGATCAGACTGCAAACAGGGATGCAAGGTAACAGGTGGGACAGGATAGGAATCGGGACAGGGAGACAGGATCAGAAACATGGGTCACAGGTTCAGGGCACAGGAACAGGTTCAGAATCAGGATCAGATCACAAGCTAGCAGGTAAGGGTGCAATGAAGAAACCAAGGCAAACATGTGAGTGCTTGCCGGGTATTTATAGGCCTGTGATTGGCCTCAAGTGACACCTGATTGTAGGAGGTACTGTCTGCTCCACACTGCCAGGATCCATCCGCTGGTGGACTCCAGTACTGCGGCCCAAAGATGACATAACATCAGCAGGGAAAAGCTCTCCTGACAGTTCCAAACTGCCAGGAGACACCTGCTGGTGGACCTCAGTACTGCATGCCAAATGACAGATATTACCAGCAGATGGAACATTTCCTGACAGTACCCCCCTCAAAGGAGTGGCCTCCGGACGCTCCAACTGGTTGTAATTGTCCATAGTCTATGGCATCAAGCAGAACAACAGATGGGGGTACGTCAGGCTGGGCAACAGGCACTTCAGGCTGGGCATCAGGCTCCTCAGGGCAGACAGTGGGCACATCAGGTCAGACAGCGGGCTCCGGGTTCTCAAGCTGGGCAGTAGGCTCCGGGTCATCGAGCTGGGCAGCAGGCTCCGGGTCCTCCAGCTGGGCAACAGACTCTGGGTCCTCGAGCTGGGCAGCAGGCTTTGGAACATTAGGCCAAACAGCGAGCACTGTAAGGGCAGGCTGGATCACAGGCACCAGCTCAGCAAGCTGGGTAATGGGCCCCGGCCCAGTGGGCTGGGTAACGGGCCCCGGCTCGGCGAACTGGACACTGGGCACTGGTCTGGCAAACCGAATAACAGGTACTGGCTTAACAGGCCGAGTGACGGACTCCGGTTTAGCAGACTGGGTAACGGGCACCGGTTCAGCAGACTGGGTAACAGGCAGCGGTTCAGCAGACTGGGTAAAGGGCACCAAAACTTCAGGCTGAGACACGGGCACCAAAACTTCAGGCTGAGATACTAATTTCAAGACATCAGGCTGGAAGGCAGGCAACGAGACACCAGGCTGGATGGTGGGCACATTAGACTGGGAAGCGGGCACATCAGACTGGGAAGCGGGCACATCAGACTGGGAAGCGGGCACATCAGACTGGAAGGCAGGCTCATCGGACTGGACAGCGGGTACCGAGACATCAGACCAGGCAGCAGGTACTGGACCTTCAGACTGGGCAGCAGACACAGGTGCTGGCACATCAGGCAGAACAACAGGTGCTGGCACAACAGGCTGAACAACGGGTGCATCAGACTGGATAGCAGGTACTGGAACTTCAAACCGGGCAGCCAGTACTGGAATTTCAGACTGGGCAGCAGGTACAACTGCTGGCACAACAGCAGGTACTGGCACAACAGGCTGAACAACAGGTACATCGGACTGGGCAGTAGTCACTGGAGCGTCAGACTGGAACATGGACACTGGGATGTCAGGCTGAGCAGCAGGCACTGGGACCTCAAACTGGACAGCGGGCACAGGCATTGGTACAACAGGCTGAGAAGCAGACACTGGCACCTCAGGCTGGGCAGCGGACAGGAGCACCTCAGGCTGGGCAGCAGACAGTGGCACCTCAGGCTGGGCAGTGGACGGTGGCACATCAGGCTGGGCAGCAGACGGTGGCACATCAGCCTGGGCAGCAGACGGTGGCACATCAGCCTGGGCAGCAGACGGTGGCACATCAGGCTGGGCAGCAGATGATAACACATCAGGCTGGGCAGCAGACGGTAACACATCAAGCTGGGCAGCAGACAGAAATACATCAGGCTGAGACACTGGCTGGATAGCAGGCAGAGATTTGACAGAATCAGATGGGTTATCAGGTTCAGCTGGCATGCAAGCAGACTGGAGCAGGTTGGTTGGTGTGGAGGCAGGTTGGGTTACTGGCCGGATCGTTTGGGTTGGAAAGAACTTCCGTTTTTTCTTTGGCTTAACTGCTGGAGATCTGTAGGTGACTGCAGGACTGTAGGTAGGAGGTGAGGCGTACTGTAGAGAAGGGCTGGGATATGACAAGGAAGAGGGAACAGTGGCCAGAGGAAGTTCTTGTGGGGAAGTGGTAGGTAGCAGAGAAGAGGCAGGTGGGTTAAAGGCAGGATAAGTGCAGCGGGTAGAGACAGGGTATTGATATTTGGTGGGAAGCAGGGTATATTGGGCTGAAACGGAGGTTGCCATGGGTGAAGGGGAAAAAGACTCCTGGGCAGGCAGGTGTCTAATAGCAGGTCCGGGTTGTGAAGTCTGACCATGCCTGTAGTACAGGTTGAACAAACGTGGGTTCACATACTGCCTGTCTAACCAGGGACTGCACCGAATCTATACAATTCACTAGCACCTGTTTAGGACAAGCTGAATAATGCTCCAGAAAGTATACAGCATCATCCTCCAACAGCCATACCAGAGACTCCACCTGATCACTACTGAAGGGGGGAGAAAAATCATCACTTCCTTTAGGACTGCTAGACAAGGCTAGCTCAGCACACACCTGTATCAAGGGCTGAACATTTTTAAACAGTAATCTACCCTGATCAACCAGAGAATGAGCCAGACGGATACACTCCAGGAGCTGATCCCTGGCCCACTCTTTCAATACCAGACAACAGTAATTGTTATCCTCCAACACCAGTGAGGCAAGGAGAACAACTGTTTCTGATTGCATTTGAGTAGCAGTAACAGCACTACAATGGTTCCTCTGCGCAGTCACTTCTGGTCAGAGATGGCCTTGGTTTACTGTCATGAACAGGTGTGACCAGAACCGTGTGATCTGCGACAGAGGACACCAAAATGTATATAAGTGAAAATATAATAATTTATTAAAGTAAGTGAATAATATAGTACAACCACCTCCAATATGACACAGTGCAATAACCAACCACATACAGAGACCCACAACTAACAACAGACAGATAAGTACAATAAATGGGAAATACCAGGATCATAAACAATAGCCAGGCCAGGGTCATACACAGCAGATCAGCAGATGGACAGGGGATGTTCCAGAGACATAAACAAAAGCCAGGCCAAGGTCATACACAGGGAGATCAGCAGATGGGGTATGGAACACAGGACAGGGAGAGGATGGATGGATCAGACTGCAGGCAGGGATGCAAGGTAACAGGTGGGACAGGATAGGGATCGGGACAGGGAGACAGGGTCAGAAACACGGGTCACAGGTAGGGATGAGCTTCGCGTTCGAGTCGAACCCATGTTCGACTCGAACATCGTCTGTTCGATCGTTCGCCGAATTGCGAACTATATGGGCCGTTCGCGCCAAATTCGCGTGGTGCGTCACGGCCCATAATTCACTGCGGCATCGCAGTGCATTGCTGGCTGATGATTGGCCAAGCATGCACTATGACCCGCATGCTTGGCCAATCACAGCGCCGTCAGTAGAGAGAGCTGTAATTGGCCAAAGCCAGGGTGGCTTTGGCCAATTATGGCTCAGGGGGTTTAGAACACACCCCACACTATATAAGGCCGCCTGCACAGCGGCACTGTGTAGTGTGTTCCGGCGTGCTTAGAGAGAGAGACAGTGTCATTTCATTTGAGTTAGCTAAATTAGGCAGGACAGTCAGCAAGTTAGCTGCATTTACAGTGTATTGTGTATATATATGCATCCCAGGTGTTGTGTGTATATATATATATATATATATATATATATATATATATATATATATATATATACACTGTATTCAGATTAGCTAGATCCGTTCCTGTTATCTTCCTACTGACAGGCAGGCTTGTCTTGTTACAGTATTTAAAGCTACCCAAAGAAAATTGCTGGTGTTCTTTTGATCTTATTAGTACCACTGTCAGGCAGCTAGACTATTTACAGTTAGTGCGTCCTCCTCACAGTGTTCAGTTAAAGCTACAAGTTAGTTTAGTGTGACCTCTGCACAGTGTTCAGCTAAAACTACAAGTTAGTGTAGTGCGTCCTCCTCACAGTGTTCAGCTAAAGCTACAAGTTAATTTAGTGTGACCTCAGCACAGTGTTCAGCTAAAGCTACAAGTTAGTGTAGTGCGTCCTCCTCACAGTGTTCAGCTAAAGCTACAAGTTAGTGTAGTGTGACCTCTGCACAGTGTTCAGCTAAAGCTACAAGTTAGTGTAGTGCGTCCTCTGAACAGTGTTCAGCTAAAACTACAAGTTAGTGTAGTGCGACCTCTGCACAGTGTTCAGCTAAAGCTACAAGTTAGTGTAGTGCGTCCTCTGAACAGTGTTCAGCTAAAACTACAAGTTAGTATAGTGCAACCTCTGCACAGTGTTCAGCTAAAGCTACAAGTTAGGGTAGTGCGTCCTCTTCACAGTGTTCAGCTAAAGCTACAAGTTAGTTTAGTGTGACCTCTGCACAGTGTTCAGCTAAAGCTACAAGTTAGGGTAGTGCGTCCTCCTCACAGTGTTCAGCTAAAGCTACAAGTTAGTGTAGTGCGTCCTCTGAACAGTGTTCAGCTAAAACTACAAGTTAGTATAGTGCAACCTCTGCACAGTGTTCAGCTAAAGCTACAAGTTAGGGTAGTGCGTCCTCTTCACAGTGTTCAGCTAAAGCTACAAGTTAGTTTAGTGTGACCTCTGCACAGTGTTCAGCTAAAGCTACAAGTTAGGGTAGTGCGTCCTCCTCACAGTGTTCAGCTAAAGCTACAAGTTAGTGTAGTGCGTCCTCCTCACAGTGTTCAGCTAAAGCTACAAATTAGTGTAGTGCGTCCTCCTCACTGTGTTCAGCTAAAACTACAAGTTAGTTTTTTGCGAGCTCTGCACAGTGTTCAGCTAAAGCTACCTGTAGAAGGTCTGGCCTGAGAGGAAGAGGCACTGGGTCCCGACAGCTGAGTTGGACAAGGAGAGGGAACCAAGGCCTGTTCGGCTAATAGGGAGCTATAGTCACCACTTCGGCTGCTTCTGCTCGGAGCCTCTGCAAGAATCTCAGCATAACTGGTAGTGGAGGAAAGGCATACGCCCTCTTGAACCTCCACTGATCCGTCAGAGCGTCCGTGCCTACGGCCTGACTGCAGCAGCCCCTGGTGTAGAACTTCTTCAGCTTGCAATTGCAGGGGGAAGCAAACAGATCTACTTCGGGATCGGTCTTCAGTGACAAGATCCACCTGAACGTCTCCACATGAAGAGACCACTCGTTGTCCAACTTGGTGCATGATAGGAAGTCTGCTTGAGTGTTCTGGACACCTGGGACGAAGACTGCTGAGATGTCGGAAAGGTTCTTCTGCATCCACGATAGAATGGGCTCGACTTCCCGAAGGAGAGTGGGACTCCGAGTACCCCCTTGTCTCTTCACATATGAGACCGCTGTGGTGTTGTCCATTCTTAACAACACTGACTGCCCTATCAGGAGATGAGAGAAGGACTGTAGGGCACACCAGGCCACCCGAAGCTCCAAGACGTTCGAACCTGGATTGGGGAGGCATGCGTCCCACTTGCCCTGCACCAGGTTCGAACCGCAAAGGGCTCCCCAACCGGTACTGCTGGCATCGGTCGTGAACGTCACCCAAGAGATGGGAGCGATGGAGTGGCAATTCAGGAGGTTCTTGCGGTGAAGCCACCAGAAGAGGCTGTTCCTCATTGTAGATGTTATGCAGATGACCTGATTCTTGTCCCCTGACTTCAATTGTCGTAAGAGACCTGACTGGAAGGGACGCAATCTCCATAGTGCCCATTTGACCATGGGAGTCGTGGAAACCAACGGGCCGACGATTTTCAGGCACTGGGAGGCTTTCAGTCGCCGGGCATGTAGGGCCCGAGAAACTCTGTCCCGAACCGTCAGGATTTTCTGTAGTGGAAGGGAAATAGTATTTGCCACTGTGTCGAACTGAGCTCCCAGATATATTAGGCGCTGAGCTGGGTCCAGCTGACTCTTTCCTAAGTTTAGGAGCCACCCGAAGCTGGACAACAGATCGTCGAGGTAGTGGTAAAGACATACCCCTTTTAATCTTATGAGTGCCACCGTAGCTAGGAGAACCTTTGAAAAAACTCGGGGGGACGTTGTCAGCCTGAAGGGGAGGCAGATAAATTGAAGATGATCTGACCCCACTTGGAAACGGAGGTATTTGTGAAACTCCTTTTCCACTGAGACGTGGAAATAGGCGTCCTTCAGGTCGATCGAGATCATCCAGTCGCCTGGCTGTATGGCTCTCTGAATGGTCGACAAGGTTTCCATCTTGAATCTTCCATTTTCTATAAATTTGTTGAGATAGGTGAGGTCTATGACTGGGCGCCAGGAGCCCCCCTTCTTTTGAACTAGGAAGAGAGGGGAGTATATCCCCTGGAACCATTCGTCCTTTGGAACGTGTACTACTACTCCTTGCGTTTTCAGAAGGTACACATAGGACAACAATATCTGTTTCTGTTTCTCTGCACGAGGAAGAAGAGTGGAGACGAATCTGGGGCGAGGAGAACTGGAAAAGGCCCATCTGTGGCCTTACGAGATTGTCCTTATGACCCAGAAGTCTGAGATCGAGGCCACCCAGACGTGCCGGAAGAGGAGCAGATGAGCTCCCACCCGGCCCGCCTGGGCGGGCGCAATCTCAAAAAGACTTGGCCTGGTCACGACCACTGGACGTCTGGCTTTTAACAGGTTTACAAAAGGATGTCTACCCCCTGCTCCAATTCTTCCTGAAGTCCCAGCCAGGCTTGTAAGAGCGTACTTCCCTGGAGCGCTCCGGGCTACGTCTTCTGAACTGGGGTTTCTTCCGGCCCAGCAGGCGCCTGTCCTGGGGAAGAAAGCCCAACTTACCACCTGTGGCCTGCGTTATGGCATCGTCAAGCTTATTGCCAAACAGTGAGGACCCCTCGAAAGGGATTTTACACCATGGTTGCTTGGAACCCAGGTCGGCAAGCCAAGGGCGCAACCAAAGGGCTCTCTTGGGCGTGACCGAAGACAGCATAATACGAGCCAGTAGGCGGATCAAATCAATAGACGCCTCCCCCAGGAAGACCGCCGCCAGCTTCAGCTCTGCGGCTGCCGAACTTCCGGCCAGCTCTTCCGACACGCCTTTGAGGAAGGACTCCACGTTCTCCGTCCAGGCTTCCATGGCTTTAGACATGGCCGCTAGTGCCAGGGCCGGTTTACAGGCCATACCGGCGAGTCCATAAATTCTTTTTAGATCCAGATCTATCTTCCTCTCGAGCCCATCTTTGAAAGATACTGCATCCTCCAGAGGAAGAGTCACATGTTTGGCCAGACGCATAAGAGCTGCGTCCACAAGGGGAGTGTTCTCCAGACTCTTCACTTCTTCTGACTTGAAGGGGTACAATCTGGAGGTTTTATTTGACATGGAGGACTTCTTCCCTGTTTTACTCCATTTTTTATCAATGATGTCCTTTAGTTCCAGAAGGAGTGGAAAGTTCTTTCCCCAGATGTTTGAAGAATTTTTTCTGCTTAGCTGGGGGAGTGGAAGGATCTTCCCACTTCAAGGCCTCCTTGATCGCTTTGATTAATGGAGAAACCATAGCGAAATCAAACCCTCCAATGTCTTCTTCATTAACAGACTCATCGTCTGAAGAGTCAAGAGAGGCAACATAGGGCTGGGAAGTGCCCGGATCATCACGGGCCTCATCAGCCGGCGGGCCAGACAAGGTAGTAGATTGGCTCAACGTACGAGGTGTGTCCCTCTCCAATAGGGATTGATGCACCACCCGTTTCACAAGAGACTCTAAACGCTGGTTTTCCGTCTCCTTTTCCCCAACCGTGCTGGCAAAGCAACGGTCACACAAGGACTTGCCCTCCGGGACTCGTGTCCTACTTCCCCAGTAGGCTCTGCGGTCAGAGCGACTGTCATGGCGGTGGGAGCAGTGTCTGGAGGAGGAACGAGAGCGTCTCCTCTGGTGGCATCCAGACTGGGAGTCTCGTCTGGATCTGGATGAAGATGAGTGATATTGTGGCTTGGCAAGGTCACTGACATTCTGGACCGCGGTTAGCGGGTCCGACCTGGAAGGGCTGGAGAAACAAAAAGAGGGGGAAGGGTAAAAGCAAGACATAGCATTAGAAGCGCAACACTTGCGCCAAAATCTCATCCCCTCCCCTCACGAGCACATACCTTGTGCGTGAGGGCTGGCCACTTAAAGGCGGTGACTTGTCCATGACTTTGGACGAGGATGTCACGATCAGGAGTCTGCAGAGAAATGGCCTGAAAAGCCAAGGCACCAAAATGAGGAGGTTTCAATAAACTCTGCTCTTAATGATACACCAATAAACGGTTCAAAAACGTATCTAACGTAAATACTATGTTAAGGCAAAGAACAGTTGCCGCATATATATATATATATATATATATAAACAATCATATCATGTGGTTTTTTTTTTTTTGTAACAACAAAAACACTGTCACCCTCTTTTAATATATATATATTTATTTATTTATTTTTTTAAAGTTTTACTAATGCAGAGATAACAGATCTTTAGGCCACTCACCTGGAGACCAGCAGGGATCCGACTCCTCCTTTCCCTACCAAGGGAAATCCCAACACATTAGGACAGGAGGGCGGAATTTAAATTCCCCGCCCGTGATGTCATTGCCTCCAACTACGTACGCTCAATAGGACACCGCCTCACAGCGCCTGCGCGGCCGACGACCAGACCGCCGTACCGCGCATGCGCGAGCCAAGCCTCGCTCTCGAGGCGACTACAGCGCAGGCGCCAGCAGCGGAGACGGCCGCAACCCGGAAGTGCCGTGGCAGGTTGGAACGCACAAGCATTCCAGCCGCCATGAGGGAAACAAAAAACACTGATCCGAATACCGGGAACAAGCAGGCACACTGACAACATATAGAAACTGCCATGGAGGAAGAAGAAGGACACCAAAGAACTTGCCAACCATTGACGAAACCGTCCGCCGGGCATACAGAGGCGATCACCCATCCACCAAGGGGAAAAATATTCAAGCCTCTCAAGCTACTCGCCCACCCATGGCTGGGCTCTGAGCTGCACCGCACAAAGGTATGCCGAATCTTGGATCCATTCAGTCTTGACGCGAACAGCATGTATAGGTCCATAGAGGAGGACAAAAAAGGAATGCAGTAGCTAGTGGTGAGTACTCATTTATGGGAATGGGATCCTATAGCATTGGAGAGGAGGCGGGGTTAACCCACACGTAGGCTGCCATGGAGTCTGTCAGGAAATACACTTTTTTGAATTAAAAAATAAGACAACAGTAAAGTTAGCCCAATTGTTTGTTATATTGTGAAAGATAATGTTACGCTGAGTAAATTGACATAACATTAGGGGAGGCCCTCTCCCGCCGCCGATAAAAGTGATCTCGCAATGAATCCACCGCAGAGACCACTCTTATCGGAAAGTGGACTGCCGGCCGAAGAAGAGGAGCTAGCTGCTGCCATAACAATAATATTCCTCTTCAAACTTAGGACATATATCGGCGTGCGGCGGTCCGGAAGTGGTTAATATCATAACTGCTGAAGTCTGGAAGGACAAGTACTCCTGAAGTTTTACATGGGGGTTTGACACAGCTCTCCAAGAGAGGCTTGTTTCGCTCAAAAGCAATCCAATGACTCAAGTTTTGGGACCCTTAAAGGATTTTATTACATTTTGTATGTTGTATTTTCCAATCCACCAGTCAACTGCATGCCTGAAGTATTCCTGGGGTGAGTAGTTATTCAGTTAAGGTCTGAGATTAGCTAAGTAAAAGATAGGAACTCTCTCTATAGGCACACGTGTGGCTCACAATAGAAAATTTTATTTTCCTGTGTGTTGTTACTGGTTTGGCAGCAGTTTGGCAGTAGTGGTTATGATATCCATCGCAATCTCATAAGAGAAAAAATACCCAAAACTTCACAAAACCATGCAGTTCCTGGGATGGTGAGCAGCTGCTTCTGTTGCTTGTGTACTTGTCTTTCTATTTTGGGTCAAGGCTCCTTTCAAACAAACATATTCACCAAACAGAATGTGAGTGGAGAGACATCAATATTTTTTTTTTTATATTTGGGATGACTTCCCAAATGTCTTGGGTGCAATAGACAGCACCCGTGTTGCTTTGTGGGGAAGTTAGCTTCAGGAATCACAAACACCCTCAACTGAATGTGCATACAGGTTTCAAAGGATCATGTCATCCGCCTACAACCTTTACTGCACAACTTTTTTCCTGAATGCCCTATGTTTATCTTGTGTTTAGCATTATGTTTTTTGCATTTGGGTTAAAAATAACAAAGAAGAAATGTCTGTATTTTTTTAAGATGTCAAAATTTTTTTATTGTAATTACAAGGGAAAGGAGAGTAACAAAACACCTAGTAGAATGAGGCCAGGTAGAAGGAGCTGTGAGCTCCGAGCACGTAGCCTTTCATTCCACAGAGACAGTCCTGACCCCTTCCTCCCGCCCCCCGGTGGGAACATCATTTCCTCTTTCGGTTGAAGCTGGACAGCATGGAGCTGACTACTTCCTGGTTTTCCTGAATGTACTATTCAGAACAACATCACACCAGAACCTTTCCCAGCTACCCGGATCGTGCGAGGAGCCTGTGGGAGGCAGTAGAACTGCCAGGACTACATACTTATGACGAGCATGACTCCCACTTATATCTTGCTGCTCATTGGAGGTAATTGCTGATCCACATGTTAGACGTTTTCTACCATTCACATTTTGGACGATTTCCATCAGAGTTCCAATCGCAACCCCTGGTGCAAGCGGTCCAGTGTCCGTCTTTGGAGTCTACTTATTTGGTATTTTCTGCCTCACTGACCCACTGCTGCTGGCATGTGTGTCCACATCATCTGGTAAGAGTATTTATCCCCCTAATTGGGCTGAGGACGCACTATCCTGGGTGATCCAATTGTGGCTTTCCGGGTTTCTTCATGCACCTTTCCCTCTGTACTGGTCCTCTTGTTTGGATCCCTCCTCCCTGAGTGAACTGTTCTTGTATATTGTGACATTAACACACCACTATATGAACTTTACTCACTATTCAATTATTTGGAGTTTTATCACTACATGAACTCTATTCACCATATCATTATTTGTTATTTGGTCGTTCAGCGATTTTTTTTTTTTGCACTTGGCACTTTAAAGGGGTTGTAAAGGTAATTTTTTTTTTTTTTTTAAATAACAAACATATCATACTTACCTTCACTGTGCAGTTCGTTCTGCACAGAGTGGCCCCGAACCTGGTCTTCTGGGGTCCCTCGGCGGCTGTTTCAGCTCCTCCCCGCAAGCATTTACCACCTTAATGCGAGCTCCCTCGCATGGTGGTGAGTGCTTGCGGGCGCGCTCCCGTGATACAGGCGGCGGCTATAGCCGCTCGCTGTATCACTCGGCCCCGCCCCCCGACGCGCCGCGTCATCGGATGTGATTGACAGCAGCGCGAGCCAATGGCTGCGCTGCTTTCACTCCATCCACTGCAGCCAATCAGCGACCAGGCTGAGCTGCAATGAAGATGACGAGGACGAGCAGCGAAGATTCGAGGCATCAGGTAAGTAAAACGGGGGGCCTGGGGGCGGCGGTACTGTCAAAAGTTTTTTCACCTTAATGCATAGAATGCATTAAGGTGAAAAAATTTTTATCTTTACAACCCCTTTAATATAGGAATGTGGTTTAATTATTGCATTGTATGATTTATATGCCGATATTTGGTTTTAGCGCTACACCATGTGTTACTATCTGTTTTAATTTGTCAAATTTTGTGTTAGCTGCTTTGATTTGTCATTTCCGGTTAGCGCAGTAATCTCACCCTATTTACAAACAACCATATTCACCAAACAGAATGTGAGTGGAGAGACATCAAGATTTTTTTTTATATATGGGATGACTTCCCAAATGTCCTCGGTGCACTAGACAGCACCCATGTTGCTTTGTGGGGAAGTTAGCTTCAGGAATCACAAACACCCTCAACTGAATGTGCATACAGGTTTCAAAGCATCATGTCATCTGCCTACAACCTTTACCACACAACTTTTTTCCTGAATGCCCTATGTTTATCTTGTTTTTAGAATTATGTTTTTTGCTTTAGGGTTAAAAATAACAAAAAAGAAATGTCTGTAATTTTTTAAGATGTCAGAATATTTTTATTAGATAAAAATAAGAGTGCAGCGCCAGATAAATACTACAAGTGAGTTTGATATGTGTAATGATAATGTATACAGTATATTACCAGTATAACAATAGTGATCAATAATCCAGCGCAAAAATGAAATGTCAAGTGAAAAAATAGTTCATATGTAATTACTCCATTGGCAGTAAACATGCATATAAAAACTCAAAAAATTGGTGACAAAAACAATTCATAAATGAAAATATCCAAAAGGAAGATTTCCACTGCGTGACCGAGGGTCTATGTTTCCTACCACTTGTGCTGCCCATCACCTTTCAATAGAGACAATGGAGGCTTACCAGAAAGCCTGCGACCGCCCTTACTCAGGGGGGTCTAAACAGGGTTAGTAGAGCAACAGGAATGCTGCTAGGATCTCCCAGACCTCCTACACAGGTGACCGGTCAGCTTCAATGAAGATCATCCTCAATGGCGCACTTCCAGGAGACAATCGCTATACACTAATGGACATGCACTTCCACGGATCAGGCATGAGCATCCAGTGGATTACCCAAAAGGAGGGAAAAAAGAGACTCCAATAGTGCAGAGATTCCTTTGAAGATTTATTAAAAGTTCCAAAAATACATAGAAAGTGTTCCTTGCAAGGACAAATGTAAAAAGCTCTGCTAGTATGTATAAAAACAATTTGCGCATGGGTCGTCACGAATACAAGCACTGCGCTGCACTTTTATTTTTATCTACACCTTTTTGTGCCCTGTATCGGGGTTATAGTGTTCAGCTGCAGGATATCCTTCACGGCTCCTTTTTATATAATTCTTCAAATTTCTCACATTTATCATGCACCTAGCGCAATTCTTCTTTTTTTATTTTTTGTTACAGAATATTTTTATTGTAATTACAAGGGAAAGGAGAGTAACTAGACCCCTAGTAGAATGAATGTAGTTTTCATTATGACTAAGCTATCCACGCATTTTAGCATCATGTTTGGGACCTGTCTTGCAAATCTAATGCCGTTTTTTTGTTACTTGTATTGAAGAAAGGCATTGTATCAACAAAGGCATGCATTCTTCATCCCCATGATTAAGCTCCGAGGGGCGGAGCGAAATGAGTTGGGGGCATGGCCTGGCAGGAGCCCAGGCTGAGGTTGGCACATACCATCACGAGGGCTTGCCTTGATGTGCAGCTTAAGGATATCTATACTCCTACACATTTTTTTTGTTACTTGTTTTGAAGAAAGGCATGTGTCAACAGAGCTAGATTTACATCCCAGGAGCCTATAGGCAGAGCATTCTGAAGCGCCCAAACCCACCAAAACCCCCCCCAGTAAGACCAACTTTTTTTTCTTGATAAAATATTTTTAAATGTGTAAAGGGGAATGCTGCGGACTCTGATGTAAAGGAGGACACTGTGGACTGTGATGTAAAGGGGAACTCTGATGTAAGGGGGGCTCTGGTCACCAGAGCCCCCCTTACACCAGAGTTCCCAGAGTTCTCCTTACACCAGAGTCCTCAGAGTTCTGCTTTACATCAGAATATGCATGGTTCCCCCTTACAGTGAAGGGGTCCTCTGCAGACCCTGATGTAAAGGGGAACTTTAATGTAAGGGGTACACTGTGGACCATAATGTAAAGGGGAACTCTGAGGTAAGGTGGTCTCTGATCACCAAAGTCCCTCCTTACATCACAGTCAACAGCATTCCCCTTTACATCAGGGTGTGCAGAGTTCCCCCTTACATCCTAGTTCCCCTTTACTTTAGGGTTCGCAGAGGTCCCGTTGCACTGTTGGGGGGGAGCTCTGGTGATCACAGCCCCAGTCACAGCTCTGTGGAAGAAGTGATCTGTCACTGGCAATTCCCCCCCCCCCCATGTCTGTATTATTATGGGGGGGTATGTCACCCAACAGTGTGCAATGACTATGTAGTGAATAGGGATGTCCATGGTCGCTGGAAGAGCCAGCGCCGGCTAGGATGTGAGCGGGATAGAGGAGCTCACACAGCTGCTGGAAAAGCCAGCCCTGGCTAGGACATGATCGGGATGGAGAGGCTCCTTTAGTCACTGGAAGAGCCAGCGCCGGCTAGGACATGACTTCCTATCCGGCGCTGGCTCCTTTGGTGGTTAAATGAGCTCCTACGCTCCATCCCGCTGCAGACACTGGAGCCGAGCAGCTGTTAGTGTGCTTAAAGCATTTGTTAACACCCCAAAAAAATAAAATGGATCCTGTCCCTTTAAAGCATGATATACATCACAGTGCTTGTGCTGTGTCATTTGCCCTCCTGTAACACCTGAAATACCTGGCTGATCCTGCCAGTTTCTGCCCTCCCCTTTGTAAACTGGCCACGGTGTATCATGGCTGCTGAGCCCTGACACTATGGTGAGTTTACATGCCTCTGTCATCCACTGCTGTCTCTCCTCTGTCCTCTTCCCCCCTCCCTCCCTGCCTGTCTGCCCCTGTGTCAGTGCCCACCCCCTCTGCTCCTGGTGCTCTCATAACTGTTAAAATCTTATATAATCCTGCTGGTTTCTTAATAAAAGGTACTAATTTCTCTGTGTTTTATTAAAAAAAATGCCTCCTTTACCGTATTTTAGACCTGCTCCTCGCAATCACCTGACCAGCCGGCTCTCTCTCTCCTCTCCTCCTCGTGTCGCCGGGCAGAGGAGAGAGCTGGTAATACACAATAGTGTATTACCACAAAAGACCAATTTATTAAAGATAAAATTATGCTTACATCAAACAAATGAAGGATAGACCGAACAAAGATCAGAAAACAGCGTGTTTTCGCCACCTCATACATCACTTCCGGTCCACGGTAACCACTTCCGGTTCGCGGTCAACTCCCGGTTCGCGGTAAACAGCTTCCGGTTACGCCTTGCGTCTTACGCGTTACGTCACACCCTCGTGACTTCCTCAGTGGTTACCGCGGACCGGAAGTGACGTATGAGGTGGCAGGTGTTTTCTGATCTTTGTTTGGCCTATCCATCATTTGTTTGAAGCATAATTTTATCTTTAATAAATTGGTCTTTTGTGGTAATACACTATTGGAGGCTATTCCTTTACATGTGGATCCGGATATCGAGCTGGAGGTGATATTTACCTATTGCATCAAGAATCCATCACCTTCCCAGATTGAGTGTGGGCTCTAACACCGAGGTGATTATCCTAGGAATGGTTCAAGGCACTTGATCTATTCCCTTAAGGTAAGAGCAATGGGAGCACGATGAAGGGATATCATTTGAACCACGGTCAACACATTATTTATTTTCCATTTGCTGGTGAAGACTCTTGAAAGTTGTGCACATTGGAATTGTTTATTTTGAACTTTTTTGGAATTTCAGTCAGTATTCCTACTGGATACACTGGGTGTTTGCACATTATTTTGAACACTTTTTTATGAACATTCATTGAATATACCTTCTTTTGATATATATTTTGCACATTTATTGTGTTATGTATTGACCATTTTTATTCTGTTACACATGTGAGCACATCTTTTTACATGAGTTTATTGGTGTAAAGTTTTATTATTGGTCGGTGATTTGGCAGTACACACGCCGTTTATTATTTGCACCTGTTTCAACCATTCACTTTACTGGGATTTATGCGCAAGATCACATATAGCGTATTTATCGGCGTATTACACGCACAGGCGTATAACACGCACATTCATTTTAAGAGGGAAGTTTCAGGAAAAAACCTTAAATTTTAAATAAGGAACTGAAGCAAAATAAGGGTCAGTGCCCATATGCAGCCTCACCATTGCCACCAATCCACCCTCATTAATGCCCATCTGCAGCCTCACAAGTGCCATCAATGCAGCCTCATCAGTCCACATCAATGCAGCCTCACCATTGCCATCAATGCAGCAGCCTTGCCATTGCCATCAATGCAGGAGGCTCACCATTGCCATCAATGCAGCAGCCTCACCATTGCCATCAGTGCAGCCTGATCGATGTCCATCTGCAGCCTAGAGGGGACAGGGAGGGGGGCGGGACGAGCGCCGACAGATTACATACAGTGAGAATCTCCTATGATAGACAGGACAGTGGTCCAATGGTGTCCCAGGAGACGGGACTTCCCATTACAGAGGCTGCCAAGTAAACAGGAGATTCTCACTGTATGTAATCTGACGGCGCTCGTCCCATCCCCCTCCCTGTCCCCTCCGAGGCAGCTAAAATTTAAGTATTGGCGTATAACATGCACACACTATTTGCACCCAATTTTCATGGTGAAAAAGTGAGTGTTATACGCCAATAAATACAATAATTTAATTATATACCCTCTATCCTATTTAGGTGATTAGTGATCACTATATTGATTTTGCAGCATTTCCACATCCTTTGTTTATTTGTATTTATTTTAGATTTTTAGTAGCACAGAGGTCCCCTATCTTTATTTGGAACATTATGGGACTTTCATGGGCAAATTTGAGTGCTGCGGAACGCCCCACTGCGAGATTGCTGTATGATGATTGGCCAAAGCGTGCACATGACATGCAGTGTCTTTGGGCCAATCATGGCTCAGCAGGACTAAGTCCACGCCCCACACTATATAAGGCTGCTTACATAGCGGCCCTCGTGTAGTGTTGGTGGCGTGGACGGAGAGATAGCTTGAGTTAGATTAAGCAGGCATGTTATTTAGATAGTGGCAGTGTATTTGATATATATATATATATATATAGATATATATCTATATATATCTAGATATAGCTATAGATATATATCTAGATATATATATATATATCTAGATATATATATCTATATATATATAGATATATATATCTATATCTATATATAGATCTATCTATCTATCTATCTATCTATCTATCTATCTATCTATCTATCTATCTATCTATCTATCTATCTATCTATCTATCTATCTATCTATCTATCTCTATATATATATATATATATATATATATATATATATATATATATATTGGGACATCGACACAATTCTAATCTTTTTGGCTCTATGCACCACCACCTGACTGTGTGTATGGATATATATATATATATATATATATACTCTGCATTTAGTGTAGCCTATATATACAGTGCGGTGGTGTATAGTTTCTAATACACGTCAGGTGGTGTGCACAGTATATAATACAGGGTGTACAGTTTCTAATGCACTTCTGGTGGTATACACTGTATATATTTACAGTGCAGCTGTTGTACAGTTTCTAATACAGTGCATGCGGCGAACACAGTATTTAATACAGTGTGTACAGTTTCTAATAGACTTCAGGTGGTGTATTTATATATATATTATATATATATATATATATATATATATATATATATATATATATATATATATATTGTACACCGTGGCTGGGTCCTGGAAGGATGCTATATTTCCCCTCTGTTTGGACTGTGGTCCCTTTAACTCACCTGTCAGAGGAAGTGGGTTTAAAACAAGACAGGAAGTTGTAGGTGAGTGTGGAGGAGTGTAGAGGGGACTGTGGATGGTGATTTTGTGTACAGCGATAAAAGTCAACGGCAGTGTCCTGCCTCGAAACCTCCTGGCAGGGGAAGTTACCGGCAACAAAATCCAAGGACCATTTAACTGCCATAGCAGTTCTGGACTCTGCAAGTCGGTGAGACTAAAATCTCTTACTTTTGTTTTTGCCGCAGTGACGCTATTTAAGTTTAATAAACCTCCTTTTGACTGTGTCCTGCGATTTAGCTGGTTCCCCGAACTTTACTATATATACAGTACAGTCAGGTCCTTAAATATTGGGACATCGACACAATTCTAATCTTTTTAGCTCTATACACCACCACAATGGATTTGAAATGAAACAAATAAGATGTGCTTTAACTGCAGACTTTCAGCTTTAATTTGAGGGTATTTACATCCAAATCAGGTGAACGGTGTAGGAATTACAACAGTTTGTATATGTGCCTCCCACTTTTTAAGGGACCAAAAGTAATGGGACAGATTAACAATCATCCATCAAACTTTCACTTTTTAATACTTGGTTACAAATCCTTTGCAGTCAATTACAGCCTGAAGTCTGGAACACATAGACATCATCAGACACTGGGTTTCATCCCTGGTGATGCTCTGCCAGGCCTCTACTGCAACTGTCTTCAGTTCCTGCTTGTTCTTGGGGCATTTTCCCTTCAGTTTTGTCTTCAGCAAATGAAATGCATGCTCAATCGGATTCAGGTCAGGTGAATGACTAGGCCATTGCATAACATTCCACATCTTTCCCTTAAAAAACTCTTTGGTTGCTTTCGCAGTATGCTTCGTGTCATTGTCCATCTGCACTGTGAAGCGCCGTCCAATGAGTTCTGAAGCATTTTGCTGAATATGAGCAGATAATATTGCCAGAAACACTTCAGAATTCATCCTGCTGCTTTTGTCAGCAGTCATATCATCAATAAATACAAGAGAACCGGTTCCATTGGCGGCCATACATGCCCACGCCATGACACTACCACCGCCATGCTTCACTGATAAGGTGGTATGCTTTGGATCATAAGCAGTTCCTTTCCTTCTCCATACTCTTCTCTTCCCATCACTCTGGTACAAGTTGATCTTGGTCTCATCTGTCCATAGGATGTTGTTCCAGAACTGTGAAGGCTTTTTTAGATGTTGTTTGGCAAACTCTAATCTGGCCTTCCTGTTTTTGAGGCTCACCAATGGTTTACATCTTGTGGTGAACCCTCTGTATTCACTCTGGTGAAGTCTTCTCTTGATTGTTGACTTTGACACACATACCCCTACCTCTTGGAGAGTGTTCTTGATCTAGCCAACTGTTGTGAAGGGTGTTTTCTTCACAAGGGAAATAATTCTTCAGTCACCCACCACAGTTGTTTTCCATGGTCTTCCGGGTCTTTTGGTGTTACTGAGCTCACCGGTGCGTTCTTTTTTTTTTAGGGATGTTCCAAACAGTTGATTTGGCCACACCTAATGTTTTTGCTATCTCTCTGATGGGTTTGTTTTTGTTTTTTCAGCCTAATGATGGCTTGCTTCACTGATAGTGACAACTCTTTGGATCTCATATTTAGAGTTGACAGCAACAGATTCCAAATGCAAATAGCACACTTGAAATGAACTCTGGACCTTTTATCTGCTCCTTGTAAATGGGATAATGAGGGAATAACACACACCTGGCCATGGAACAGCTGAGCAGCCAATTGTCCCATTACTTTTGGTCCCTTAAAAAGTGTGAAGCACATATGCAAACTGTTGTAATTCCTACACCGTTCACCTGATTTGGATGTAAATACCTTCAAATTAAAGCCGAAAGTTAAAGCAAATCTTGTTTGTTTCATTTCAAATCTATTGTGGTGGTGTATAGAGCCAAAAAGATCAGAATTGTGATGATGTCCCAATATTTATGGACATGACTGTATATACTCCGCATTCAGTTTATTATATATATATATATATATATATATATATATATATATATATACACAGTGCATTCGGTGGTGTATAGTTTCTAATACACATCAGACGGTGTAGCCAATCTGCTTGCAGTACAACACCAATTGATTTCAGCAGGCAAATTTCCCTACCCCCAGTTGCCGAACCATAAAAAGAAATTTGGTCCCAGCCATCCACATGCTCAGTGTCTAAATGCTAGCTTGGCCAAATTGCTAGCACTGCAACTGCTGCCTTTTCAGCTGGTAGACTCTGCCCCTTTTGTGAATTTTTGGAAAGTGCTGTACCACAGAGGCAGGTTCCAAAACACCATTCCGGCTCTCTACTGGCATGTGGAAGGCAATATTTTGGCCTCGGTGAACACGGCGGTCAGCAGTAAGGTTCATATTTGTGCTGACTCATGGTCCAGCAGGCATGGGCAGGGACATTACCTTTCCTTCACGGCACACTGGGTAACTCTGCTGGCAGCTGGGAAGGATGCAGGACAGGATTCAGTGTTGGAGCTTGTTCCACCACCATGCCTCCAAAAAGCTGGTGGTGATTATACCATAACATCTGTATGCTCACCTCCTGTCAGGGCTGGCTCAGCCCTTCCTTCTCTGAGCTGGGCGCTATCCTTAGCAGGATTAACCCAGTGGCTTACGCGTTGGACCTTCCTCCTAGTATGCGCATCTCAAATGTGTTTCATGTCTCCTTATTGAAACCGTTGGTCTGCAACCACTTTACCACCTCGGTGCCACGTTCCCACCCTATACAGGTTGAGAACCATGAGGAGTATGAGGTACAATCCATTGTTGACTCCCGTAGGTTCCATGGGCGCATACAGTAACTGGTGCATTGGAAGGGGTACGGTCCGCAGGAACGCTCCTGGGTCTCATCCTCGGACATACATGATCCTGCCCTCCTCCGTGATTTCCATAGACGTTTTCCCCCTCAAGCCCGGTGGTCCTCCGAAGGGGAGGGGTCGTTGAGGGGGGTGGGTACTGTCAGGGCTGGCTCAGGCCTTCCTTCTCTGAGCTGGCCGCCCAGCTAATTGCCACCTCTCATCTCTCTCCACAGTTAACCAGCTGTTGTGGATCTGCTAGTCAGTCCCACCCACTTAAAGATCTCCAGCTCACTTCATTCCTGCCTTCGCCTTGGTCACATCACAAGAAGCCATCTCCTGCATTCCTGTTTAAAGACTGGCTTGGCTGACATCCCTTCTGGCTCCTTATCCTGCTTGCTGTTCCTCTACTTGGATCCCTGACTTCTGGCCTGGCTGATTACCTGATCTGGTTACTGAACTCTGGCTTGGCTGATTGCCCGATCTGGTTACTGAACTCTGGCTTGGCTGATTACATGATCTGGTTACTGGACTCTGGCTATGCTTTGACTATGCTTACTCTATTTACCTTGTTATTTTTATTAATAATAATAATAACAAGTGTGATTTTACTGTACTTCTGTCCCGGTCTGGTTTATGGTTTCTGACACCTCCCTCCTCTTCTTCTTCCTCTGTGGCCTCTTATGCAAAATTGTCCTCTGAACCAGCAGTGCTCCCTAAGCGCTCAAGGGGCTACTCAAGCAGTCAGGCTAAAAGATGCCATGCGGTGCTTGAGTTGGTCTGCCTAGGGGACAGGAGCCACACTGGGGCAGAGATTCTGTCAGCTCTGCAGGGGCAGGCTCAGAGGTGGTTGATGCCATGCCAGCTTCAGCCAGGAATGGTTGTATGCAACAATGGCACCAACCTTCTCTCCGCCCTCCGACAGGGACACTTGACCCATGTTCCATGTTTGGCACAGGTCATGAATTTGGTGGTGCAGTGGTTCTTGACCAGGTACCCAGGCTTACAAGAACTCCTGAGGCAGGCCAGAAAAGTCTGTGGTCATTTCTGCCATTCATTCAATGCCAGTGCACGGCTGGCTGACATTCAAAGGGAATGCAACCTGCCCACAAACCGCCTCATTTGTGAAATGCCCACCAGGTGGAACTCAATGATGGCAATGTTGCAGCGGCTGCGCAAACAGCAGAGGGCCATCAATGAGTACCTGTATGGCACCAGGACAGGGTCAGGGGAGCTTGGCTTCTTTTCGCCATGCCAGTGGCTACTGATCAAGGATGCATGCACTGTCCTGTCACCGTTTGAGGAGGCCACAAGGATGGTAAGCAGCGACAATGCATGCATCAGTGACACTGTCCATCTAGTCTTCCTGCTGGAGCGTACGCTTCATGGAATCATGGACAGGACACTTGAGGCAGCACAGCGGAAGGAAGAGGAGGACTTCCTTTACTCTCAAGGCCCCCTCTATCCAGATAGCATTCCTGCAGGCTGCCAAACACACAGAAAGAAGAGGAGGAGGACTGTGTCAGCATGGATGTAGAGGATAACATGCAGCAGTCTTCAAGGGATGGTTTTCAGTCCCCAGAACCCCAAGGAGTTGTGCGTGGCTGGGAGGAGGTAGTTACGGATAATGTGAATGTTGGTGATCTAGAGGACTTAGAATCGAATGCCTCTGCAAACTTACGCTGCAAGGCCTCCCCAATTCTGCAGAGCCTGCTAGGATTCATGGTATCAAGGAGAGGGATCATTACTGGCTGGCAACCCTTCTAGATCCACGTTACAAGGGTAAATTTGCATAACTCATCCCGCCTTCGCAGAGGGAGCAGAGGATGAAACATCTTCAGGAGGCCTTGAAGAAAAGTTTGTGTAATGCATTTTCAGACCCTGGGAGGTTACCATTTCCTGGTGCTGGACAACGGTTTTCTGAGGCTTTGTTCGTTCAGAGGAAGAGTGGTGGGGAAGGTGGCCAGCTGACCGATGCCTTTAAACAATTTTTAGTCCTCAGTGCCAAGGTCTAATAGGTTCAAGCAACCATCACCAGCATCTGCATTATACGGTGCAGGAATATCTAGGGGCAAGAGCAGACTTGGAGACCTTTCCAACAGGGCATCCACTGGGTTACTGGGTCTTGAGGATGGACCACTGGCCAGAACTTGCTCAATATTCAGTTGAGCTACTGGCCTGTCCTGCATTCAGCATGCTTTCTGAACGCACATTCAGTGCTGCTGGAGGGTTTGTAATGGATCAAAAAGTGCTCATGTCCACAGACTCTGTTGATAGGCTCACATTTATAAAAATGAATCAGTTCTGGATCAGCAGCTATCAATCATGATGCTGATGTAACTGATTGAATTTGCTATGGATCTGGGATCCCTTGAAGACTGCCTATGCTGACTATCATATGCCTCCTGAATCTTGATGATGCTAGCTTCCAAAAATATTTTGGGTTTAGGACACCACCACCACCCAAGGCCCAATATTTCTGCCCCTGTTTAACAGGGGCATGTAATTACAATTTTTGATACAATATTTAACAGCAGGACCCGTTCCTGCGCCCAACAAGAGTAACTGTGAGGGGTTACAGTGTTGTGGCACCACCAAAACCACCCAAGGCCAAATTTTTCTGCTCCTGTTTAACAGGGGCATGTAATTACATTTTTTTAAAATAATATTTAACAGCAGGGCCCTTTCCTGCACTCTGCACTTTATTCTGTTAAATAAATAAAAATGTAAAAAAAAAAATGATAAAACAGAACAAAACAAAAGTTGCACTATTTATAGGGGCAGTACCAGCCCCTAGAGACCCCTCCCCCAGTTTCTTTCATTCAGTCAGAAGAAAGGCACAGGGCAAATGAGGCTTGTGGTCTACGGCTGGTCAGCATACTGTATATCTCCTCAACCTGCACTTCAGACCCATCCAATAATAAGATGCAGCAGTGAAAAAAATTCTCCCACTGCACATCCTTACTAAATCTGGCCTACACTAGCAGATTTTTGAATGGCCATTCATACATTCAAAGACATGACACTTGTCATTCAAAAGTTCTTCAAAATTGAATTTGCTTTTAACATTAGATTTTGGAATAAAGGGGACTTTGGGAAACTAAATCTTTTCTTCAATCAAGAAAAAATTTCCATCTTGCTAATTCAAATTTTGTTTTTGCTGAAGTCAAAAATGATGTTGTTGCTTTAACCTGACTAACAATTAGAAAATCATTTGTGGGGTTCTTAAAACCAAAAATTTTAGCAAAATTCTACTAGTGTATGGCCAGCTTTAGTAATGGACATGCATGAAAAACAATGCATGCAGGCCATGACTTAATAATTATGTGAGGTGGACACAGGTCACTATTACATTACAGGCATGTATAGTTTTGTCTGTGCTGCTATTTGCATATGTTTGTTACTAAGTAAAAAAAGCAAAACCCCATATTTTTCCTGCACCTATGCTTGGGGCACAAACTGCAGACTGTGCACCCCAGATCTAGTGGCCCAATTACCATTCATAATTTTTACAATAAAATGTTACTAATACAATTGCTAACATACAATATATATATAGAGAAGGAGAAGGAGAAGGTTTTCGTCCAGGATATGCCTGTACTTGGCCAAATTCATCTTTCCCTTGATTGCAACCAGTCGTCCTGTCCCTGCAGCTGAAAAACACCCCCACAGCATGATGCTGCCACCACCATGCTTCACTGTTGGGACTGTATTGGACAGGTGATGAACAGTGCCTGGTTTTCTCCACACATACCGCTTAGAATTAAGGCCAAAAAGTTCTATCTTGGTCTCATCAGACCAGAGAATCTTATTTCTCACCATCTTGGAGTCCTTCAGGTATTTTTTAGCAAACTCCATGCAGGCTTTCATGTGTCTTGCACTGAGGAGAAGCTTCTGTCGGGCCACTCTGCCATAAAGCCCCGACTGGTGGAGGGCTGCAGTGATGGTTGACTGTCTACAACTTTCCCCCATCTCCTGTCGGCATCTCTGGAGCTCAGCCACAGTGATCTTTGGGTTCTTCTTTACCTCTCTCACCAAGGCTCTTCTCCCCCCGATAGCTCAGTTTGGCCAGATGGCCAGCTCTAGGAAGGGTTCTGGTCGTCCCAAGCATCTTCCATTTAAGGATTATGGAGGCCACTGTGCTCTTAGGAACCTTAAGTGCAGCAGAAATTTTTTGTAACCTTGGCCAGATCTGTGCCTTGCCACAATTCTGTCTCTGAGCTCTTCAGGCTGTTCCTTTGATCTCATGATTCTCATTTGCTCTGACATGCATTGTGAGCTGTAAGATCTTATTTAAACAGGTGTGTGGCTTTCCTAATCACGTCCAATCAGTATAATCAATCACAGCTGGACTCAAGTGAAGGTGTAGAACCATCTCAAGGATGTTCAGAAGAAATGGACAGCACCTGAGTTAAATATATGAGTGTCACAGCAAAGGGTCTGAATACTTAGGACCATGTGATATTTCAGTTTTTCTTTTTTAATAAATCTGCAAAAATGTCAACAATTCTGTGTTTTTCTGTCAATATGGGGTGCTGTGTGTACATTAATGAGGAAAAAAAATGGACTTAAATGATTTTAGCAAATGGCTGCAATATAACAAAGATTGAAAAATTTAAGGGGGTCTGAATACTTTCCGTCCCCACTGTATGTGTATATACATATATATATATATATATATATAATATATCACTAGAGTATTTTTAGAAAGCAATTATCTTTATATAGTATAACATTGTACAAAAGAGAAGTTCATTCAAGGTGGCAAAGCTCGTTGCTTCACTAGAGAATAATGAGGAGACAAGTCTTTGAAAATGAATAACTGAAGAATAACAAAAAATATAACACAGAAAAGAGATCTGTCTGAGTACAGAAATTGTCAGGGCATCTTACAGTTTTATTTAGAATGAATAAGTAGGTACTATAATTAACTACAAAAATGTAAAATGTTTAATGCAGCTTATATTGTTAAATCCGTATATTTTTTTCAATAACAAAAAAATCTTGAGCACAATGTTCAGTTAAATTAAGTCACCATCCTTTACTATGCAGAAAAAAATAAATTAGGTCAGGGGTGTTGCTAGGTCTACAAAAGATCTGGGGCTAGAGCCCATAACAGCGTAGTAAAGAAAGTCATACACTTGGGCGGGCATACACATGTATATAATATACGTGTGTGTATATCCCCAGAGGGCCTCCCCCTTAAATCAGGGTGCCCCAGAGAGCCTCCCCTCCCCTTGGAGACCCCTGCAGAGACTCGGGGGCTATGGGTCCCAGATTCGGGGCTATAGCCCCAAAAGCCACCCCCTAGCGACGCCACTGTATTAGGTTATTACGTGTGATGTTACTGCCAAAATAACAGTGGGTAACTTAAAAAAACCTACATTTCCTTCTGTGACAAAGAATGTATTCTTCACAGGTTCTCAAGTCAATACAATAAAAGCCTTATATACCTGTGGAAATTTTGATAAACTAGTACCAGGATAGGCCCTCTTCAGAATATCTTAGCTGACAATGCTGGAAATATGCAGACTCGATATGACTCTCAATGATTTTGATTCTCTTAAGGCAGGACAGACTCAAAGAACTATTATTAAGTAGTGCTAACCCCCTAGGAGCTGCTAAGTATTTTGGGTAACCTGTTCACTACAGAGCCCTAAGAAGAGTATTGTCCCTGCTGACACCACTGAAATACCTTTAACAGTTGACTCCCTGGCTGTCACACAAAGGATAAACACTTACACACTGATGATATAAATGTTTAACTTGTATTAGTGCCACAGAGGTGGCAAAACAGGCAAACAAAAACAATTGGCTTTCAAATGGCAAAACGCTGACAGGAAAAAGGCAATATAACACAATACAGTAGCACTTTAAACCACTCCCACCCATTCTGTAGGATTGAAGATTTAAACGTGAGCTCCCAAACCAAGAAATCTTCCCCAAGTGAGCAAATAAGATGAGAAAGAACAAACAATGGGCCAGCTTACTTGCAGGCTCTCAATGAAAAAGAGTCTGAGTTCAACTTTCAGAAATCTAGACAAATGATGTTTTAGCAGATACCCTTAAGCACATGAAAAACTCTTCTGCAGGCTAGTTGAGGCCCTTACGTTGGTGCACAGTAGGGATGTAGTCTCTTTGAAGAAAACCAAGTAAAATGACAAACAGAGTTCACCTATAATAAGCACTGATAAGGTGACAAGTCCCTTTAAGGATATTAGATTAAGGTGAAGTATCACTTGGATGTAAGATGGTAACAAAAATTGCTTTAGAAGGGAAAGAAGGGGAAACAGAGTCCGGCTGGAGTGTGTCCCTTTAAATGAAAACCAACTAATTTCTTTCTTGGATGGCTTAAGTCTGGTGTGGAGTGTGTGTGTAGAATTAATGCCTAGCAGGGAAGCAAAGAGTTGAATCCTGGTATTCTGTAGGCAGTGTTGATAAAGGCAGTAAAGAGGTTAGCTTGCAGCACTGGATGGGTTAAAGTGTCTGTGCTTAAAGATATAGGCCTGTACTGTAAAGTGTTTTAGAATCTTGCAACTGGATGCAAACAACAGGCTTGAGAGCAATGACAGCATGGTATAGATTAAAAACCCTCCCAACCAGTTCCACAGTGCAGCAGGGCTAAGCAATGACTTTCTGTGTGAAGGGGGGCCCCCTTTTGCTCGGATGGCTGTAAAGGTGGTGATGACCCTGTCCATATGCCCGCAGGTTCTGCTACCTGCTCCTCAGGATAGTAAGCTTCTATGGTGGCTTTTGCAACTTACTGACTCGGCCCAATCTGTCCTGGGCCTGCCTGGATCCACTCTGCTCGCTCTCTCACATCCGGCCTCCAACACAGTTTCTCCCATCTACCCCTGTATTCCAGGACTTTTCCCTTTTTAAATGCTCCCACCCCTTTGCCAGTTCTCATGGGCGGTGTAGCTCCAGCTGATCTGGATAAGAGAATCCTGCTTACAGCATACAAGTCCCAGAGTTCCCAGCATTTTTGTATCAGTTGTGTGATAACTAGTTGTGGGACACTGCCATCTTATGGCATATCAGTAATATAACACAGTGTTACAATTATGAATGACTGATTGTAGCAGCATAGATGTTAGCAACTGCTGTTTATTCTTGATTTAAATCGATGCAACGTAGGTTATACATTGTTTTTCCATTGAAGGATATATAATGGTTTTGTTTAGAAAGAAATTACTTAGGGCTGAGGAAATTAAAGATTAATTCCTCAATTAATCGTTAATTTTTTTTGATCGATCAAAATTCTTTTGATTGGTACTCACCTCTCCACCGGCTTCTGGGTCTTCAAGGAAGTTCCGTCGGAGATCCGGTGACGTCACAGATATCGATGTCACTGGACTCCGTCTGCTAACGAAGGGAAGGGGGGAGGAGTCCGGAGACGTTGACATTGTTGTCTTTAGAGGCTGATAAGCTGTGATATTTTTGTCGTATGGATCGGCTTCTGCTGTTGCCATGATGGCAGGCGCTTGCCTTTGATTGATGCGGTACCAAGTAGGAGCTCCCATTCCAGAAACAGAGGATCCTCTCATGTGGTGGAAGCTTAATAACCATCTTTTTCCTGTCCTAAGCAGTTTTGTGCAGACAATTCTTTGTGTACTGGCAACATCTGTTCCGTGTGAAAGACTGTTCAGTTCTTCAGGGTATATCGTCAATAAAATGCGATCATGTCTGCTTCCAGAAAATGTAAACACTTTGGTATGTCTGCGTGACTGGCTAAAGTGATGCCTACTTGCCTACTATAAAGTGACTGACAGTCAATATACTAGATAAGTTTTATAATTAAATTTAAACTAACTTTCTACGTTTTTCTTAAAGTTTCATTAAAAAAAATTACTTACGTCAGTGCTACAGTTTGAATTTAAAACGTATTTGTGTGAACTGTGAAGTTAAGTCATGGATTGTGGAAACTAACTAGTGTTGGGTGATTGTATATAGTGTATACCACATTTACCACTAACTAATGCAGAGTTGCAATGCAAGGAGATTAGCTAGTAGTTGGATCTGTATGTGCGTTATAATTAATCGAAATTAGTCGATTCATCGATTTAAAAAAAAAAGGATTAATCGAACACGAAAATTTTAATCAGTAACAGCCCTAAAATTACTATTTAACCACTTGATCTCTGGAAGGTTTTACTTCCTTCATGACAAGGCCATTTTTTTGCTATTCAGCACTGTGCTACTTTAACTGGCAATTGCGCGGTCATACAACACTGTACGCAAATTAAATTAAAATATATATTTTTTCACACAAATAGAGCTTTCTTTTAGAGCATGTGATCACCACTGGGTGTTTCATTTTTTTTTGTTATATAAATGAAAAAACTAAAATTTTGAAAAAAAAACAACAATATTTTCTACTTTCTGTTATGAAACATATACAATCAAATCACATTTCATCATGTCTTTAGTGAATAAATCCCAATAAATGTATATTCATTTGTTTTGTGTGAAAGTTATAGTATCTACAAACTATGGTATATGTATTTGAAAATAGTTCAATCCTGATGTACTGAAGGTCGACCTCATTACTTAAAAATGCCAGGGTAAGCATATGCAAGAAGAGTAACGATATTAATTAGTAAATCTTTTCCATGTGCAATAGAACAGGTCCATACTGATCCTCAGGTCAAATATGTAATAATAGTATTCACGGTTTGGGGCACTCGATATATAGTAGTAGGGGTGTATATTCCCCCTCCTTTTTCTTCGTCCACCCTATATTCAATTTTGGAGAAAGTAACTCCTAACTATCCAGCAAAATTGCTAATTATGGGTGATTTTAATGCCATTATGGCCCCTGAACCTACTCGCTTGAAACAATTTTCTACAGATTTACTCTCTTGGGCTCAGGTAATGGGCGTAACAGAGGTTTGGAGGTGGAAACATCCTGAGACTAGAGCCTATTCCTGTTTTTCTGCCACATATAAAACTTCTTCTCGTATTGACCTCGCTTTTGCTAATCCAACTATGTTGTCTGATGTATCAAATGCATCATATCTACCCAGTGGACTTTCAGACCATTCATCGCTACTTCTTAACATTCTTTTCCCATCCTCTAGAACAGCAGCTTTATGGCGTTTGGGGGACCATTGGCTTTCTCATATTGACCTGATGACCACTATCTCACCACGATTGGTGGAATATTGAGGGTTTAACAAGGGATCCTCTTCTATCATAATGATATGGGACACCTTTAAAGCTTTCACCAGAGGGCAATATATCTCCTCCCGAAGGGAGCCGGAGCGTACACAGAACATGGAGCATAGAATCCAAAGCTGACATTGAGAGAGCGAGTGCAACGGATATCGAGTGGGGTCTTCTAAAACCAAGGGACAGGAAGTCCCCACCTCTCAGTGTATACAGCTGCTTTTAAGAATGGGATGCGTGGAAGGAAACTGACATCTTTTGGACTGGAGTGAGAGGACCAGCATTATACGCTCGTACCCCTGCAGGGGTGGAGCGCTCTGGTGAGTGCAACCACATTGGGGGGACTACTGGTTGTCACAGCACGGCACTTTATCATTTAAGAAGATTTTTTGCACAATTGTTATGAACTTTCCTTGCACCAAACAACATATGGCTTTGCGATTTTTAGCTGCGATTTGAACACATTATTAACGATTTTTTATGCTCATAAATTAGTGCATGTTTATACATTGTTGGTTATGAATCTTTCTCTTACCAAACAGCATATGGTTTTGCAATTTTTTTAGCTGCGGTTTGGACACATTATCAATGAATTTTTATTACTTATAATTATTACATTATTGGTGGACAATTATTGTTTTTGGACATTTATTGTTTTTGGCACTTTATCACTTTATATTTATTCATGTATTTATGGTATTTAGAGGTGCTGCTTGATATTTGCGATTCTTTGCACATATAATATTAATTTCCACTAGATCAAGGTGTTTTTGCACTAACACAAGGGTATATATATATAAAAAAAGTTTATTGGAAGTAATTTTTTGGATCACACCAAAGAATTTCACACGTTCTGTCTTTACACTTTTATTCACACATTTTCATTTTTTGTTAATTTTTATTTACACTCCTAACACAGCGCCACTCCCTATCCTTTGATTTATATTTCTTGGGGGATCACTTAGGTGTTCCCTTCCTATCTAGGGGGGCTGCAGGTGGGAGTCAGTCCACGAGCGCGGATCCATTGATATATTTATGTAATGTCACTATTTACAGTGAAGATCCTAATCTAGTGAACACATTTTTACGGGTGTATATTGAAAAAAATGAAAAATGAAAAATAAAAATAAACCAAATGAAATCAAAAACACCAAATTAAATACAATACCTAAAGTGACTCAGTGCTGACACTACTAAAAAATCATATGTGTCAATCCTATTACAATCAATGAGTGTATAACATTAAACCAATAACATAATGTACATATTAAACATTGACTAAGTGACTATTATACAATAATTATAGTCCGTGACATGTGCACACATATGTGAAAAAAGTCCGTGATAATAATTCAAAAAATCAACTGTGCCACAGCAAGTTCTTATTGTTCCTGAAGTTTAATTGAACCTTCCACCACACCTATGTGTTCAGTGCTCCCTCTCCCAATAGACAGTCTCTCACCCGCTCTCTATGCCTCCACTTTCGTATGAGGCTATCAAGCATAAGAGTATCCAGGCTACCAGTAGGGGTTAAGTGTATTCCATCCAGGGATTCGTTCCATATGCAAATGAAAAAGAACTCCCAATAGTGTGATAACGTAAAAACTTTTAATATCGCACACTTCAAATTACACTTCAAAAGATCCACTCACATTGTGTAAACACTATAAAAGCACAGCAAAAATCCACGACAATCTGTACACTGTAATATCAACACAGCAACCTGGATAAGCTTTCCTATGGGGTATGCAGTCACGGCGGACCTTGCCACAGCTGACGTGTAAGGAGTCTCTCTCACCCTCTCCTCGCCCGCTCGTCCAATAGTCCCACCGTCTCCCCTGATAAGCGAACCACAGAGCTTGCTTCCTTCTGTCACTAAGTATGTGGTGTTTAACCTTCGCTCGGCCACGCCCCCGACATGTTTCGCTACACCTGTAGCTTATTCATGGGATAGGCCGCTCAAAGCATCAATCTCCCTTTATACCTCCTCTTCTCTCTACTTAACTAGGGAAATCACAGTGCGCGTGCGCATCCTGTGTATCCCGCGCCTGCGCAGTCAGAGTGTCCCCGTGAGCGCAAACCCCAGCTGATCGCGGCTGCCGGTCCGTGATACCAAGTTTATTTATGCAGCGGTATCAGACTGTTGGCATCCCTCTGCTTCGTCACCATTATTTATGGCATTCCCGCAGAGCGATGACTCATCTACCAACATTATGATATCCTGACATGTTTCTCAAAGCACTCTATACGCTTAATACATAATAGCATGCAAGTGTGTTTTACCACATATGTTATATAAAAGGATCCAGAAACTCTCCAATCAGGTTATTACTATCACAACCCATTGGTGTAAAACTGAGTGTCCGCACAAACAAGACCTAAAAGAAGCATACAAAATAATATAATAAACTGAAAAAATATATATATAAAAATATATAAAAATGGAAAAATGGACATGGCTGGACCAGAATTACCATATATAAGCTAAAATCAGACTTCTCTAATCTAGTATTTGGTAAGTCTAAAAACATTAGTATTAATCATATGCGAATAATGGTAATTTTTTAAAAATTATTTAAAAATTATCTTAAAAATAAAAGTATACATAAAAATAGAAAAAATACTACATTCCTCTATTTAATAAAACTCTCACTCCAAATAGTAACATATCTGTACCCTTTGGTTCCTATGTGCAAAAAGCAATTCCTAGCTTATCCGTTATCATTACTTATCGTTGCTATAGCAGCTATATCAATTATCCTAACTATCGTTCAAATATTCTAAAACATTAAAATCCATATATGGAACATTGAAAGCAAAATTAATTATATGGGAAAATATTAGGCTACATATTAACACATAATCAGTGCTTTAATTATACTGAGGGATTTTATACTCTTCTTCTGTCATACCTGAGAGGGTTTGCTTAGTCAACTAAAAATCATTGATGAAGCAATTGAGGTCTAGTTCAATGTTAAGCCCCCTCGGGGTAAGACTTTTAAAAAGGAATATCCATTCCGTTTCTCTGCGTGACAAGTCCCTTACTCTGTTAGAGCCCCTCCAGGCAGGATATACCACATCAATGCCACAAAATTGTAGCAGGGATGGGTCCTGTTGGTGTTTCTCCCTAAAATGCATAGATACACTGTGGTACTTGTATCCATTTTTAATGTTGGTCTAGTGCTCGCTAATGCGGATCTTCAATTGTCTTTTTGTTCTGCCAACATAATACAAGCCACAGGGGCACCACATAAGGTAAACAACATGTGTGGTGGTGCATGTACTAAATTCTTTAATTTCGAACCTATCCCCTTCTCTATTGGTGACACTGGTAACGCCTCTATTACTAACCTTCACTGTCTTACAACAGACACACTTCCTGCAACAGAAAAAAACACTAAAGTTGAAGGACAGGGATCTTGGATTTGGTGGATCCAGGATCTTTTTCACTATTTGGTCTCCTATGCTCGGGGCCCTCCTATATATGAATCTCGGTTGGGCTGATAGAGTTCCTCCCAAGTGTTTGTCTTTACAGAGGATGTACCAATATTTTCTGAAGATGTTTTCAATCTCTTTGTACTGGCAATGGAACCCGGATATAAAACTTAATTGATGTTGGGTATCCCTCTTTGTACTTCTTTTTCCTTCAGACATTGTTCTCTAGGAATTTCAGCTATTTCTTGTGTGATTTTGGTTAATATATCTTCCTTATATCCCTTCTGAATGAATTTCTCCTTCAGAATGTCCGATTGGGTCAGGAAATCTTCCTTCCGACGGATCCGCAATAGTTGGCCCTTCGGGATATTTTTTTTCCATTATGGATGATGTCCACTGGCCACAGACAAATAGCTATTGCGGTCCGTCGGTTTGAAATACACCTTGGTTTTTAGCGTACCATTCACTTTCTCTATAGTGACATCTAGAAAATTACCGTATTTATCGGCGTATAACACGCACCGGCGTATAACACGCACCCCAATTTAGGAGGGAATTTTAAGGAAAAAAAAACTTTTAGGAGGGAAGTTGAAGAGAAAAAAACTTACATTTAAATGCCCATCATTGCAGCCTTCTCAGTGCAGCCTTGCCCCAGTGCAGCCATGTCAGTGCAGCCTTCCCCAGTGCAGCCTTGTCAGTGCAGCCATGTCAGTGCAGCCTTCCCCAGTGCAGCCATGTCAGTGCAGCAATGTCAGTGCAGCCTTGTCAGTGCAGCCATGTCAGTGCAGCCATGTCAGTGCAGCCTTCCCCAGTGCAGCCTTGTCAGTGCAGCCTTCCCCAGTGCAGCCTTCCCCAGTGCAGCCTTCCCCAGTGCAGCCTTGCCCCAGTGCAGCCTTGCCCCAGTGCAGCCTTCGATCAACGGTCCCTGCTTCCTGGGCTTAAAAATCGCCGACCGTGATTTGAAAATGGCGCCGCCGGCGCCGAAATACACAGAGCCGGTCCTCGGCTTTTTCCGGCGGCTCTCGTTTACTTTCGGCTCCACTCGTAGTCCCGAGCGGAGCTATCCGAGTAGGTTCGGATAGCTCCGCTCGGAACTACGAGTGGAGCCAAAAGTAAACGAGAGCCGCCGGAAAGAGCCGAGGACCGGCTCTGTGTATTTCGGCGCCGGTGGCGCCATTTTCAAATTGCGGTCGGCGATTTTGAAATTTTGACAGCTCGGGATCGCAGGATATCGGCGTATAACACGCACCTGCGACTTTCCCCTGATTTTAAGGGGAAAAAAGTGCGTGTTATACGCCGATAAATACGGTAATTAATTTCTCACTAATTTGGTATTCCAATTTAATATTGTTTGTGTTCCTGTTTAGTTGTTCCAGAAATGTTTCCAAAGATTCCTTGGATCCCTCCCATATTAACAAGATATCATCAATGAACCTACGGTAGAAGATCATTTGGGGTCTATTGATGTTAAACACGCGCCTATCCTCCCATTCAGACATAAACAGGTTGGCGAGGCTGGGGGCATATCTTGCCCCCATTGCCACGCCAACCTGCTGGGAGAAAAACTGTCCATTGAACCAGAAGTAATTGTGGGACATGCAGAAATCTAATGCATGTCCCACAAATTTCTTCTGTACAAACGGGATATCATCCCGCTTGCTAAGTGCCCAATTGAGGGCCAATGCCGCATCCTCATGCTGTATGTTGGTGTACAGCGAAGCCACGTCTGCTGTCACCAAGTGAGATGTTATTGTAGGATCAAGTTTCACTGGTTCCAACAGACGTAGCAAATCCGAGGTATCCTTCAGGTATGCTTTCGTTGTCTTCACACTGGGTTGAAGGAACTTGTCTAAATATTCGCCAAGCCTTGCAGTGACTGATCCAATCCCATTTACTATGGGTCGTGGAGGTGGGTGCTGGGTATTTTTATGCACTTTAGGTAGCGTATATATTACTGGTATGCGATTTGCACTCGGGACCAGATATCTTTTTTCTTTGGGGTTTAAGGCCCTCATCCCAATTCCCCATTCCACCAGTGTAGCCAATTGTGCACTGTATGAATCTGTAGGATCTGATTTCAGTTTCATATATGTGTTTTGGTCACTCAATAGCTCCACCAGTTGATCGTGATAAAATTGCTTACATTCACGCACTGTGATTTCCCTAGTTAAGTAGAGAGAAGAGGAGGTATAAAGGGAGATTGATGCTTTGAGCTGCCTATCCCATGAATAAGCTACAGGTGTAGCGAAACATGTCGGGGGCGTGGCCGAGCGAAGGTTAAACACCACATACTTAGTGACAGAAGGAAGCAAGCTCTGTGGTTCGCTTATCAGGGGAGACGGTGGGACTATTGGATGAGCGGACGAGGAGAGGGTGAGAGAGACTCCTTACACGTCAGCTGTGGCAAGGTCCGCCGTGACCGCATACCCCATAGGAAAGCTTATCCAGGTTGCTGTGTTGATATTACAGTGTACAGATTGCCGTGGATTTTTGCTGTGCTTTTATAGTGTTTACACAATGTGAGTGGATCTTTTGAAGTGTAATTTGAAGTGTGCGATACTAAAAGTTTTTACGTTATCACACTATTGGGAGTTCTTTTTCATTTGCATATGGAACGAATCCCTGGATGGAATACACTTAACCCCTACTGGTAGCCTGGATACTCTTATGCTTGATAGCCTCATACGAAAGTGGAGGCATAGAGAGCGGGTGAGAGACTGTCTATTGGGAGAGGGAGCACTGAACACATAGGTGTGGTAGAAGGTTCAATTAAACTTCAGGAACAATAAGAACTTGCTGTGGCACAGTTGATTTTTTGAATTATTATCACGGACTTTTTTCACATATGTGTGCACATGTCACGGACTATAATTATTGTATAATAGTCACTTAGTCAATGTTTAATATGTACATTATGTTATTGGTTTAATGTTATACACTCATTGATTGTAATAGGATTGACACATATGATTTTTTAGTAGTGTCAGCACTGAGTCACTTTAGGTATTGTATTTAATTTGGTGTTTTTGATTTCATTTGGTTTATTTTTATTTTTATTTTTCATTTTTCATTTTTTTCAATATACACCCGTAAAAATGTGTTCACTAGATTAGGATCTGCACTGTAAATAGTGACATTACATATAGTGTATTTGGGATAGCGTCACATTTTTAATTCTTCACGTGGGGTGTAGTGCACCATTGTCACGTCACAAGATTTGAAAATATTGTTTGCATATTTTCAAATTAAGCTGGCATAAATACTATGTAAGACCAATGTATTTATGTGAATTTTTTTTTTTTGTGTGTGTTCCGGGTTTTTCTATGTTTATGGTCTTTGTAATTGTAAAGTCTGTATTTCTCTTTTTCTTTTGAAAGAAATTATTAAAAACGTATATTTAAAAAAAAAAAAATGGCAGGGTTGTACAAATATCCCTCAAATGACCCCTTTGTGAAAAGTAGACAGTATGAGGTATTTAGTAAGAGGCAATGCAAGTTTTTTTAACCACTTAAGCCCCAAGCCTCTTTCTGAGATTTGGTGTTTACAAGTTAAAAACAATTTTTTGCTAGAAAATTACTTAGAACCCCCAAACATTATATATTTTTTTTTCTAACAACCTAGAGAATAAAATGGGGGTCATTGCAATACTTTCTGTCACACAGTATTTGCGCAGCAGTCTTACAAGTGCACTTTTTTTGGAAAAAAATACACTGTTTTTAATTAAAAAATAGGACAACAGTAAAGTTAACCCAATTTTTTTTATATTGTGAAAGATAATGTTATGCCGACTAAACTGATACCCAATATGTCATGCTTCAAAATTGCGCCCACTCTTGGAATGGCGACAAACTTTTACCTTTAAAAATCTCTATAGGCGATCTTTAAAAAATTCTATAGATTGTATGTTTTGAGTTATAGAGGAGGTCTAGGGCTAGAATTATAGCTCTTGCTCTAACGATTGTGGTGATATCTCACATGTGTGGTTTTAGCACTGGTTTCATATGCGGGCGCCGCTCAAGTATGCTTTCGCTTCTGCACGCGAGCTTGGCAGGACGGGGCGTGTTTAAAAATTTTTTTTTTCTTATTTATTTTACCTTTTATTTTTTATTTTTACAATGTTCTTTTAAAAAAAAAAATGTCACTTTTATTCCTATTACAAGGAATGTAAACATCCCTTGTAATAGAAAAAAGCATGACAAGACCTCTTGAATATGAGATCTGGGGTCAAAAAGACCTCAGATCTCATATATACACTAACATGCAATAAAAAAAAAAAAGTTGTTTAAAAAAAATAAAAATGTTGCTTTTAAAGCTATGGGTGGAAGTGACGTTTTGCAATGGTATGGAGACGGGTGGGGGCCATCTTCTCCTCACTCATCTCCATACCTAACAGGAGAAAGGACCTGATCACCTCCACCGCTGCGGGTGGCTCTGGTAAGCGGTGGAGGGCACCAGAGCGCGGTGGGAGGGGGGGACCACTTTTATGTGAAAGTGGACCGCCCACTGAAGAAGGGGATACCTTCTGGGGTTATAGTAGCTAGCTGCTGCCATAACAACGATATCCCTCTTCAAAGTACCAATGTATAATGGCGGCAGGCGGTCCGTAAGTGGTTAAATTGTAATTTTTTTGTCACAATGTTTTGGAAACTGAAAACATTTTTTTTTTAATACTGTCACTAGTGCAGTATAGCATCATCATATGACTGGTGTAGAAATGTTTTTACTTTTTTTTTACATACTTTCATCAGAATAATTTAGTCCCACCACAGTGACATACTCTTGGGGGGGGGGCAGGGATTTTTTTACACTTTGATTGCTGTTACAGTGATGATCACTGTGACAGCAATGTTTTGAACTGTCATGAATCCCCCTGATGAAGACACGTGACTCCCTGTGTCGAAGACGCGTAGGGGAGGGGCCAGGACGGAGCGATCAGCACAGAGCTGGGTTGTGGAGCTCTCACACCCCGCAGCACGCCGCACAGCCGTTTTTTCCTATGTTATGTTTGGTGCACATGAGCACCTTATAAATGTGAGTACCCCATGTGGGGATTGGATGTGATTTTAATAAAAGTATCCTACGGTATTATACTATATTAGCCTTTTTCTTTTATATGGTCTGATGTGAGTGGAGCCATAAAGAATCTAGTGTGGGAATCAGCTGTACCTAATACTGAGCCCAGGGGTGGCTCCAAAAGCGTGTATTGACACAATTAAAACCTGTGTCACACGCTCCAAGGTGAGCGCAATCACATTGGGGGTCACCAAGGCACTTCACAGCATGTTTTTCTTTGGGCACGTTTGATTCAAAACCGGAACTTTTTCTTTGAACCATCACCATTACACTGACTTTTATTTGAACTTGGTCACTTTATGTTACTGGATTGGAAGATTCTTTCACGGATGTGATTTGAACACCTTTATTAGGGCGATTATAGTTTCAATTCGCCCATGCATGTGATTGATTTACTCTGTTTGTGCTTTACGAATATATATATTGTTTTATTTAATTTTTTTTTTTCTTTTTCATTTTAATCACAGTGGATCTACATATGTGTAACATTTTTTAGCATATACACCTTATTAGGAATGATTATATTTTAATCACTGTGGATTGCATATTTATCTTATTACGTTTTTCTATGCACATTGCACTTTGTGTTTTATTGCACTAGTTATTTGTTAGTGTGTTTGTTCATAGGATTCACACAGCAGGTGATCTTAGTAAGTGATCAGAGCTTTAGGATTCACACAGCAGGTGATCTTAGTAAGTGATCAGAGCTTTAGGCTCTATTTGATTTGCACTCTTTATTATCTATGATTTGTACTTAGATTTACAGTTATTCAGTTACACCCCTAGGCGCGGCGCATTTTTTTCATATATCATTTATCGCACGGTCATGAATACGTGATCTGCGCCTGCAGCCGGGTAGCTGTTTGGTTGAATTTCCATTAAGGCACTGGATAATTGTGGCTCGCAGGATTTTTTTCCATAAAATAAAAATGTTGCTTTTAAAGCTATGGGTGGAAGTGACGTTTTGCAATGGTATGGAGACGGGTGGGGGCCATCTTCTCCTCACTCATCTCCATACCTAACAGGAGAAAGGACCTGATCACCTCCACCGCTGCGGGTGGCTCTGGTAAGCGGTGGAGGGCACCAGAGCGCGGTGGGAGGGGGGGACCACTTTTATGTGAAAGTGGACCGCCCACTGAAGAAGGGGATGCCTTCTGGGGTTATAGTAGCTAGCTGCTGCCATAACAACGATATCCCTCTTCAAAGTACCAATGTATAATGGCGGCAGGCGGTCCGTAAGTGGTTAAATTGTAATTTTTTTGTCACAATGTTTTGGAAACTGAAAACATTTTTTTTTTAATACTGTCACTAGTGCAGTATAGCATCATCATATGACTGGTGTAGAAATGTTTTTACTTTTTTTTTACATACTTTCATCAGAATAATTTAGTCTCACCACAGTGACATACTCTTGGGGGGGGGGGGGCAGGGATTTTTTTACACTTTGATTGCTGTTACAGTGATGATCACTGTGACAGCAATGTTTTGAACTGTCATGAATGGGTTACATTCATACCAGCTGTGATTACTGTTATGTGCTGTTATTAGCCCACAGCTATCACATGGTACAGAGAACTGCGATTGTCTCAGGCACCATGTGATAGCTGTGGGTCAATCACAGTATCACTATAGGTTTCACAGCTGTTATGAATGAAATTCATTCATCACAGCTTTGTTGACGTTGTGATCATGTCATTGTAAAGCACCGGGAGCTAGTGGACACAGCCGTCGTGGGAGTGGGCGTTGCGGACCCCTTGACTGGATGGCATATATATAAGATCCAGCCTGCCCATGCTGCCCTGCTACAGTAAATGCATTGTGGCCCAGCAGCAACCAGTTAAAATGATAGTAAACACTTTTTTAGTGATCCTCATGTATGAGGGGTTTTTGTTCCTTTAAATTTTACATGCACAAGCTAAAAAGTTAAGACCAGGTCACTAGACACCCATGTGTAGCGCTAGCCCCTTGGGAACCCGCTGAGTTTTGGATCCCCTTATAGTCTGCACAGTCAGGCATCACACATTTTCCAATTTGCATCCAGACACAAGAAACAGTTTATGGGCTTGGCTTTTAGGAGTTATTAGGGATTTCAACTTGGATAGGGTAAAAGGGATTATGGAATGCCCAACTTGACTCAAAGAACAGCAAAATGAGGACAACTTCCTCCTCTTGCACACTGTAACAACAGATACTTGACTGTATTTCCTCCAGAACAGCAACAGTCCTTAGCAAAGTAATCCCCTCCTAGGAGTTTGGTGTCCCCCTGTGTGGATTTTCAACAAAGTCCCAACTTGTAGGAGCTCTTGGTCCCCTTAATGAAAAATACCAGCCCACCTGACTATAGTTTTTGATTCTAAGGAAAGGGATTGGGTAAGCAATAAACTGACCCCTGAAGACTTGCCAAGAACTTGCATCTTGCAGACTTATCTCTTATAGGTCTTGGGGGTGTAGAGGTACTCACACTGTCCTTGTCTTGCAGCTATGTATAGAACTGCTTTCAGGCTTTCTGCCGGGCTGATTCCTTACCAGGCTATGCAGGCTGTCCTTCCCCAGTGGATTGCAGGGCAGTGGAGCTCCCTCCCAGCTTTCCTTCTTCCAGCAATGTCCAGCCTGGCAGTAGAACCCCCTTTTCTGGGGCCCCCTCCCAGGCTACACAGCAGCACCTCAACCATCCATCTTCCACTCGACCCCCTTGCTGGCCAGGCTTCCACAATATTTATGGACTGGTTTAGCCACCCTGCCAGGCCTCCTGCCTGGGAATTGGCCAGATTCCAATAAATATTCAGATCAGCACCTCCTAGCCTCCACCCACTAGCTTCTAGAAACTTCTCCAAGCTTCTAGAAACAGGGGGAGGTACTAGAGGCTTGACCTGCAGAGCCTTCCAGTCTGACCTAAAGTAAACCCTGTGACTCACACCCAGGCTTCTAACAAACCTCTATCTACACTACACAACTATGTATGCAGAAGGGTGTTACACATGTGCTGGATAGGCTTGAGGTACGGGTTAGGAGCAAATATTGCAGAGTTGATGTAACGAGCCCCTTGCTCGCTCGGTTCCACTCTCCCAACACTCCTCTGCTGCTATAGAATCAGATTGCAGATCGCAACATCTGATTGCTCGGTCATCCAATGCTCCGGGATTAGAACCACAGCTATGTGCCGTTCTAACCCAGTTGTGTTGCTCAGAACAAACACCAGGCAGGCTGTATGTAAGTTCAACCAGGAATCTCTCTTTATTGACAGGAATACAGTCTTATTTATACAATAAAAGAGGAGGCGCAGACCTCCTGCTCATATTACTCTAGCAATACAGATGTAATCTAATTAACCTAATTAACCTAATTAACATGAGCTAATTAACTAATCCCTTTAGACAGCCTAGATGACTCAGACATGACCTTTAGGCCAGACTGGCTATCTTGTAGTTCAGAAAATCCAATCAACATTATCACAATCAACATAGACTCTTCTTCACACAATAGCAGAGTTAATTAACACAAACAACAATGGGGATCTAATGACTCTTAGATCCCATAGTAGACTTATTTACAATACACATTTTAGCAGACAACAGACAGACAGGTGTTGGAATTTACATCAGCATCTCCTAACAGTATCTGTCCCAGCATTATGAATCAGCCACTATTTCTAATATGGCAATTCCAGGGTCCCCAGAGTCTGTGTGTCCTGGGGGACCAGGACCCGAATCCACAGTAATACCACCTCAAGGGTCCCCAGGCATACAGCTCACAAAGAGCAGCATTCCCCCAAATGCAAGGGCCCACGATCGATCGGCAAGAGGCTAGCATACAGTCCCCTCCAAAAGTCTCTCTCCTGGCTAGGTCTGTCACAGTTGAGATTTATGGTTCAAGTAAATTTATGTTCAAATTCACCTGGGAGAATTTTCTCAAACCAGCATGCACTGCTTAGCCTATAACCATTTGCCTACAGGGCACTTCCACCCCCTTCCTACCCAGGCCATTTTTCAGCTTTTAGTACTGCTGCATTTTGAGTGACAATTGCACGGTCATGCAACATTGTACCTAAATGAATTTTTAATAATTTTCTTCACACTATTAGAGCTTTCTTTTGGTGGTATTTAATCACTGCTGGGTTTTTTATTCTTTACTAAAAAAAAAGAAAGAAGACCTAAAAAAAAAAAAAAAGTGTTTCTTAGTTTCTGTCAGTAAATTTTCTAAATAAGTAATTTTTCTCCTTCACTGATGGGGGCTGATGAGGCTGCACTGATTGGCACTGATCAGGTGGCACTTATGGGCACTGATTAGGTGGCACTAATGAGGAGGCACTAATATGCCGCACTGATGACCGCTGATAGGTGGCACTGATGGGCGGCACTGGTGTGCACTGATAGGTGGCATGAATAGGCAGCATTGATGGGCATGGATAGCCAGCACTGATGGCCACTGATGGACGGCACTGATGGGCACTACTGGACGGCACTGATGGGTGGCACTGACGGAGGCACTGATGGGCATTGATGGGCAGCATTGATGAGCAGGCACTGATGGGCACTGAAATGCAGCAGTTACTGACATCACTAATGGGCATTAATTGGTGTCACTGGTGGGCACTGACTGGTGTCACTGATTGGTGTCACTGATGGACACTAATTGGTGGCACTGGGGGGCTTTACTGTAATCAGGGCACTGATGATCAGTGCCCCGATTACTTGTCTGCGTGCTCCCGGCGAGGAGATGCTGCTGATCAGCTCTGCTCACCACACACTCTGTCAGTGTGAGGCGATGAGAGCCGATCACTGGCACTTCCGGATTTATCATGTGACCGGCTGCAATTGGACACATCCGATCACATGATTAAAGAGTAGCGCGTGATCGGCTCTTTACAGAGATCGGGGTGGTGCCGTGTCCTAGCAACATGGCATGGCCGCAATTGCCGTGCTGCTTGCCCCCGTGGGCACGTGAGAGCGGCCATTCTGGGCGCCATCATATGATGTCCACCCAGAACAAGAGCCGCACCATCCCTCCATCATTTGACGGTGGGCAGGCGGGAAGTGGTTAAACTACAGGTAGCACAGTGGCTAAGTGGGTAGCACTTCCGTCTAGCAGTACTAGGGTTGCCGGTTTGACTCCCAACCATGAAACTATCCACCTTGAATTTTCATGTTCTCCCTGTCCCCCTCACACTCTAAAGACATGCTGGTAGGTTAATTGGATCCTGTCCAAATTGGCCCTAGTATGTGTATGTATGAATGTGAGTTAGGACCCTTAGATTTTTAGGCTCCTTGAGGGCAGAGACTGATGTAAATGTTCAATATATATGTAAAGTGCTGCATAAATTGGTAGTGCTGTAGTAAATAAATAATAAAATAGCCTTTGGTTAAACCAGCCCCTCACAAAATAAGAGAGAGGTGGAGTAAGAGAATCGGTGGCACAGAGCAGCTGGAGTGTCTTCTGAATTAAAAAGTTAAATGATAAACTGATGGTAACTTGTTCTCTCCCTCTGGGAAGCAGCCATCAAAAACACAATCAAAAAATCCAAAGAAAAGCCACCATGGCCCAAACTGTCAGAGCAATAACTATTCATTAAACCTCGTCACAATGCAATCAAGCCTCTGTAGTGTCTTTACTACTCATAGGGAGATGATCTCATGATTGCAGCACTCTCCCTCTTTCCACTACCATATTAAACAGAGTACAGATATATTATCACAAACTTTTTCAACTGTGGCTCTAAGATGGAATCCAAAAACAGCTGTTTTCTTAAAGTGGTTCTAAAGCCTAAAGGTTTTTTTACCTTAATGCATTCTATGTAACAGAATCCCTCCAGCCCCCCCCTTATACTTACCCAAGCTCATTCACAATCCAGCGCTGGGCATGAGAGCCAAGGCCCTGTCGACTCTTTCCCTTCTCACTGGGAAGATTGATAGCAGCTGGAATCATTGGCTCCCACTGCTGTCAATCAAATGCTGTGATGAGGGAGTGGAGGCCTCAATAGATGCAGACAGGGAGTCTCCCTGGCCGGCCTTTGTTGGGCAGGAGTCCGACACTCTTGATTTGCTTCTCCCTACTCCTTGACCTTTTTGGTATTCTTAACTCCTTAGCTTTGGGACAGTAAAAACTGTTGCCACTACCCTATTTCCTCCAGTCCCTCCCAGACCACTCCTTTTCCCAAAGACAACCTAAATCATTCGAAGATCTTTGTTTGGGAGATGGGCCCATATGGAAATCTCTCTCCGTCTCTTATGGTATCTTACTTGCAGTCACGTCTCAGCAAAACCCTCCATATTTGCTCAAATGGGAAAAAGATCTAAACTCCACGTTTTCGGAAGACCAAAAGAATCAAGTATTTTTTTTGGTAGGTATATAGCACCCTCTAATGTGCTAGAATAGGTTTTTGTTAGTGTAGGCACTTCCAGAAGAATGGGAGTGGAGGCAAGGAGGAGCTGTCTGGAGTATTCTGAGGGCCCTGACCAATCCTCAACAGATGGCCCCCTCAAATACTCAGGGTCAGCCCAGTAGGGGCAGTGGAGTTTGGATGAAGATTGGAGATGGAGTGCTGGGAGGCTGTCAGAGACCCTTGAGGGTAACCACCAGTCTGGGGGGTGACCTTGGGTCTGGGAGCTTGGGTGCAGAAGGGACCCTCTTCATGACACACAGAGGTGTTCTGACCAGTGGCACTGGAGCAGGTTGAGGACAGCAGGAGCCACAGGAGAGCACAACTGGGAGATCTCCAAGGAGGAGACAGCCAGGTGGGCTGGTGAGTGTTATAGTCGGAGAGGGCGGAGAAGCAGCCTGAGAGGACTGGGTGAGAGCAGTCTGAGATGGATGCAGAGTCAGTCTGGGCGGATTATGGAAGTTTGGCCAAGGGGGCTGGAGAAAGGGGGAGCTGCAGCCAGGTGGGCTGTCAGTGCCAGAAGAGGTGGTACTGGGATCAGTAGCCACATAAGGACAGCTGGGCACTAAGACTTTGCTACACTACCAAAGGGGCCTGCAGTCCCTGCCTGTAAAGGGCATTTGCTACTAATCTGACTGAGCATTGTTGTCAGATCACCTAGCAGTGTGCCAGACGGTCCTGGGAGTTGTAGTGCTTCAAGCAAGTGTTGTGTAGGAGGACGCTGAGGAGTGTAAGTAAAGAAGTTGTGTACAGAAGAAGTTGTCCCTGAAAATTTCTACTCAAGTCAAAAGGGCATCCCATATTACAGTTTTCCCCATCCAAGTTAAACCCCCTAATAAAAATACAAAACAAAGCACTGGACTGTTCCTTGCCTCAAGTGTGCTGTGAAAATGCGGTGTGCCTGGCTGTGCAGGGTGGGGGATCCCCTTTCACTTGCGGCTCCTACATGGGGTGCACTACAGTTATGTGAACCCAAACATTTACACTAAAAATATTATTTGTACATCTTCATGTACTGTCCTATCCTATGTAGTGGAACTGTAATGCAGAACCACTGATGGAGTGTGCATACATTTTAAAAACAGAATCCACAAGACATACAAAGTAAAGGGAGGGAAAGGGTGATAAAAGTAAAATCTTCTAAGTTTAAACATTTGTACCTGGGTCTTACACATAACTGATGTTTAATTTGAAGTACATTTTCCTTCATGATTGACAGTTTCAATTTAAGCCAACCATTTATGCCTACTTATAATTGTTGATTTCAATCAAAGATTTTTACGTTGCTGCAATGGTTGCAAATTTTAAAGTGAAGCCTACAAAATGAAGTGCTCTAAATATTATCATATATGTTAAGTCATATCTGACTCTCAGCGATTCCTTTGGCCACCATGTCCAATACTGGATTAATGGAGTTTTCATAAAAATTTTTGGTAAACCATTACGAGATTGGTATTGTTATACTACTAATTTGGGCCTATAGTTTGGACAGTTTAATTTATGGTTCAATAAGTTTTTATTGTTTGTTTTCAACAGATATTTAAAACATAAAAAAAACAGAGAAAAAGAATAGACAATGCCAGTTGCCTGACATCAGGTCTCCTGGTATATAAATACAATTTATACAAAAGTTAGAATAGTGCAATCGAGTAGATGTGCAAAGGTCACTTTAAATAAAGCTTTAAAGCTTTATATTAAACCCATAAACGTGTGTCTATTGACTTGTAGGAGTAATTTACCCTGGTCCTGGGCGCCCCATTGGGAACCTTCTGCACCCAAAGGCTCAGGGAGTCTGGAGAGTTAAGCTAGAACAAATAATTGTCAGGAGTAGCTTCTATAACAAGATTCTTTAAGGTTTAACGTGTAGAAGGTGGAGAAATACCTTGTGGGGGAAGGGCAATCTTGTAGGGTGGATTGCATCGAAGGGAGAGCATAGGAGACATAGAAGAAGAAGTTAAGAATAACAGAAAAGCAGAGAGGAGAATAAGTATAGGGTAGTTCGTAGAGGGATAGGGGGGAAAGGGAGGGGGTAGAGAGACAGCGAACCTCGGTCCATAAATATGACCATAGCCCCAGGCCGTGGTCTTGAGGATGGGCTCTTGTTAGCTCTTAGGTAGAATTCATCCCCACGAGTCTCTGTTTGAGTTTGTCTGAAGTAGAGTAATGCCTCCAGATACTCCAGACAAATGAAAACTTAGCTTGTTTGTCCAGGGCATTGGCCTGCATTTCTTCCATTAGCATAATATTGTTGATCTCACTAACCCATTCTATTAGAGAAGGGGGCGTAGTGGTTTTCCAGTGCCTGGGTATGAGTTGCCTTCCCGCACTGTTGAAGAATTTCAGTAGACTATTTTTTTGTGACTTGATGGTCCCGGGTAATATGGAGAGGAGGGCAATGGAGGGTGATGGCGTTAGAGGTTTGTCGTACATTTCTGTATAGATCTGGAAGATTTGTGTCCAAAATGGGAGAAGCACGTCACATTCCCATGTATGTACCTTTCATTGAGTTGCATCTCCAGCACGTATCCGAGTTAGACGGGAACATGACCCTGAGAGTTGTTGGAACCCAATACCACCTTGATAAGAGTTTATAAATTTTTTCCTGCGTATAGCTCGAAATGGAGGTCTTATGTGTGAAAAGAAAAGCTTTACTCCACTCTGCCTCAGTTATTTCTTTCCCAACCTCCGCTGACCATTTTGTAGTATAGTTAGGTAAGGCTACGTGGGTGTGCTCTAGGATTAGTTTGTATATCAGTGATAAGGTGTGTCGTGGAGTCTCAGGAAGTATGCATAGTTGTTCAAACCCAGTCAGGGGCCTATGAGTTTGTTTAGAGTCGTGGAGTTTCTTGCAATAAGAATTCAGGTGTCCACGAGTGAGCCATGTCACCCTGGAAGTGACGTCTGTTGGGGCAGATATGAAAGTGCCTAGCGTGATGTCGACAAATTGCCGTGCCGTGGGCCAGAAGTCTCTATTGTAATTGTCTATAGAGTGGGTTGAGTGGCCTTCCGGAAAATTTGGGTTGTCAAACAGGAGGGTGAGGGGGCTAGGTTCAGATGTTAGTGAATAGTTATCTCTCCTACGGTACCAGATCGCCAGGGCGTCCCTAGTAAGGGGGGACAATGTTGAAAGTGATTTAAATGACTGATCGTAGCCCCAGAGGAGCGCTCGTAGGTCATATGTAGATAGGTCTTGTTCCACGAATGTGGCAGCTTTGGTCATAGGGCGGGGGAACCACTCAAGGATACGGGATATAACTGCCGACGTATGATATAGCTCAAAGTTAGGTAGGCCTAGCCCGCCTTTTGTAATAGGAGAGCATAATAGTTTGTGTCTCAGCCTCAGGTGGCTACTCCTCCATACGAATCGGATAGCCATAGATCGAAGGGAACGGAAAAAGGCAGAAGGAAGGGCGATGGGAAGGGCCTGGAATAAGTATAGTAGTTTGGGGAGTATATCCATTTTTAATGTGTTAATACGCCCTACCTAGGACACAGATAAGTCCATTCATTCTTCCATCAGGGGTCTACGTTTTTGGAGTAGAGGGCTGAAATTCAGGGGATAAATATCTGAAGTTTGTTTCGGTGTGGCCGTACCTAGATAAGAGATAGTGTTCTGTCGCCATTGAAATGAAAAGTTGGATTGGAGGGAGGAGAGTGTAGACTGTGATAGAGAAAGGTTTAGGGCCTCCGTTTTAGAGATGTTTAATTTGTAATTACTAAAACGACCGAATCTGTCTATCTCTTCCAGTATAGAGGGTATGGTAATGTGCGGTTGGTTACGTAAAGGAGTAGATCGTCTGCGTATAGGGAGAGTTTACAATGAGATGAGGGGGTCTGTATGCCCTGTATGTTAGGATTCGATCTGATGGCTTGGGCCAGATGTTCAATTACCAGGGCGAACAGGAGAGGGGAGAGGGGACAGCCCTGCCTGCTGCCATTAGTGATCGTAAATTTTTCTGATTGAGTACCGTTTACCAGAATCGTGGCAGAGGGTGTGCAGTAGAGCGACATAATGCGTGTCAACATTCCCGGACCTGGACCTAGTTGGGAAAGGGTGGATTGGAGAAAAGACCAGCTGACCCTATCAAGGGCCTTCTCTGCATCACAGGAGAGGAGGCAGGCCGGTATATGATGACGTTAAGCATAGGTGATTAAGTGTATGATCTTGGTGGTGTTGGCTCTGGCCTCTCGACCAGGAACAAAACCCACCTGGTCTTTGTGTATTATTTTCGGTAACAAAGGGGAGAGACGGTTAGCGAGGATCTTAGCATATAATTTGAGATCTATATTTAGAAGGGATATAGGTCTGTAGTTGGGACAGGTGGATGGGTCTTTTCCGGATTTGGGAATGACAACTATTTGGGCTTGAAGTATGGAGGAGGAAAGGGCAACAGTCTCATCAATTGCATTAAAAGACTTCGTTAGCAATGGGGAGAGTTGTGATGCAAAAAGTTTGTAAAAACGGGAAGAGAACCCGTCTGGACCTGGGCTTTTGCCATTTTTGAGATTTTTTATGGCGGTTAGGAATTCCGTTTCAGACAGAGAGACCTCCAGATCCTCCGTATCCGATAATGGAAAAGTTGGACGTGCCGTCTCCTGAATATAGGAGGGTAAATCTTGCGAGGTAGGTATAGTTGGTGGGGTCTGGGGGGTGAGGTTGTATAGGGTAGAGTAGTACTGGCGGAATTCTTCAGCTATCGCCGAATTCTGCCTGATTTTACCTTTGGTGGGGGAGTTTATAAACGGGATAGGTTGTCTGGTTTGGCGGGGATGGAGGGTATTTGCAAGGTGTCTGCCACATTTGTTGGCTTGGGAGTAATAGGTAAATCGGCCTTTGTTTTGGGCTATTAGAGATCTCTCAGCAAAGATAAGCAGGAGGTCTCTTCTCGCATTGGTGAGTTCTAGAAGAGTCGAGTTAACAGGAGTTTTTTTATGTGTTTTTTCCAGGTTGGCAATGGTGGTGAGAAGACGTGTCGTATCTGCGATGCGGGCACACTTCAATCGGGCGCCGTGTTGAATAAGTTTGCCCCTAATTACGCATTTGAGTGCTTCCCATTTCGTAAACGGGTTAGTGGCGTCTTGGGCATGGTCCGAAACAAAGTGTTTAATGGTCTGTATAATGTCCTGAGAGCATACCGAGTCAGTTAATAGATTATCGTTTAGCCTCCAAGAAGAGTTCCGTTTACGTGTAGGGATACGTCCTAAGCTCATGTGTATGGGAGCGTGGTCTGACCAAAGAGTGAGCCCAATGGAGGCGGAAGGTTAAAAAAATCTAATAGAGATTGGGAAATAAGGAGGTAATCCAGTCTACTGTAAGAGGAATGTGCGGGGGAATAAAAAGTGTAGTCCTTAGTGCTAGGATGGAGCATCCTCCATACATCTACCAGGGATAAATTAGATAGGAGTGTTCTCATTTTGGTCAGGGTGGTTGGGGAAATCGAGGACTTACCAGTCGAAGGGTCAAGACGAGGTATCAAGGTGGCATTGAGGTCCCCTCCCAGGATCATGTTGATTGTGCTGAATCTTTTCAGACGAGAGATCACAGAGGAGAGGAATTGTTGTTGGTTCTGGTTAGGAGAGTATATGTTAATAACAGTGTAAATTACATTCAGGTAAGACAGTTTAAGAAAAATATACCTGCCTAATGGGTCAATATAAGTGTCAAGGACATCTGGAGTAAATGATGTGTGAAATACTATAGAGACCCCTTTAGATTTTGCAGAGAGATTGGTACTATGAAACCAGACGGGGTATTGTTTATGAAGAAATTGTGGGAGTCTATCTGTTCTAAAGTGGGTTTCCTGCAAAAGAAGGATTTGCGTCCGCAATTTGTGAAAATGATATAATATTTGCCGTCTCTTCTCTGGGATGTTGAGCCCCCTGCAATTCAGTGAGGAGACTTTTAAGGCAGTTTGTGCTGCCATATGAAAACAAATTTATTTGGCATATGTGAATAGACAAAGGGGAGGCCTTGCTGTCTCAATGGAATGGGTGGAGGGGAAGAAGGAGGGAGAGGAGGGACATCTAGTGGTGAGATGAGAGAAGGAAAGTACGTGAAGTAATGAGAAAAGAAAAACAGAAGTAGGGAAAAGAGAACGAGGCAGGAACAGCCTCACTACCAGTGTTGTGGACAACATTTCAGCTAAAACCTCTATGGGTGCTGAAGAACCTAAGTGGGGGGACAGCGGTCAATGCACAGAGGAGCCTGCACACGCTGGGCAGTAACTATTGAAAAAAAAACTAAATCTGAAAACGATAAACATAACATCTCAGAGCTCTGCATTGCCGTGTGGGCGATGAATAGCTACATGTATTATCCTGAAAGGGTATGTCTCATAAAGACACCCAAATGTATGAACAGCATGCAGAGCTATTTTCCCAGCAACAAGTCATCAACATGTCTGAAAGGGGGTGAAGGGGAGAAGGGGGGGGGGGATGGGGGGGAGGAAGGGAAGGGATGAGACATGGTTAGGGAAAAACAAGCAATAAGATGAACGGTGCCTGTGTCACGGGCAGTCGTTCATCCAAAGGATCAAGAGGATGAAACAATAACATAAATCCTGTATTAAGGATGTAAGAAAATGGGTTAGTAGTATAATGTCCCAACGAAACTGCAATCGGGGATGTCAGCACTGGCCGGAAACCTGTGAGGAAAATATTGGTAAAATGCCAGAAGCAGGGGTTCATCCGTCTGTCGCAGTGGAAAAGTCCGACTTGGACCGTTTATTCTTCTTTGTTCACTTCTGCCATCCTGGAGCGGCTTTGAAGCCGGGAGTGGCTGCATGAAGTGGCCAATCTGGAATGGCGATCTGTGGCAGTTCAAAAGTTCCGAGGAACTTGGGGAGATCGCCTAGTGTGCGGAACGTCGCCAAGTTCACCTTCATGAGATGCAAACAGGCTAAAGGGGAAACCCCAGCGGTATTTGATCTGTTTTGCTTGGAGGGCTCCAGTCAGGGGTTTTAGAGCCCGCTGCATATCCAGAGTCATTTTGGAGATGTCAGGAAGGAGAGATACCGGGGTGCCGTTGAAGTATATGACTGATTGAGAACGTGCAGCCTGCATGATGGCGTCTTTAACCGCATAGAGGTGCACCCTGCAGATCACATCTCTGGGGTGCTCTAGATTCGGGTTCTTAGGGCCAAGAGCTCTGTGAATTTGGTCGAGTTCCAGCGGGGCGTCTTTATCTTTCTGGAGCAATTCGTTGAACATGGTAATGACTGCCGGGGCTAGATCTTTGGTTTCAACAGATTCAGGGAGGCCGCGTATACGTATATTATTACGACTGGCTCTATTTTTCTGGTCGTCCTGATGGTACATCAATTGCTGAATATGGAGAGTGTGTTTGTGCAAAATAGTGTCATGCACTTGCAGGGTGGATGCAGTCTCCTCTACATTATGTTTCACTTCTTCAATTCTATTAGTGATATCCCTGCGCAGGTCAGTCATCTCTTGTTTATATGAGCGCTCTAATCGTTACACACAGGCCTCAAAATCGTGTCTGGTAGGGAGTGCTTTAATGTATGCTTCCATGTCCCATCCACTATAGGATCTGTGGGATTCAGGGGAATGGCATGCAGAGCGGACTGATCCTGTTTCTGAGTCAGGGGGAGACCGGGGTCTTTGGTTGGTCTTCATATGTGGTGTGGAGCGTTGAGAAACAGCTCCCTGTGAGGTCGCATGTGAGCCTGGGATCCGGGCGGGCGCCATCTTGGACGGGGGGCGGAGCGATTGTGGCCCAAATGAGTGAAGGAATGGTCTATGTCCCCTTCTGGATGTGGATCGGGGGTTCAATGTCTGTCTCCCCCCACCCCTTCTCCCCATAACAGACTTGAATTGTGGTGCTGGGAATGCGCTGAGAGCTTCAGATGGTCCAGCGTGTGCGGGAGCTCCGGGAAAAAGCGTCTTACTCCTCCATGCGCCAAGCCACGCCCCTGGACAGTTTAATTTAGATGTAGAAAAGTGTAGCGTTAATTTGATAGAGGAGTAATGCAACATAACAATACTTCACCTAGTAAAATGGAAAGTTGAGTTTTTCTTTTAGTGTTAGGCCAGGCCACTATTGATCATTGATTTGCCTGTTCAGAAATCTGTAATGGACTATTTGGGAACTTAATTCTGAAATGTTGGACCAACAATTTGATTAACACTTGACTTGACATCAACCATAATCATGTTGGAGAAGGGAACAAATGCTCTTGACAGTAGTAACCGTCTATAAAGACTTCACGACTTATCAGCAGCTGAACTCTTTGTGCAAGCTCCATATGCTATGATGGTCAAGTACCTGAACTGTCTGTACAAATAAGCCAAAGTTCCATCTGCCATGATGGTCAAGAACTCACACATCTATGACTTGTGAACTGCAAAATTTGGAGGATAAAATGGACTTTGTATGAGTTCTACAGAGTTGCAATTGCTGTGCTGCAGCTGCCATCTGATCACCGGATGTCTAAGATTCTGCTGTCTATCACCAGATATGGAGGACTATTACAAGCTTCTATGCTTATGACTCTTGAAAAGGAAAGTTTGGTGCTCATATCTGCTCCTATGCTTCTGAACTCTTGTAAAGGAACTCTTGTTAGCAACATATCGTTTTCAGATTTTTGAATTTTGGATATTTTTATATTTTTCAGTCCTAACATACCTGAATGAGATTTTCTGTACTGGTAAATCAGACAGGGAAATTAGGTAGCTATACTTTAGATAGATAAGACAAGAGAACCCCTATTTCTCTTTTGAGATAAATCTAACTGGGGGGGGGGGTGGAAGAATGTAGAACACATTAATTACTTTATTGTTTACTATAACTAGGTGATTTCCTCCACTATTGAAATGTTGTCTTTTAGTACAGTTGGAGGCATCACTTTATGATATATGTGAGCCAGGGGGTGGAGTGATGGAGAAAATAATATTTTCTTGATTGTGGCTCATTAATGTATAAGTATTGTTTTACCTTAAATGACCTAATGCTGTAGCAATGTTATTGTAAACTGACCATATGGCCAAGCCCACTATATACCTAAAAGGTGATACCATTCTCCAAATAGTTACGATTGGTCATTTACTTACACACTAGTCCTGTATATACCACAGCCAAAACCTGTAATAGTTGTTCTGTCCCAGGGCTGCTTAAATGCACGTGCCTGGTTTTGATCATCTGTGCCAAGCCATACGACAGGGGACCCTTGGCAGAAAGGCATCTACAGCAAAGTATTCTTGTTACAATTTCCAAAATTAATAAATGTATTATCTCTATCTCTATTTCTAAACCCCAAAAACGTTAACATAACCATAACCATGATAAGACACACCCCCATCTCTGGGTTAACGAAATAAGCTTCCCTCCTTTGTGTGATGTCATATCTTTACTGCTGCAGCTCCTGGACCAGTGCAGGAAAGCACATAGAAAAAAAGGAGGTTTGAACAGAATTCCTTCTTTATGGGAGTCATTAAAAAAACTGAACTATCTTTCTCCAGGACCCAGTGTTACAACCCATTGTTTAGAAAGGAAAGGAACATCAAAAATTGTTTGGGCCCATCAAGCTAAAGAGTAGAAAAGCTAAATCATTTCAAATAGGAATCTAAAATAAATATGCAATTGACCATTCCAGAATGGCCTACTATGTGGTTCAATCTACGCAAATATACTGAATCTCTGACAAGACAGCGGTGAAACGCTTCACCAGATGGTGTTACACACCCTCTCATCTAAATGTAATATATCCAGAGGTCTCCCCAAACTGCTTCAGGGGATGTTCAACCACATATTTTGGGATTGTGAACAGTTAGCTTCCACATTGAAGATAGTTTTTTTTTTCCCTTATCAATAAGGCTCCTTTCACACTGAGGCGCTTTACAGGCACTAAAGTGCTAAAAATAGTGCCTGCAAAGTGCCCTGAAAGAGCCGCTCATGGCACTCCCCAAGGGCTTTCACACTGGAGCGGTGCGTTTGCAGGGCGGTCTAAAAAGTCCTGCAAGCCGCATCTTTGGAGCGCTGTAGGAGTGGTGTATTTACCGCTCCTAAAGTACCCCTTCCCATTGAAAACAATGGGGCAGCGCTCCAAACCCGCCCGCAAAGCGCTGTTAGCGAGGGTTAAAACTGCCCCGCTAGCGGCTGAATAGCGCCACTAAAATGACGGTAAAGCGCCGCTATGCTTCAGTGTGAAAGTAGCCTAAACTTGCAGGAAAAAAACATTATGCTTACTCATCTTAACTGTTTACTAGTTCAAGGTATCCCGTATGTACATCCACCTCTGTTACAATTGATCCACACGATTTGTGTTGCCACACACTGGACAATTGAATACCATTGGAAATTTAGTTCTGTATGTTTTCCACAAATAATAGCGAGTAGATGACATCAAGATCATGGAGAATATTTTCCACACAATTAATAGAACCAAGAAAGTCTTTAACCTGAAATGGAGTCCTTGCTTTATCTACAAAACATCAACTAATGCATAGAATTCATACAGGTACCTCCTATATGATAGTATCCAAATGTTGTTTTTCAATTTTTTCTATTATTTTATTTATTTTTATTTCTATTATTTTATGATAATAGTTATTTGAAGCGTTGCTTAGTCATATGATATATAAGATATATACACCACCATATATATACACCATCTGTATACAAGAAAACACATTTTCAATGTAAACGAATTGAATACTTTCATATGTATGTTCTATTAATGTTGCCAGCGGCTTAGACATTAATGGCTGTGTGTTGAGTTATTTTGAGGGGACTGCAAATTTACACTCTTATTCAAGCTGTACACTCACTACTTTACATTGTAGCAAAGTGTCATTTCTTCAGTGTTGTCACATGAAAAAATATAATTAAATATTGACAAAAATGTGAGAGGTGTACTCACTTTTGTGAGATACTGTGTGTGTGTGTGTGTGTGTGTGTGTGTGTATATGTGTATATATATATATATATATATATATATATATATATATATATATATATATATATATATATATATAAAAAATAGAAAAAGTGGTGATAGCTAAGTGTATATGCTTGCCGACATCTCCAACTGTAAGCAAAATTTCTATATTACATTCCCATAGGACTTTCAAGGCAATAGTATGTAAACGTTATGGATAAAATCATCATCTTTATTTACAACATGTTAAAAAAAACCCCATAGAATCATATAGCATCTGGTACAACATGCGTATACATAATGATGCAGTATGTCTATGACACTATCTATACATTCCTAATCAGGGATGATTGGAATTTCAAGTGCTTGATTTGTCCGCATCAGCTGGAAAAGAACTGATGCATTTCAACTATTCTTCTTCAGGGGTAGAAAGGTGTGCTATATCTATAATAGAATTCACATTTTTGATTAGAGAAGTGGTGTTACAATAAACAGTAAATGTATGCACTTACAATGCCAATATTAAAATCATCTGGGGCATGCAGATACCTCTCCACCTTCAGCCAACTGTAGGCCAGACGGACATCAGCCCGAATGAGGGGTACACATATACTGAAGCCACAGGAATTACAGCTGTAAAGAAAAGAGTATATGGAACTATAAACAATCAGCAAGTCAAAGGGTTAGTCATAAAGGAAAGAGCAGCCAGGCCACATAATTTTGAAATAAACATCATCATAGAGCTGGCGAGAGACACATCCAATATTGGTAATATAGTGTCCAAGTCTATTAATCACATGGGATTGCCTGCTGTACTATTTTTTCAAAAGCATTCATCATGTAGGAAAGTGAAAAAAAATTATAACTCCTGCGCTACCAATAATACAAACTGTACTCGCAAACTTAAAGTGGATGTAAACCCAATGTCATCCTTTCTAAACTACTGCCATAGGGGTTATCTATAAGGATATACATGCCTCCTGCATGTATCTTTACCTGTCAAATGTCTCCCCTCTGTCTGTTATTAGACCCGAAAAACTGCATATCCTGTGGGTGGGTCTGTTGTCTGGAGCTCGGTGGGTGGAGTCATGATGTCAGTAGACTCCCCACCCACCTCTACACTCCCCTTGTCAATATGCATTTTCTCTGTGTATTTCTAACACTGAACTTCTGCTGAACTTCTGCTATGATCTCTAACATCCAGTGAAAAGACAGGAAAGTAACCACATGACTTCAGCATGCCAAATCATGCTGAGGTGTGGAACAGCCAATCCTTGCAGAGCTGCTGAAGAAAGGAGTGGGGGAGGGAATTTAAAAATACTGCATGTCTCTTAGGCTAATGCACGAGATGTAAATCACCTGTCACTCACAGCAAGGGGGAGGATTTGACAAAGTTTTTCTCAGTTTGTCAAGAATTGTCTCACTGAACAATAAAAGGGGATTGCTCAGAGATGGATTAACTCTGTGTGGCAAGACTGGGCTCAAATGATAGTAAATCTTTTACTCTACAGTATGATAAAAAAAATTCGGGTTTACATCCACTTTAATATAAAAGAAAAAAAACTGTGTCAAAAATAATAAAAATATAGCTGCTGCAAATACCAATTGTGTTCCTACAATAATGATGAAATTATATGTGCGAGTGCCTCGCTGCTGTCTTCTAATAAGCAATTATTCTACTAACTGTGCAAATTGTACAAAAGTACAAATAAACAATCTTATATATCTATACTAGTAAACCTTAATTAATATACAGTGAATCACGATCCACTGGTGTATGTCGCAATAATCATTAGCGAAATAAACAGAAATACCTAATTTCTTTCAGTAAAACTGAACAATTCGTGCCCTTAACTGCTCTCTTCAATAACTGACAGTCCCCAAGCGCACCCTTTGATGCAAATCAAAGGGTGCGCTTAGTAATATGTGAAACTTGTGCCTCCACAGTGCGCACAGAACTCTCACCTTCATTTAATGACCCACATACACTGCAAGGTCAGAAACGCTTGTATAAATAGTCACCAGAGTAGTCTACTTCTTTATGGTGGGAGTACTGGGCCTCCTATCCACTGGGGTCTCTGTTGGTGCACTCGCATACACGTCCAGGAAGCACAGGGTTGAGGGTCCCTTTAAAGCTGTATACTTGTTGATGCAATCATAACTTGTACTTATGTTAAAAGTAAAATAAATAGTAGCCCCCTATAGTGTAGTACTTTTTAAAAGGGTCCAATTTAAAAATTAACTCACATTTAAAATACAGCAGAATTGCCAGAGCGGAGGTAGACACGGACCCAAAGTGACGTTTCAGAAAGCCTGAGTGGCTGTTTTTTTTTATGTGATTCTGCTGTATTTTAAATGTGATTTTTTTTTTTTACAATAATAATGTAATTCCAGTTGTGTTACAATCCATTTCAAATGTGCTTATTAGTAATGGTTTGAACAGCCTTTCTCTCAAAGATGGATGTGTCTCCAAACAGTCACCCAGCTTGTTCACCTTAACATCAGAAAAGTATTGCCTAGTGCTACCTACAGGCTTAAATAATAATGCATATGGCCAGCTCCTCCACTTAGGACTCCTTGTCTCTATGGCAACAAAATGGCGGCTAATGAGCAAAAAATACATCAGTGTGTAGAGGATAATCCAGCCAATGCTGAGCCCAGCTGCATGTTTCCAATATGACTCCCAGGCCTCTGGTGTGTGCAATACCACCGCGCCCACATGTGCCAAGATGTCACCATGCTAAGAGCCTGCTGGCATGTCATGCACGCCCCTCCCCCACTGCTGTGGAAAGCTACATGCGGAAGGAGTCAGAGTAGAAGTCCTCCGCTGCCCACATATCCCCAGGGGGTTATCCGAGCAGACAAGCCCCTCCCCCAACTGACAAGCTGGGCCATACCCCACCCAGACACCAAATGGAGCCCCATCCACTACCATCACAGGAAGGGCCCATGTGTACCTGGTGATGTGTATCTCCAGCACTGGACCGGCATCACATCGGCCCCCAGTGGTCCCAAAGGGGGAGAGGCACATCAACTCCAGAGCAATTACACAGATATTGGATAGTAAAATAAAGTAGCACTATAGTACATGACAGCAGTATTACATATTTACATAATTTCAAAAAAATAACAAAAATTGAATAGTGACCTGGAAAGAATAGTAATGCCAGAATGATTACATTATAACCTAAAATACTATATGGGCAAAACACCACCCCACATCAATCATTAGGATTAATGTGAGAAGACAGGGGTAGGCAGAATCCAAACAATAGCAGGGGCATGGATAATAGCATTGCCACAATATAGGATACCATAGTTGTTTTTCCATCTCTCCATAAAAGCATTCCAAAAATTAGCTGCTTTCTTTAAGCCAGGGGGAGTAGTATTATTATTTATTATTATACAGGATTTATATAGTGCCGACAGTTTACGCAGCGCTTTACAACTTGAGGGTAGACAGGACAAATACAATGCACTTTAATACAGTAGGAATCAGAGGGCCCTGCTCCTTAGAGCTTAAATCTAAGAGGGAGGGTCAAGAGATACAAGAGGTATTAACTGTAGGGGATGTACTGATGGAAAAAAATAAATGTACAGTTGTTAGGAATAGTAGCATAATATACGTCTGTCCTATTTTCATGTTTTAAAAGATTTCTTGACCAAGTCCTCTGTTATTTTGCAAATATTTTTTTAGTTTTGTGCATAGCACCAACAATATTAACTTTTTTAATGTGTATTATTGTACAATATGTATGTTATGTATTGACAGTTTTAGTTTTTACTCATAGAAATAATAATATACATTTGGTAATATTAGTGTGGTCACATTAATATAGCATATTGGTGCTTCAATAGTATATCATTATATAAGGATTTATAATCGCAGGATGGGTTTTCCAATCCATGTTTCCTTCTGTGGCCATCTGGTGACCAAATTGTATATTGCTCATGCAAAGGTTTTTGTTCATATGTAATTTCAAGCAGAATCGCATGCATGTACTGTTTTATTTGCCAAATGATTTATAATGATATTCATACAATCTTGATTTACAAATATTTGCCACACCTACTGGACAGGTGACACATTTATTTTCCATGGTTCAGTTATGCAGCTTCCAGTTCACTAGACAACAAAATCAGGGTTATTACTTGTATCCATTTAGGAGGAAAGTGATCCAGGAAGCAGAAAGCTGAGACAGGAAGGAGCAGAATGGTCTTCTTGGCTATTTACCGTGTTTTAGGTGTGTAGATCACAAGATTGGCGATACAGAACTACAGATACCTGGACATGTAAACAGTAGACATTAAGTTGTTCCCCTAGAGGATTCCTTTACTGAAAAGCTGGCATTGCTGACTTTTTAAAAAGTTGCTTGGCTTTTGCAAAACATACTATATATATATATATATATATATATATATATATATATATATATATATATATATAGTGAGACTGGGTTGATTAAACTCAAGCAGTAGGTGCATTTAGAATGCGTTGCGCCAGTCCAAACTGTAATTTTTGAACATAGCAGCCCATTTTTATTGAATAAAGGAAAAGTTCACTTATACATCAGTTGCCCATGCAGGAGTTTCTTCCACATAACATGCCTTAACGAAAATACCAAGCCACCTGGCTTACATTTTGGCAGCACTGCTGCTCCTCTTACCAGTCCTTTGACTGTGTCATTCAGCTCTCTCAGAACACTTGGCTCTCTAGCCGTCAGTCGCAGCGCCCTGCTGTATGGCCCACATCTGGCCTAAGGATTGGGGTTCTCCTGACACCCCTGATAGGAGCTGACTTAACTCCTGGAACCTAGAACTGCTGTCTCCTGGCTTGTGGCTGGGTCCTCTGACCCTTTGATGAGACCTCTGTCCCATGGCTTCTGGCTGGGCCCTCTGACCCCTCGATGAGACCTCTGTCTCGTGGCTTCTGGCTGGGGCCCCCTGACCCTGGGTGAGACCTTCCGTCTCCCGCACTTTGAGCAGTCTCCAAACTGGAAGCTGTCTCCAAAATGGGTGCTCTGAGCAATTCTCAGACCTGATTATATAATGACCCTGCACACCTGTGCAGTGAGCCAGGTTGCAGGCACCTAGCAAAACCCGGACCGAGTATTGAATGTTCCGATTTAGAACTACAGAATCTGGAGAAATGCTAGTTCTGAAGCTCGCATTAACCCTTAATGAGACTACTGGGTCCCCTTTTCCTAAATACTTTTAGTGACAGAGCCTCTCTCTGTCACAGTATATATATCTATATATCTATATCTATATCTATATATATATATATATATATATATATATATGTCTATTTGAACTAATTTTATTTTCACACCATATTCTCATCACCCTTAGTCATGATTTTGATGTTTAATCTTTGGTTATGTGATCATGCGTTGTGTTGTAAAATTGTATGGCTCTGACACCAGTCTGTCTTTTTAAAGAGGTATTAATAAGCTAAAAAGATCAAGGTCAGTTAATTGCCCAATTGTATTAGGGTTGCAGTAAGAACATTTGATATGTGCTCTTACCAGTGTCATTTATCGCTTGAGAAAGGAGCCTAAACACATTGTAGCATACCAGAAGTGGCAGACCAGATGGCAAAGTGTAGAGCCAGGGTGCCAGACTGTTTCTGAAGCTTTAGCTGTTCTGTTGCTTTGTTGATGAATTCTACTTTTACCATGATATGTTGTGTCTGCTGAGTATCATGCCCCCATTGGGTACACATACAAAATAAATTATTCCAAAACATTAAGTTAATCTTTATCCTTCATTTATTAGGAATGTTAGAATTTCTACAACTGTGGGAAATTTAAAAGCCAATTTCTGATCCCTAATCACTATCACAACGATAGATGATCTAGCTTATCTGTCTAAAAATATAATGACATCATTTAAGTATGTGCACATTGATGCTGGGGCTGTGGCTTATTAATATTAAATCTAAATTACTAATACTTTAAATATTATTAAAAATGAATATGGTTAATAAAACACTAAAACTAGTCAGGTAATTGTAGTAAAGGCCAGCCTTCCCTCTTTATTAATATTTATGGAACAGACGCAGTTAAGAATCTGCAAAACTAAAAACTATCAAGGAACTGGAAACCCTACGGCCAATACTAAGAAGAGCCCACACTCGTTGCATATGCTCAGAATTTAAATGACCTACTCCCATAATAGCATCTCTTTACATGGGCACCCAGCAACTCTGGATCCCACCAGAAATAAGTTGATTAGCAATGTTGAACCACAACTTAATTACATGACAAGGCAATCTTCTTGTAGTCTGTTATAAGTGCACTATCAATGTTAACAAAATCTATTTTACCTGAAGAACTATAATGCCCAGGGACCAAGGATGATGATAGACCCTGATCTTAAAAACATCATATTTAATTTGGAATTGACCTCATACCATTTGAAGGTAATTGGAAAGCTATAAAAATGTGATAGCTATGGTGTGTGTTATAGCCTAGCTGATTAGCCAGGACAGGTTAACCATTAAGCAAAATAAGCATGTACTTAGGGCATCAAGGAATGGACACCCATATCATGTCCATTACTCGGTCACTGCCACACTCAACTTATTTTACGTTATTGTAATTACCTGTCATGTTTGAATTGAATCCAATGGTTAATGTTAAAAAAAGTTTTTGTGGCATGATTAGTGACTAAAGTTTAAAAGTTAGTTTGAAATCATTTCAGATTTTAAATTGTCTTATAATTTTTGAAAGTTTAATAAAAATATTTCAATACATTGTTGTATCTACAATTTTTCACTTAAATTGTTTTCTCTTACTCTACTTACAAGTAAATAACTTGCCTATTTTGCTTAATGCTATTTACTGTTAAATACATAAATGCAAAAAGTTTACATTTGATACAGTTATGTGTTGCCAGTTTAGCAAAGGAAGGTTAAGAGGGCACCTTTGTTGGGCTATGCTTAGAGCATCAGTTGTCCCTGTTATTAGCTGATTGGTTAAGATATTGATTGATTATTGTTTTTATATGTGTCCTACAGGGTGGATTTAAAAATTAAACTATTATATTTAATTATTATTAACATGAAGGGATAATTATATAAACATTTTTTTTCTAAGGCTCGGTTCACACGGGGCAACCCGACTTACAGCGTGACTTCAGCGCGACTTTAAGCAACTTACAACGGGACTTAAAGTTGCATCCAGGACAGGCGACTTTGGCTGTGGCCAATCACAGAATAATCAGCTCTCTGGGAGGCAGGGGTTTGCCTGGGTAAACTAATTTCTTTTCCTGTAAGGTTGTATCAATATAGATGGAGATCCGACTAAGGGTATGCAAACCCTTAGAAAACAAAATAATTATCTATTTATCCCCTTCTGTTAATGCTAATTAAATATAATGACAACGTGCGAAAATAGTATGGTTAAATGTAGTTTAACATTGAAATATACTTCTAAATAAAATGTACTTAATCATATTGAGGATCATCTTAAGTATTGATCCAAGTATAACATATCTTTAAATAAGGAATTAATTTCTACTCATTTATCACTTTATTGAATTTTGAATTGTTCGTTATAAGCTGTACTGTCTACACCCAATAAATTGCTCACTCAACTAAGAAAAAATTCTAATTTACCTGATCAACCAATCTGAAAGCACAGTTTGAAATAAGATAAATAGGGAAGCTTAATGGACTGAAAATGCTACCGAACAAAGCAGCTAATTACACACATTACAGTTGGCCTTGTTTGCTTTTTCTAGCCCAGGAATTAGTCACGTGTTCTTTTGCCATCATGTTGAAAGTACCTTATACCTGAATTATAATAGCTATATTAATACTCTGATAATCCTGTTATTGCCTGTTACATTATGAATATTGAAGTATTTATAAGATGCTTTATCATTCATTGCTCTACTATTCAGCTAGAGCAGTGTTGTTCTTTCAAAGAAAGTTTGCTGCACCTACTGTGTTCATCACAAAACATAAAAAAGTGTTTAAAGCTGAACATATAAAAGGCAGTTTTGTATTTATTAATACATCATCAAATGTTTTTTGTGTAAGTACATGAATGACTTTCCCTGTCTACTATAGAGCAGAGCTGAGTGAAAGAGGAAGAAACAGCACAAAGAGCCAGTTCATGCACTAGTAAAAAATGTGCTGATAGGAGAAAGCAGGGTGACAAAAAGATGAGCTTATTGCTGTGCTTCATCTGCTTCACTGTCCATTTGCAGGCTGTTGGTGGGCCCATGAATGCATGGACTCAGAGGATGTTGGTTAAAACATGCTGGCTGTCATTCAACCCAGAAGACATCATGTGATGGAAAAAAAGTACTTTGGGGTTAATGGGGGTTAATGGAAGTGGCACAAGGACATTCTACTGCAAGGCAAGGAAAAAAACTGCAGCATAAGTGGTGGAGACCCATATAGACTGAATTCTAAGTAGGAGGAAGAAAGTATATAAGGTATGGTAGAACATGTAGCAGGGTCATTCTGATATTTTAACACAATCCTACATCTATGTAGCAGCAATGCTGTCCCATTACAATCAGCTAAAAACTACAGCAGAGATGAGGACTATTGCTAACCCAAACAGCCTGGAATGTACTCAGTTTCTTGTACTCTAGTTGCAAGATTGATAGCTGTATATTCAAAGAAGTTACTCTTTAGACCCTCTTTATATGGAAATTATTAGCTTTCTAAAAGGAAAAACAAAAGCACCTGGTCTCTCCTCTATCCCCGCTTCCAAAGGCTTTGCTGAAGCAGTGAGAGGCCTTGGCTCTTGCTGCTTTCAGTCAAATCCTGTGAGCAAAGGCAGGCCAAAGTCACACTGTGTGTGTCTATGGATGCACCCAGCCCAGCTTGGGAGTGCACCTGCATGAGTGCCCCCAAAGAAGTGGAGAATGTTGGTGGGGGGGCCCCAGAAAAGGAGGATTGAGGCTTCTCTGTGCAGCACCGTTGTACAAAGCTGGTAAGTATAACATGTTTATTATTTTATGAAAAAAAAAATAGCCTTTACAACCGCTTTAAGCTAAGATCTGTTATTTTTCCACTTCTTGTAACACACCAAACAGTCCAGCAAAAGTGGCAAATACAGAGCTGGTTAAAACCATATTACACTAGTGGGGATGGTTTAATAAAAATATTTACAACATTCTTGTTGCTATGGCTGCTATAAAAGGGCTAGCTAAAGTTGGGATTTAATTTTTTTTGTGTTTTGAACCTAAATTCCTTTTAAAAACTTCTTGTCTGTCTTAAGCTGGCCATAGATGGATTGAAAATTGACAGGTTCAGGAAGAACCAAACAGCTTTTGATCCATCTATAGCTGCTCCTGCTTGAGAGAATTTAATCCAATGATTGGCTTCTCTCAATGTTGGAAATTTTTAATTTGATCAGTGCATGCAGCCAACCGACATGAATACTAAACTAAAAGATAATTGATGAGTTTAGGGGCCTGATAATGAAAGGAAAAAAAAATGCTAAAGAGCAAAATAGGAGGAGTTTTTTACAGCCCTTCCAAAGAGAAGGAAAACTATATTATTGTCAAGGCATACTGTTCATTGGGGTTAGGCTAGCTTTTTAAAAAGCACACATCTGCATCTGAAGATGAAGCCTCTATTACCCATCTAATGCACTGCCTCATCTGCTACCAGCAGCGCCATCACTAGTTTCTATGTACCAGACCAGCCAATACCATGCCAGCCTTCTACATATATGCATATATACACATACTGTGGCTTATGAACTAAGTGAATTAGAACAAAGAGAAAAACAATAGGACTGGTATTGCTGCTTGTGTTGTTCTAGGCATGAAAGTAAGTTAATATGACTTATATACAATATGGAACAATCAGCGCAAAGTTGTATCAGGATTGTTGCAAGCTGGACACTTTAGACTAATCACATCACCTCATAGAGTATACAAAATAAAGATAAGCGCATTGCAATAATAAAAAGGCTGTGATGAAGATGAAGAAACCTTGTAATGAATTTCAGATTTCTGGATGTCCGGTATTAGCAGCAGTATTAGCAGCATGTAAGGTAAAATGATAGCGGGTGACGTCCACAAGGTAGCTGCTAATGCTGCTGCTAATACGTCCACGCTGGATGTCATTCATTTTATATTAACTTGTAATCGCTGTATGGAGCCTGGAAGTACAGCTTTTAAATAAATGACTATTTTTGGCGGAGAGCACTTAGATTGTGTTCCTTTCTTTCACAATATTTTCGGCTGGTCTGGTCCATTAGAGTTCTGGTTACCTCTATGCCACTTGTGACCTTCTGTTAGTTCAGAGGGCCATCGGATCTGGTAAGCGCCCAATTTTTATTAGCTGGTGGAGATGGTATCGCACATGAAATCTGAAATTCATCATGATATTTCTTCATCTCCTCTTCCTGGGACTTGTAGTTTGTGAACACTGTGTTCACTGACTTTTTATTATTGCGCCGCACTTATCTTTATTTTGTATAATAATATAACTTATATCACAAAATCTTCAGTTTTACTCAAATTAGTTGATGCAAATATGAATACACCCCACAACAAAAACTACTATTCCTAGTATTTGTTATGACCTCCATGATTTGTAAGGACAGCACCAAGTATTCTAGATATGGAATGAAGTTGGGGACGTCTATCTTTTTACATTCTTCAAGAACAAGCTCTTTTAGAGCCTAGATGCTGGATGGAGAGTGATGCTCAACTTGTCTCTTCATAATTCTCCTTAGGTGTTCGATTGGGTTCAGATCAGGAGAAATACTTGGGCACTGGATCATTTTCATCCTGTTCTTCTTCAGAAATGCAACAGTGGCCTTAGATGTGTGTTTTGTTGAAAAAGTGCACGGCAACCAAGGGCACGGAGTAATGGTAGTATCTTCCCTTTCAATATAAAGCAGTACATCTGTGAATTCATGATAACATGAATGAAATGCAACTCCCCAACACCAGCAGCACTCATGCAGCCCCACAGAAGGACACTGCCACCACCGTGTTTCACTGTAGGCACCATGCATTTTTCTGTGTACTCCTCACCTTTGTGATACCATACAGTTTTAAAGCCATTAGTTCCAAAAATAGTTATCTTGGGCTCATCACTCCAGAGTACAGAGTCCCAGTAGTCTTTTTTTTCAGCATGGGCCCTGGCAAATTCTAGGTGGACTTTTTTGTGCATGGGCTTTAGGAGAGGCTTCACCCATTAATGCCATTCCTCTGCAGTGTACGCTGTATTGTGTCACAGGAAACAATCAACCCCAGTTTGGCTTTCTACTTCTTTAGCTTACTGCAGTGAACTTGCATGGCGATTTTCTTCAACCCTTCTCATCAGAAGACACCTGTGTCGAGGTGTGAACTTCCGTGGGTGGCCTGGACGCCTCTGTGAGATAGTTGCAGTTCCACCTTTGTTAAATTCTTGTTTTACTTTTGCTACAGTATTCTGACTGATAAGTAAAGCTGTCAGGATCACTTAAGTGCTTCTACTCCTCATTCCAGCATTCGGGATTTGGCTGTTCCATTCTCCCTGTCTGTGTCCACCTGCTAGGTGATTTATATGGTCAGTCACCTGTTATAAGCAAGCCAAACCCTCTGTCCTTTGCTTGTGACAGTGAATGATACCTGTTGTTCCTGATCAAGCTCCCTGTCTGTCTGCCCTGCTTCACTAGTTTGGATTTTCTTGTGTATGACCTGGATTGAATATTGGACTATTCCCTGAACTCAGCCTGCCTTTTACCTGGACTGTCATAGAATCACACTATCTGTCTGCTAACTGCAAGTACTCTGTTTGCTCTGTGCGCATTTGCCCTGGTGTGGTGGCCCAGGCACTATAGCATTGTGTATAAGTCCTGGAGGCAACCAAGTATCGGTAGGCCTGCTTGCCTTAAGGGAAAGGGGGCTGCTATAGGTGAAGTACACGGTAGCTAGCTATAGTGTCTGACCACCTGCGTTGGGGTAGACGTGACAAAAGCTTTGCTGATCTTTTTGTAGCCTTCACCTTCCTTGAATAAAGAAATCATTTTCTTTCTCAAGCCTTGTAACATTTTTCTTCCACAGGGTGCCATTGATGACAGCATGAACTGGGAAGTGGTTTTGTTAAGTAATGCCCTTTTATAATCAACTGTTTGCTGGACACCTGTTTAATGAATAAGTAGACTCTGTAGTTGAAGTCTTGCTAATTAGGACTTTGTTGTCTAAAATTTAGCTTTGCTCTTTAGATTTTCATTGGGATGTATTCATTTTTGCAACATGGTCTTGAATTAATTTGTTAGGAAAAATACTTTTTTTGTGTGTGCAAATTAACAAATCTTGGTTGCAATTAATGGCCTGCATTTTTTTGGGAGTATTTTGTAGTATAGTGTCCCATAGAAAATGTTACATAGTTACATAGTTGGTGAGGTTAAAAAAAGATCATCCAGCTCAACCTGTGTGTGTGCGTTTATGTTAATAGTACCTTGTATACCCCTGTATGTTGAGGTTGTTAAGGGTACCCATCTAATAGTTTTTTTTTAATTATCGATGCTCCCTGCTGATACCACTGCTTGCGGAAGAGAATTCCAGAATTCCACATCCTTACCGGTCTGACAGTAAAGATCACTCTACACAGTTTAAAGGGTTTGCAAACACTCATTTAAAAAAATAAAAATAACAAACATATCATACTTACCTCCACTGTGCAGTTTGTTTTGCACAGTGTGGCCCCGATCTTCCTGTTCTGAGGTCCCCCGGCGGCGCTGGTAGCTCCTCCCCGCAACAGGTGTCTGCGTTGGAGAAGCGTTCACCTTGGTGGACACCAGTGTGGACGCGCTCCCAAGTCCTGCTTCTGTGTGTATTCACACAGAAAGCAGGACTCGGCCCCACCCTCCGGCACCCACGTCATTGGATTTGATTGACAGCAGCGGGAGCCAATGGCTGCGCTGCCATAAATCCACCCAATCAAGAGCCGAGACAACGGGCAGAGAGGAAGATCGCGTTTCCGCCGAGGGAACGAACAGTCTCAGGTGAGTAAAACGGGGGGGCTGGGGGGTTGCATTAAGATGAAAAATTACTAGGATTTACAACCCCTTTAAGGTTAAGGTTGCTTCTCTTCTAATTTTAGTGAATGTCTTTTTAAATTCCCTTTTACTGAATTTTTTTTCCCTATGATAGGGTCACCAGTATGGTATTTGTACATTGATATCATATCCCCTTTAAAGCGTCTCCTCTCCACTGTCTCCAGAGAGAATAAGTTCAATGTTTGTAGCTTTTCCCCATAGCTGACTTCCTCCAGTCCCTTTGTTAGCTTTGTTGCTGTTCTCTGGACTGTATGTTGTGGTTGTTCAGGTGCTTATCTAATAGTTTTTTAAAACTATCGATGCTCCCCGCTGATACCACCGCCTGTGGAAGGGAATTCTACATCCTTGCCGCTCTTACAGTAAAGAACCTTCTACATAGTTTAAGGTTAAACCTTTTTTCTTCTAATTTTAATGATTGGCCACGTGTCTTATTAATATCCCTTACGCGAAAAAGTTTTACCCCTATTGTGGGGTCACCAGTACGGTATTTGTAAATTGAAATCATATCCCCTCTCAAGCGTCTCTTCTCCATAGAGAATAAGTTCAGTGCTCGCAACCTTTCCTCATAACTAACATCCTCCAGACCCTTTATTAGCTTTGTTGCCCTTCTATGTACTCGCTCCATTTCCAGTACATCCTTCCCGAGGACAGGTACCCAGAACTGGACAGCATACTCAAGGTGCAGCCGAGTATTGTAAAGTGGGAGAATTATCATTTTATCTCTAGAGTTAATCCCCTTTCTAATGCATGCCAATATTCTGTCGGCTTTGCTTGCAGCGGCCATTGCTGAGCCTGTCATCTACTAGGACCCCCAGGTCCTTTTCCATCCTAGATTCCCTCAGAGGTTCTCCTCCAAGAACCTCTGGGATTCTGATTCTGAAAGGAAAGTAAAGGTTTTCTGACAAATCTGTTGGGGTGTACTCATTTATGCTGAGCACTGTATATACAGTATCTCACAAATGTGAGTAAACCCCTCACATTTTTATAAATAGTTTATTATATCTTTTCATGTGACAACACTGAAGAAATGACACTTTGCTACAATGTAAAGTAGTGAGCTTACAGCTTGTATAACAGCGTAAATTTTCTGTCCCCTCAAATAACTCAACACAGCCATTAATGTCTAAACCACTGGCCACAAAAGTGAGTACACACCTAAGTGAAAATGTCCAAATTGGGCCCAAAGTGTCAATATTTTGTGTGGCCATCATTATTTTCCAACACTGCCTTAACCCTCTTGGGCATGGAGTTCACCAGAACTTCACAGGTTGCCACTGGAGTCCTCTTCCAACTCCTCCATGATGACATCACGGAGTTGGTGGATGTTAATGTTAGAGACCTTGCGCTCCTCCACCTTCCATTTGAGGATGCCCCACAGATGCTCAATACGGTTTAGGTCTGGGGAAATGATTGGACAGTCCATCACCTTTACCATCAGCTTATTTAGCAAGGCAGTGGTCATCTTGGAAGTGTGTTTGGGGTTGTTATGTTGGAATACTGCCCTGTAACCCAGTCTCCGAAAGGAGGAGATCATGCTCTGCTTTAGTATGTCACAGTACATGTTGGCATTCATGGTTCCCTCAATAAACTGTAGCTCCCTAGTGCCGGCAGCACTCATGCAGCCCCAGACCATGACACTCCCACCACCATTCTTGACTGTAGGCAAGACACACTTGTCTTTGTACTCCTCACCTGGTTGCTGCCATATACCCTTGACACCATCTGAACCAAATAAGTTTATCTTGGTCTCATCAGACCACAGGACATGGTTCCAGTACTCCATGTCCTTAGTCTGCTTGTCTTCAGCAAACTGTTTGCGGGCTTTCTTGTGCGTCATCTTTAGAAGAGCATTCCTTCTGGGATGACAGCCATGCAGACCAATTTGATGCAGTGTGCGGCGTATGGTCTGAGCACTGACAGGCTGACCCCCCACCCCTTCAACCTCTGCAGCAATGCTGGCAGCACTCTTACGTTTATTTCCCAAAGACAACCTTTGGATATGACGCTGAGCACATGCACTCAACTTCTTTGGTCGACCACGGTGAGGCCTGTTCTGAGTGGAACTTGTCCTGTTAAACCGCTGTATGGTCTTGGCCACCATGCTGCAGCTCAGTTTCAGGGTCATGGCAATCTTCTTGTAGCCTAGGACATCTTTATGTAGAGCAACAATTCTTTTTTTCAGATCCTCAGAGAGTTTTTTTGCAATGAGGTGCCATGTTGAACTTCCAGTGACCAGTATGACAGAGTAAGAGTGAGAACACCAAATTTAACACACCTGCTCCCCATTCACACCTGAGACCTTGTAACACTAACGAGTCACATGACACCGGGGAGGGAAAATAGCTAATTGAGCCCACTTTTGTTGCCAGTGGTTTAGATATTAATGGCTGTGTATTATTTTGAGGGAGCAGCAAATTTACACTGTTACAAGCTTTACACTCACTACTTTACATTGTAGCAAAGTGTTATTTCTGACAATTCATGAAAAGATTTAATAAAATATTGACAAAAATGTGAGGGGTATACTCACTTTGTAAGATACTGTAGGCCTCATGCACACTTGACTTCTGGTCATCTCTCCTAGGTGCCTTTCCTCCTGGCAGCAGCATTTTGACAGAAAAAATGTTAGATGCTTGTAAATGCGTGTAATGTGTTTAGGCGGGTCAATCGCTTGGGCGTTAATTCATTTCATTGGCCAGAACAATAACTTATTCTGGCCATTAAAATAAATTAACACTCAAGCGCTAAATGTAATGTATGTTTAGACACATTTACAACGTTAACACATTTTTTTCTGCCAAAACGTTGCAGTTCCTGGACGTTCCTGGCAGTTTTTTTTTCTGCCTCTAAACACCTCTGCCTTTAAACTCCTCTAAATGGCACCTATAGACTAACACAGTGGCGGTGCGTCCATAAGGGTGCACGGGCACTGCCCCCTCTCTCTCCAGCCACCCCCTCTATGACCAATGGATAGATTCATGCATAGCATGAATAGCATGAATCTATCCATGGCTGCTGCTGCCACGCCCTATTAAGGCGCCCGGCCCCTTTCGGGTGCCTTAATTACAGCGGCGGGGGGTGTTTCTGAAGAACTTGATTAGAGTGTCAAAAGTGTCAAAAAGGTGACCTGCGAGGTGTGTTAGAATGAATATTCACTTTCCTAACACTGAACCGCCTCTACGCCAATCAAGTGCTCGGGTCTGTTACCCGTCACTTGATTGGCTGAAATGACAGGTGCTGTGATTGGACGCCTATCAGGAGGAGAGGACAGGAGAAGGATGGGAGGGGGTGCATGGAGGACACCGCTCGCCATCACCCGCTGCCCCACCGAGACAGGGTAAGTGCCGGGCAGACGGCGAGCGGGCGGGGGGTCACAGTGGCTGCATTTGAAAGGCACCGTGGCAGCATTTGATGGGCACAGTGGCTGCGTATGATGGGCACAGTGGCTGCCTTTGATGGCACAGTGGCTGCTTGATGTTTTTTTTTTCAGAACTTTTCAGTTTGTTTGCTCCCCCCCAAAAATTTTGAGCACCAGCCACCACTGGGCTAACATGCAGGGGTGTTTAGAGGCAGAAAAAAAAAAAAACAGCAGATGCCCCTGACCTTAGCGTTAAAAATGTCCAGTGTGCATGTGGCCTAAGGCTCAGTTCATACTGCTGCGACATGGGATCCGACTTGTGAGATCCCAAGTCGCATGACACGCCAAATTCAATGTTTCCCTATGAGAGCCTTCTTAACTAATACTACACAAGATGCTCTGACTTTAAAAAAGGTTCCTGCACTATTTTGATCTGACTTAGGTGTGATTTCAGCCCTTGTACAGGCTCCTAAATAGCATCCAAGTTAGATGAAGTTATGGGGCAAAGTTGTACGACTTTGCCATTGCAGCAGTGTGAACCAAGCCTTAACAAAAACATTTTTTTATTTAGGACAGTAGAGTAGAGGATGGTTAAACCTGTGTCAATTTTAGTTTTGCTAGTGTCCTATTAGAGAGTAGGGATGAGCTTTCTGTTCAGGTTGAACATGAGTTCGACTCGAACATTGGCTGTTCGCCCGCTCATCAAAAACCGAACATTATGGGCCATTCACGGCAAATTCGAGCAGCGCGTAACGGCCCATAATGCACTGCGGGAGCACAGTGCATTGCTGTATGATGATTGGCCAGAGCATGCACCATGACCTGCATGCTTTAGCCAATCACAGCGCCCTCAGCTAAGAGAGCCATAATTGGCCAAAGGCAGGGTGCCTTTGGCCAATCATGGCTCAGGGGGACTAAGTCTATGCCCCACACTATATAAGGCCGCCTGCACGTTGCCTCATGTAGTGTGTCATTGGCGTGGATGGAGAGAGTGTCATTTAGATTTAGCAGGCAGGCAGATTATTCAGTTAGCTGCAGTATATTTAATATATATATATATATATATATATATATATATATATATATATATATATATATCCACTGTTTCCAGTTTAGCTATATCTGACTGCAGGCCATTCCTGGTGTACTGTTTCTAATATACTTCAGGCGGTGTACACAGTATACAGTGCTGTGCATCCATAGTGCAGTTGCTCATACTTTGCTGGTTGTCAATACAGTACACCCATAATTATTACACTTCTGTTGGTGTACACAGCACCGTGCACCCCTAGTGCAGTTGCTACTACTTTCCCGGTGGTGTACACAATACATACAGTGCACCCATAGTTGTTATTACACTTCTGTTGGTGTACACAGTACCGTGCACCCCTAGTGCAGTTGCTACTACTTTCCTGGTGGTGTACACAATACATACAGTGCACCCATAGTTGTTATTAAACTTCTGTTGGTGTACACAGTACCGTGCACCCCTAGTGTAGTTGCTAGTGCTACTACTTTTCTGGTGGTGTACACAGTACACAATACATACACTGCACCCATAGTTGTTATTACACTTCTGTTGGTGTACGCAATACTGTGCACCCCTAGTGCAGTTGCTACTACTTTCCTGGTGGTGTACACAATACATACAGTGCACCCATAGTTGTTACACTTCTGAAAAACGTAGGTGATACTGTGCCACGGAATCCACAAACACAGTATGAGATTAAAAGTGATAGGATAATATTAGTAATATGAATGGGCAGAAAAAATGCCCTGATGCTCCAAAGGAGAGAATTGCTGCCTCTACAAATTACTACCACTTAAGTGGAGCACAAGGTGAATTGAGAATTGAGAAAGAGTAGACGTGGCGCTTTTTCTCCTTTTATCTAATTGTGAAATTGGAGTGTTACACCTCTTGCCTGTTGGTCACAAAGTGTATTTGGAAGATATATATATAGGTGCAAAACTTCAAAACAGATATGCCCGGGGCGCATGCGTGGCTTTCCAAGATGGCAGACGCGTGACTCGTGAGTAGGGATGAGCTTCGTGTTCGAGTCGAACCCATGTTCGACTCGAACGTTGTGTGTTCGGTTGTTCGCCGAATTACGAACGATATGGGCCGTTCGCGCCAAATTTGAGTGGCGCGTCATGGCCCATAATTCACTGCGGCATCGCAGTGCATTGCTGGCTGATGATTGGCCAAGCATGCACTATGAACCGCAGAGAGCTGAGAGAACAGAGAGCTGTAATTGGCCAAAGCCAAGGAGGCTTTGGCCAATTATGGCTTAGGGGGTTTAGTACACGCCCCACACTATATAAGGCCGCCTGCACGGCGGCCCTGTGTAGTGTGTTCCGGCTTTCAGAGAGAGAGAGAGAGAGACAGACAGTGTCATTTGATTTAAGTAAGATAGAGTAGGGAGGTCGAATCAGTTAGCTGCAGTTGCAGTGTATTGGGTATATATATTACATATATTATATTATTACATATTATATATATACACTGTATTCAGTTTAGCTAGATCCTGTTCTTCCTAATATACTGACAGGCAGGCAGGTGTTTTTACAGTATTTCCAGCTACTGTACTGTGTATCCTGCACAGTCTCACCTACAGTATAGCTACCTGCAGCCAGGTGCTTGTGTAGGCTCATTGAAGTATTTCCTGCTACTGTACTGTGTACCCTGCACAGTCTCACCTACAGTATAGCAACCAGCAGCCAGGTGCTTGTGTAGGCTCATTGAAGTATTTACAGCTACTGTACTGTGTACCCTGCACAGTCTAACCTACAGTATAGCAAACTGCAGCCAGGTGCTTGTGTAGGCTCATTGAAGTATTTCCAGCTACTGTACTGTGTACCCTGCACAGTCTCACCTACAGTATAGCTACTTGCAGCCAAGTGCTTGTGTAGGCTCATTGCAGTATTTCCAGCTACTGTACTGTGTACCCTGCACAGTCTCACCTACAGTAAAGCTACCTGCAGCCAGGTGTTTGTGTAGGCTCATTGAAGTATTTCCAGCTACTGTACTGTGTACCCTGCACAGTCTCGCCTACAGTATAGCAACCTGCAGCCAGGTGCTTGTGTAGGCTCATTGAAGTATTTCCAGTTACTGTACTGTGTAGCCTGCACAGTCTCACCTACAGTATAGCAACCTGCAGCCAGGTGCTTGTGTAGGCTCACTGAAGTATTTCCAGCTACCGTACTGTGTACCCTGCACAGTCTCACCTACAGTATAGCAACCTGCAGCCAGGTGCTTGTGTAGGCTCATTGAAGTATTTCCAGCTACTGTACTGTGTACCCTGCACAGTCTCACCTACAGTAAAGCTACCTGCAGCCAGGTGCTTGTGTAGGCTCATTGAAGTATTTCCATCTACTGTACTGTGTACCCTGCACAGTCTCGCCTACAGTATAGCAACCTGCAGCCAGGTGCTTGTGTAGGCTCATTGAAGTATTTCCAGCTACTGTACTCTGTACCCTGCACAGTCTCACCTACAATAAAGTTACCTGCAGCCAGGTGCTTGTGTAGGCTCACTGAAGTATTTCCAGTTACTGTACTGTGTACCCTGCATAGTCTCACCTACACTATAGCTACCTGCACCCAGGTGCTTGTGTAGGCTCATTGAAGTATTTCCAGCTACTGTACTGTGTACCCTGCACAGTCTCACCTACAGTATAGCAACCTGCAGCCAGGTGCTTGTGTAGGCTCACTGAAGTATTTCCAGCTACTGTACTGTGTACCCTGCACAGTCTCACCTACAGTATAGCTACCTGCAGCCAGGTGCTTGTGTAGGCTCGTTGAAGTATTTCCAGCTACTGTACTGTGTACCCTGCACAGTCTCACCTACAGTATAGCAACCTGCAGCCAGGTGCTTGTGTAGGCTCATTGATTTATTTCCAGCTACTGTACTGTGTACCCTGCACAGTCTTGCCTACAGTATAGCAACCTGCAGCCAGGTGCTTGTGTAGGCTCATTGAAGTATTTCCAGCCACTGTACTGTGTACCCTGCACAGTCTCACCTACAGTAAAGCTACCTGCAGCCAGGTGCTTGTGTAGGCTCATTGAAGTATTTCCAGTTACTGTACTGTGTACCCTGCCAGTCTCGCCTACAGTATAGCAACCTGCAGCCAGGTGCTTGTGTAGGCTCATTGAAGTATTTCCAGCTACTGTAATGTGTACCCTGCACAGTCTCACCTACAGTATAGCAACCTGCAGCCAGGTGCTTGTGTAGGCTCATTGAAGTATTTCCAGCTACTGTACTGTGTACCCTGCACAGTCTCACTTACAGTATAGCTACCTGCAGCCAGGTGCTTGTGTAGGCTCATTGAAGTATTTCCAGCTACTGTACTGTGTACCCTGCACAGCCTCACCTACAGTAAAGCTACCTGCAGCCAGGTGCTTGTGTAGGCTCATTGAAGTATTTCCAATTACTGTACTGTGTACCCTGCACAGTCTCACCTACAGTATAGCTACCTGCAGCCAGGTGCTTGTGTAGGCTCTTGACGTATTTCCAGTTATTGTACTGTGTACCCTGTACAGTTGCAGCTACAGTATAGCTACCTGAAGACAAGTGCAGGTGTTATCATACTAATAATACTACAGGCAGGCAGTTGATTCTGCTAGCTGCAGTATAATCGGTTTATATATATATATATATATATATATATATATATATATATATATATATATATATATATATATATATATCCCAGTTTTGTGCAGCTCACTGCAGGCCAATAGTATGTCTGGAAGGCCAACAAGGAGAGGCAGACAGTCACAAGCCAATAAAAGAGGGCAAACAGGCTCTGTGTCTAGAGGCTACAGTGCTGGTCGTGGACACGGTGCATCCTTCCTCATCAGCACGTGGCCATGGGACACGCTTGGCCTTTTTTTCGGCACCTGGCCGTGTTGAGCTGCAACACGTGGAAGACTTGGTCGAGTGGATGACCAAGCTGTCCTCATCCTCCTCATCCTCTCTCACCCAGGCTCAGGGTACTTTGTCTGGCAAAGCAGCTGCCAATGCGGCCTCTTCCCCTAGCCCCACCATGTCCTCCTGAGGAGTCCCTCGAACTGTTTGACCATAGTGTTGGGTACATGCTCCAGGAGGTTGCCCAGCATTTTGAAGGCTCTGATGATGATACTGAGCTAGATGAAGGCAGTAACGTGAGCACGGACAGAGGGGGTGCCCAAGAAGGACAGCAATCTGGCAGTCATGTTCCCCCTGCTGCAGCATTCTGCCAGGTTTGCTCCAGTGATGAGGAGGGAGGGGATGATGTCACTCACTCAACGTGGGTGCTTGATAGGAGAGAGGAGGAGGAGGAGGCACATCACCAACGAGGCAGGATGCCCTCCAGGGGCCAGCCTAAGGGCAGCACACTGACTGCATCACACCGCAGAGCTCTGCATGTGCAGGACGCTGCTGTCTATGCACGTTATTTCAAAAGTTCTTTGGTGTGGGCCTTTTTTGAGATGGGTGCATCAGATCGCACTGCTGCTATTTGCAACATATGTCTCAAGCATATCTTGTGTGGCCAAAACATCTCCCGCTTGGGTACCACATGCCTGACCAGACATATGTTGACCTGCCATGCAGTTCTTTGGCAAGCGTACCTAAAAGACCCTCACCAAAAAACAAAGAGGACCTCTCCTTGCTCCTCATCATCAGCTGGGATCTCCAACCCCACTATACCTTCAGTCCTCTCTGAGACCTGCACTGAGAGGAATGAAGGTGTAGAATTAGGTGTGTCACAGCCAAGTACTTGCAGGCAATCTGCTATTGGTACACCAACGTCAGATTGTACCAGGCAAATTTCCCTGCCCCAGCTGCTGCACCGCAAAAAGAAGTTCACTCCCAGCCATCCACATGCCCAGCGCTTGAATGCTAGCTTGGCAAAATTGCTAGCACTTCAACTGCTACCTTTTCAGTTGGTAGACTCTGCCCCCTTCCATGAGTTTGTGGAATGTGCGGTTCCTCAGTGGCAGGTTCCCAAACACCACTTTTTCTCACGGAAGGCGATTTCGGCTCTCTACCGGCATGTGGAAGGCAATGTCTTGGCCTCGCTGGACAGGGCGGTCAGCGGTAAGGTGCATATTACCACTGACTCATGGTCCAGCAGGCATGGACAGGGACGTTACCTAAGTTTCATGGCGCATTGGGTGCTGGTAGCTGGGAAGGATGCAGGACAAGGGGCGTTCAAGGGGCTACGCAGGCCAAAAGATGCCATGCAGTGCTTGAGCTGGTGTGCTTGGGAGACAGGAGCCACACTGGGGCAAAGGTTCTGTCAGCTCTGCAGGGGCAGGTTCAGAGGTTGTTGATGCCACGCCAACTTAAGGCAGGAATGGTGGTTTGCGACAATGGCACCAACCTCCTCTCCGCCCTCTGACAAGCACAACTGACCCATGTGCCCTGTTTGGCTCACGTCCTTAACTTGGTGGTGCAGCGGTTCTTGGGCAGGTACCCGGGCTTACAGGATGTCCTGAGGCAGGCCAGGAAAGTCTGTGTGCATTTCCACTGGTCATATAATGCCAGTGCTCGGCTGGCAGACCTCCAAAAGGAATTTAACCTGCCCAAGAACCGCCTAATCTGTGACATGCCCACCAGGTGGAACTCAACATTGGCCATGCTGCAGTGGCTGCACACGCAGCAGAGGGTCATCAATGAGTACCTGTGTGACTATGGCACCCGGACAGGGTCAGGGGAGCTTGTTTTTTTTCCCCACGCCAGTGGGCCATGATCAGGGATGCATGCACTGTCCTGTCACCATTTGAGAAGGCCACGAGGATGGTGAGCAGTGACAGTGCATGCATCAGTGACATTGTCCCCCTTGTCCACCTGTTGGAGCACACGCTGTGTGGAATAATGGAAAGGGCACTTGAGGCAGAACAGAGGCAGGAAGGAGGACTTCCTTAGCTCTCAAGGCTCCCTTCATCCAGACAGTGTTTCTGCGTGCCCGCCGATCACACAGGAAGAGGAGGAGGAGGATTGTGTCAGCATGGAGGTGGAGCCTGGCACTCAGCTTCAGCAGCAGTCTTTAAGGGATCATTTACAGTCCCAAGAAACCCATGGACTTGAACGTGGCTGGGAGGAGGTGGCTGCGGATCATGTCGTCCTTAGTGACCCAGGGGACTCCGGACCGAATGCCTCAGCAAACCTACGCTGCATGGCCTCCCTGATCCTGCAAAGCCTGCGGAAGGATCCTCGTATTCTAGGTATCAAGGAGAGGGATCAATACTGGCTGGCAACCGTCCTTGATCCACGTTACAAGGGTAAGATTGCGGACCTTATCTTGCTGTCGCAGAGGGAGCGGAGGATGAAACATCTTCGGGAGGCCTTGCAGAAAGGTCTGTGCAACGCGTCCCCAGAGATTGGGAGGTTACAAACTCCTGTTCCTGGACAACATGTTGCTGAGGCTTCGGTCAGTCAAAGAAGGAGCGGTGGAGAAGGTGGCCGTCTGACCGATGCGTTCAGACAATTTTTTAGTCCGCAGCCGCAATGTATGATCGATTCCAGCAACCATCGCCAGTGTCTGTTTTACATGGTGCAGGAATACCTAGGGGCAAGATCTGACTTGGACACCTTTCCCACTGAAAATCCTCTGGGTTACTGGGTCTTGAGGATGGATCACTGGCCAGAGCTTGCACAGTATGCAATTGAGCTACTGGCCTGTCCTGCATCCAGCGTTCTTCCGGAACGCACATTCAGTGCTGCTGGAGGTTTTGTAAGCGAGGCTTTATAACCGATCACAGGATGCGTCTGTCCACCAACTCGGTTGATTGACTGACCTTCATAAAAATGAATAAGTCTTGGATCACCACCAGCTACCAAGCACCTGATGCTGATGTAACCGAATATTTTTTTTTGAAATGTCAGATCCCTTCAAAGACTGCCTATGCTGATGCTGAGTGACTATCCTGTTATGCTGAGTAATTATCCTCTTCCTCCTCAATGATCATGCTGATAGCTTGTAAGAACATTTTTGGTTCTGGGCGCCGCCACCAGTGCCTAAGGCCCAATTTTTCAGCCCCTGTTTTACAATTTTTTATGCAATTCTTTGTAGCAGGGCTAGTTCCTGCGCTCCAACTAGAGTATCTGTGAGGGGTTGCAGTGTTGTGGCACCAGCACCAGTGCCTAATGCCGCGTACACACGGTCGGACTTTTCACCTGCAAAAGTCCGACGGACGCCGCCGGACCAAGTCCGGCGGACAATCCGACCGTGTGTGGTCTCCATCGGACTTCCGACGGACCGTTTCGGGCGGAAATCCGACGTACTTTAGATTTGAAGCCTGCTTCAAATCTTTACGTCGTACCTCCGCCGGACTCAGTTCCTGACGGAAAGCCCGTTCGTCTGTATGCTAGTCCGAAGGACCAGATACGACGGAGGAGCAGGTTACTGCATCTCGCGCTCGCTGCAATAGGAAAAACTAATTTTCCCATTGCGGCGAGCGCGGGGGGCATCCCAGGCCCTTAGGTCTGGTATGGAACTTTAAGGAGAACCCCCTACGCCGAAAAACCGGCGTGGGGGTCCCCCCAAAATCCATACCAGACTCCGATCCGAGCACGCAGCCCGGCCGGTCAGGAAAGGGGGTGGGGACGAACGAGCGCCCCCCCCTCCTGAACCGTACCAGGCCGCATGCCCTCAACATGGGGGGGTGCTTTGGGGGAGGGGGCGCCTTGCGGTGCCCCCCCACCACAAAGCACCTTGTCCCCATGTTGATGAGGACAAGGGCCTCTTCCCGACAACCCTGGCCGTTGGTTGTCGGGGTCTGCGGGCGGGGGACTTATCGGAATCCGGGAGCCCCCTATAATAAGAGGGCCCCCAGATCCCGGCCCCTCCGCTGTCTTCAGGTAGCTCTATTGCCAGCGGAGGTCCGGACTTCTTGGCTTCTTGGCTTCTTGTGTTCTCTTCTCTTCCCCCAGATGTTGACACGACGCTCTCTCCGGCTGGACTGGTCTCTGAGGGCTGCGTTGTGACTTATATAGGCGGAGACCCCGCCCCCATATGATGTCACAGTCCCTGGGCATGCTGGGACTGTGACGTTTTAGGGGGCGTGGTCAACCACGCCCCCTAAAACGTCACAGTCCCAGCATGCCCAGGGACTGTGACATCATATGGGGGCGGGGTCTCCGCCTATATAAGTCACAACGCAGCCCTCAGAGACCAGTCCAGCCGGAGAGAGCGTCGTGTCAACATCTGGGGGAAGAGAAGAGAACACAAGAAGCCAAGAAGCCAAGAAGCCAAGAAGCCAAGAAGTCCGGACCTCCGCTGGCAATAGAGCTACCTGAAGACAGCGGAGGGGCCGGGACACCGGGAGAAGAGGCCGGAGAGCGGAGAAGAACCAACCGGACGCCGGGAGAAGATGAACCAGAGGGACCCCCGAAGACGGAAGAAGACCCCCCCCCCGGAGCTGTTTAATAAATTATTTTAAAAACCTGTGTTGTGTTTTATTATTGACACTTTTTACCTAGGTGAATGGGTAGGGGTACCATGTACCCCATACTCATTCACATAGGGTGGGGGGGCCGGGATCTGGGGGCCCTCTTATTATAGGGGGCTCCCGGATTCCGATAAGTCCCCCGCCCGCAGACCCCGACAACCAACGGCCAGGGTTGTCGGGAAGAGGCCCTTGTCCTCATCAACATGGGGACAAGGTGCTTTGTGGTGGGGGGGCACCGCAAGGCGCCCCCTCCCCCAAAGCACCCCCCCATGTTGAGGGCATGCGGCCTGGTACGGTTCAGGAGGGGGGGGCGCTCGTTCGTCCCCACCCCCTTTCCTGACCGGCCGGGCTGCGTGCTCGGATCGGGGTCTGGTATGGATTTTGGGGGGACCCCCACGCCGGTTTTTCGGCGTAGGGGGTTCCCCTTAAAGTTCCATACCAGACCTAAGGGCCTGCGACGGGGCTCGCAAGGTTTCAATCTCGCCAAAAAAAGCGGCGAGATTGAATTCCTTTTCTAGTCCCGTCGTACCCAAGTCACGTTCAAAATGAACGGACTTGTCCGTGTGTGGGAAAGTCCGTTCATTCTGAAAGTCCGGCGGAAGTCCGTCGGGAAGACCGAATTCCGGAAAGTCCGGCCGTGTGTAGGCAAGTCCGGCCGTTCAGAAAGTCCGGCGGTAGTCCGCCGGAAGTCTGGCGGCAAGTACGTCGGACCTAGCTTTCTAGAAAGTCCGACCGTGTGTATGCGGCATAAGGCCCAATTTTTCAGCCCCTGTTCAACAGACAAATTTTTTTGCTGTTTTTGCTGCTGTTTTTTTTTTTTGGGCCCATCAGGCCTGTTTGTTGTTATGCTACACGTTCCAAATCAGTTCCCTTTTTGTATATTTTATTTTTATTTTTTTTCATGAACCGATTCACTACATTTATTCCCAGAGGTTGTTTTTTCTTACTAATTTTATATCTTTTTTTTCATTTTATTCTTGATTATTGTGTTTATATGTGTTTCCATGCTTACTTTTATTTTTTTCTGATCAGTATTATCGATATCAGCCTTACTGTTGACTACCCTCACTACAGTAAGTCCCTTGGCAGATTATGGTTTGTTAACGGCTTATTATGGTGTCTTTACGCTGTTGGGCTTACGCCCATGGTTTTGAATGCTTTATGGCCTAAAAGCTTTACCCTAACATGGCTTTAAAATGAATGTCATATAATGTAAAGGGCCAGAATTCTATTAAGAAAAGATGGTTGGCATTGCGGGAATTCAGGACCTCCGGCGCAGATGTTATCCTGGTTCAGGAGACGTGCTTCCTTAGACATTTCAACAATAGACAAATCACTTCTATGGGCTAAACAAAAGTTCTATGAGTTTTCAAATAAACCACACAGGATGTTGGTTTCTAGACTTAACCCAAGACCCTTTCTTCCCTTTCCAGACCACATCAAGCACCCTGACGGGACTCCCTCTTACTGCGCACAGACTATGACCCAGGTGTTTGGTGAGTTCTACGACAAACTTTACAACTGTCTTACACCCAACCACCACCCCCATTTGAAATGACAGCTTTTGAAGAGTTTATGATCGGCCTGCGACTTCCCAAGTTAACAGACTCTGACGTACAAATATTAAACGCCCCTGTCACAGAAGAGGAACTGACTGACACTGTCAAGGCCTTGCCGAATCATAAAGCCCCTGGCCCAGATGGTCTCCCATATTCATACTATAAGTCTTTCCTTCCTATTCTGTCACCACACCTGGTATCCCTATATAACTTTCTCCTTCAGGGAAAATTCCCCCACCAACCGTTTTCTTCACTCACATATCAGTCATACCGAAACCTGATAAAGACCCTGCGCTCCCGGACAACTATAGGCCAATAGCCCTCCTGAATTCAGATTACAAGCTATTCACGAAAATTCTAGCCAACCGCCTCGCACAATTCTTGACGAAACTCATTGGCAGAGACCAGGTGGGGTGTGTCCCCACCAGACACGCAGGAGATAATACCCGACAAACCATTGACCTTATCGATATGTTGAACACAGTCCGCCGTCCCACCCTGATATTAAGCCTTGATGCCCAAAAGGCATTTGACAGACTAAGTTGGCCCTATATGTTTGCGACTCTCACTAGATTTGGCATCCGAGGTCCCTTTCTCCAAGCCCTAAAATCCCTCTATTCCAACCCCACTTCACAGGTCCAGCTGGCTTCCTTCACTTCACGTTCATTCCCCATGTCCAACGGTACTAGACAATGCTGTCCCCTATCCCCCCTTCTCTTCATCTTGTGTCTAGAACCTTTGGCGGAGGCTGTCAGATCTCATCCTGATATAAGGGGGGTTCCCATGCGTCAAAGGGAGTACAAACTATCTTTATTTGCCGATAATGTACTCCTTACCCTAACTAACCCTCGTATCTCCCTACCATCACTCCAGGCCTTACTTTCCCAATTTAGCTCCCTCTCTGGCTACAAGGTTAATACATCTAAAACTGAAGCCCTGCCTCCTCACATACCTCCTGATGATCTCCTTTTGCTTAAAAATTCATACCCATATGGCTGGTGCACAGCGTCTCTTAAATATCTCGGGGTTCAACTCACGCCTACATACTCCTCCCTTTATTCGACCAACTATCTCCCCCTGTTTAGGAATATAAATGCCATGCTAACTCGCTGGAACCTTCTTCCGATATCATGGATAGGTAGAATTAACGTGCTGAAGATGTCCATTATGCCAAAATTGCTATATTTCTTCGAAACACTCCCGGTTCCCATCCCAATGGCACAGTTGAAGGTACTTAAAAGGTGGTTTCTTAACTTTATATGGAAAGGAAGAGCCCTTAGAGTGGCCAGCTCGATGGTTTTCTCCCCTAGAAGTCAGGAAGGTATGGGGGCCCCGGACATTTATAAGTATTACTTAGCCTGCCATCTCCGGGTGGTAGTGGCCTGGTCTAGTCTGAGACCCCCAAGCCGTTGGACGGAGATTGAATTGGGATCTCTGTTTCCGACCCATCCATGCTCTCTAGTCTGGTCCCCTGAATTAGTCTCGGATCTCAGGTTACAGAATCTCTGTCTAGGTCCCATGCTATTTTCACTCAAGATTTGGCGCTCTTGCCTCCCCAAATTCTCTCTCTCTTCCAGGTGTCCCCCCTCTCTAATGTACTGTTTAACCCCTTAATCCCAGATAGCCTTTCCCACTCCCGAATGTTCCCCTGGGCCAGAGAGGGTATGTTTCAACTCCGACACTTTGTTAATCCGGTCACCCGCAAACTCCGAACTTTTAAAGGCCTTCAATCTAATAGCCAAATCCCAAACCATTTGTTATACTCATACCTCCAAATTACTCACTTTCTTTTGAAACTTTCCCCCTCGCTCTCCCTCACTAAGCCAACATCCTTTGAACTTTTATGCTCTCAGGGACCATACCAAACACAACTCATTTCCAGTATATACCAAATTCTCCAGGAAAATGCCCCACTCTCAAAGGTCCCCACTCCTACATGAACAAATGGGTGCAATACACCCAACAACAAATTTCTGATATACAGTGGGCTAAAATTTGGTCCTCAACCTCTACGGTTTCTCGATGTGTGGCACAGAAAGAGACAGCATATGAAGTCATATATTTTTGGTATAGAACCCCGGAGGTTATGCACCGTTATGATCCCTCTCTCCCCCCTCTCTGCTAGAGATGTGGGAAAGATAAGGGGAATCAATACCACATCTTCTGGCAATGTGAACTGATTGCTCATTTTTGGTCCATGGTGCTATCAGTGCTCCAGCAGATATTTGATGTCCAACTCCCTATGGACCCAGTACACTTCCTTTTGGGCCTCCCATTTTCGGCCCTGGGGAAGGTCCTGTACAAGCTCACCTCCTTTATCTTGTTAGCAGCCAAAAGAGCTATACCTGCTTGCTGGTTATCTACACTTCCCCCATCCCAAGCTATTGCAAGGTATTAAGGATATACGCAGAATGGAGCATCTGACGGCTATGGTAGAGGATACGTTAGATAGGTTTGATGTGATTTGGGCCCCTTGGGATGGATTGACCTTTGGCTCACCTCTATAGTTTTTACATGGCCCTTAAAGGCCGGATGTCGATCAACACCAAGCTCCCCATACAGACCTGTCCTCATATGATATATTGCTCCCATTCCATTAAGACCATGCTCTAAATATCTGCTATGTGTATCCACATAATTTATTTGATACTGTCTTGTTTCCTGTTTATTTTTTATTTTTTTTTAATGATTTTATATTGATAATTATTTGTTATAATTATGGATTCCTCTGTTTTTACTTACTTCTACCTCTACATGTACAATTTTCATGATATAGCGTATTCATACCGTTGGATATGTACCTGTTTTCTTTCAATATCTTTCAATAAAAATACAATTTATAAAAAAAAAACAGATATGCCCAACTGCCTTGTTACAACCTCTGGTGCAATGAACCACTAATGTGTTACATCCCCTGGGGTGCAAAATATGAAAAATATATATAAAAAATGTATATAAAAAGGTGTCACATCCTCTGCCTGTTAATTACAAAGTGTATTGCAAAAATGGGTGCTAAACATCAGACAGGTGTAATTAACTGCCGTGCTACACCCTCTGGCGTATTGTAACCACCTAGTGTGTTACACCCTCTGGGGTATGCAAACCAAAACCTGATCTGTGCCGTGAACTAAAGTTATGGAGAAATAAAAGTTCTCTATTACCTGTGTGTGCAAAGTAATCAATGTGATTGACCCTCTGTGTCAAAAACCAGAGGCAAGTGTGCAAATGTATATTCACAAAAGATCAAGAAAAATAAAATGAAAAAGGGAAATACATATATGAGAAAGGTGTAAATAAATGTGCATCCTTGTGTTTCACCACAGTACAAACCCAAAAACAAAGCAAATACAAAAACCAAAACAAATGATAAAGTTGCTTCAAACACTAGATCCATAACAATTAATCCATACAATAAATAAAGTACTTGTGCACAGTGTCAGTGCTTCAAACACTAGATCAATGGCAATTAGTCCATTCAATGAATAAAGTGACTTGTGCTCAAAAACAGTGTCCAGTGCTTCATCAAAAATTGGTGCTGGTAATCTTTTCAAAGTGACAGTAGTGCCATGTGATATTAGCCATGTTGATAACGTGATTGCACTCACCAGATGACATTACCCCCCCAGAGGTGTTATGCCTTCACAGTATAAGCCACTGTGCAGCTCTTTGGAATCTTGCTGGGCAATCTGAGAAACGTATTTTGTTGGCTTTCACCTGGGATGTCATATGAGGGAAAGAGGAATGCCCATAGCGTGATATTGCTTAAGAAAGGCTTTATTTTATACAAAATTGAAAGATATACTCGCATTTTAAACAGTTATAAACATGCAATAGCGAAACCAGAGCCAGTGCTGTGTAAACAACAATCGCCGCTCAGACCAGAAGTGACGCAATGATGCTCTACGCGTTTCGTCATCCAAGATGTCCTCTGGCTCCAAGGGTATATATAGCGATTACGTAGTATATTACTGGTTATTGCATCTAGACCTAGGTCTAATATGTAGGATTTGGTTGCATCAACTTTATAATACGAAATACAGCTGAATTGCATTAGGATATTTTTAACTGAAGCCAGGGAAGAGACTGGGTTGGTGAGTATCATTATAACGTCATCAGCAAATAAGTTAATTTTGTGTTCTATTTTGAAGCCAGAGATATTTCTATTCATTCTGATGTGCTCCTCCAGGGGTTCCATTATTAGGTTGAAAATAAGTGGCGATAGGGGACATCCCTGGCGGGTACCATTTGTAATTTGGAATGGTCGTGAAATCATCCCTTCCATGTAAACTTGGGCCAAGGGGGATGAGTACAAATTTGTGGAGCATCGCCCTCAGGTAGGCCCAGTTGTCGAACGCCTTCTCTGCATCCAGAGATAGGAGCAGAGAAGGCGTTCTGTTGGTCTCAGCATGATGAATTATGTTTATAGGTCTTCTGGTTGTGTCGTGAGTCTGTCTTCCTTTGGTGAAGCCAGATTGGTCTGGGTGTATTAGCTGTGGCATAATTTGTACCAGTCTAGTTGCTATGATTTTGGCATAAATCTTTGTATCTATATTAATAAGCAAGATTGGTCGGAAGTTTTGAGGAGTGGTAGGATCCTTCCCTGGCTTCAGCAAAGTGATTATTAGCGCATTAAGCATTTCATTGGGGAGAGAAGAGGAGGAGGCAGCGTCATTGCACATTTGCGTAAGGTAAGGTACTGGGGTGGTACTAAATTGTTTGTAATATTCACCTGTTAGGCCATCTGGTCCTGGTGATTTGTTAGATGGTAAGGCAGAAATGATATTTAGAATCTCTAGGTGGGTGAATGGCGTGTTTAGTTCATGAAGCTGATGTTGTGAAAGTTTTGGAAGCTTAATTTCCTGCAAGAATGTGATCATATCTGCTATGGACGGTTGGTTGGTGTTGTTGTCTTTCAGATTGTAAAGTGTTTGGTAGTAGTGGCTGAAAGCGTCTGCAATAGCTTGGGGGTCAATGAGTTTTTTTTTCGTAGCTGGGTGGAAAAGGTGTGGGATCTTTGACTTAATGTGGCCTCCTTTTACCAGGCTGTGTTAACTGAATGGGGTGAGAGTTTGTGGTTTAAGCTGCAACGAGCAAGGCATTCGACCGGATGGCATGGTATTTGTGTTTTAATTGGCATCGCCTGCCAGAGTCGTGTCAACGTGCAGTAGGAGGTTGCTTAACACTTGAGGATTATGTGGGCCCTCTGCGGGTATCAATTGGCATTTCAGGTGCATCCAGGATGACGCCCCATTGTTTGAGGAGCTTTATTCCTTCCTGAACTGTAGTGACGACCTGTTTGACTCCGTTGTTGGTGACAATGATTTTAGTTGGGAATCCCCATTGATATAAGATTTTGTGATTGTTTAGCGGTTTGGTTATGGTGTTCAGTTGTCTTTGGAGTTGTCGTGTGTATTGCGACAAGTCTGCAAACAGCTGCAGGTTATTGAATGGCGCAGGGAGTTTGCCCAGATGTCTGGTTTTGAATAGGAGTTGATCCTTAGTGTGAAAAAAATGGATCCTCATTAGTACATCCCTGGGTATGTCTGCCGCTAGGTTTGCCGGTTTAGGAATGCGGTGGATGTGGTCTATTATGGTCTCCATTGGTGATAGATCGGGCAAGATAGTGGAGATCATCTTTCTGGCGTACGAGTTGAGGTCGTGTGGCAGGATGGTTTTGGGTATGCCTCTGATTTTGACGTTATTACGTTGGGACCTGTCCTCGAGGTCCGCCACCTTGGATTTCATCCATTGCCGATCAACATGAGTATGGTTTTGTGCATCCACAAGGTCATTCACAGTTGTAGTCAAATCACTCATGTGGTTTTCAAGGTGGTGTATTTTGTTTCCCATAAGGTGTACATGAGAGGAGAATTTTTTAAACATGGACACTATCTCAGTGTGTAGGGAGCTCTGTAGGGAGATGAGCATCTCCTTCATGGTAGTGTCCAAGACAGGTTGGTCAGAAGTGGGGAAAGCTGCTATAGCCAATGGTTGTGGTGAGCAGGGGCGGGCTGGGCCAGGGGGCAGGGATGCAATTGCCCTCCGGGCAATTCTCATGTCCTGTACAAAGGCCGCTGAGCTGTCCGAGTGTGGCAGCTTGGGTGGCGGGCATGGCCAGATTAAGTACTGCAAGCTCAGCGATGAGCTCTGTCACAGTGCTGACAGTCTGTTTACAGAGTTTAACACGGCCCCTCCCTCCTCCACATGATGCTCTATCAGAGGCTGGATCTGCTTTTCTTTCCCCGCCCACACTCCGGGCAGCCCGTGCGTTGTCTGTGAAGAGGATGTGTGGGCAGGATACTTAAAACTGAGCAGTCGGACTCGGCTTAGCTCGGCAGCCACAGCCTTAAAAAAAAAAAAAAAAGTGAGCCTCCTGGGACTGTCCATTGCATCCAAGTAAGTCAAGTGAGCCTCTCCTCCCTCCCTTCCTGCTCTCTCTCCCCCTCTCTGCATATTACTGGCAGCCTGTGACAGTTGATTGCCCTCCTAGGTGGTATGATCTGGGTTCATGCTGGAATGCTGCGGTTTGGCTGGTGTGCTGGCAGTCTTCCTGCATGTTACACCCCCCCCCCCCCCCGGTCCCATAGACTTCTATTAGGTTGTACATTTTTGCTGCATGTTCTGGAAGTGCACAAAAAGTCCCGCATGCTGCATCTTTGGTGCAATTCCAGAAAATGCAGCAAAAACATACAACCCAAAAGAAGTCTGAGGGACTGTGGCTATGGAAAACCACCAGCACAGTGGTGGCCCATCCATTAAGGGCGCACGGGCGCTGCCTCCTCCATTATGCCACCCCTTATATGTAAAATGGATAGATTCATGCATTGCATGAATCTATCAATGGCCACAGTGCCCACTGACTCGTGAGTAGGGATGAGCTTCGTGTTTGAGTCGAACCCATGTTCGACTCGAATATTGTGTGTTCGGTCGTTCGCTGGTCATTCGCCGAATTACGAACGATATGGGCCGTTCATGCCAAATTCGAGTGGCGCGTCATGGCCCATAATTCACTGCGGCATCGCAGTGCATTGCTGGCTGATGATTGGCCAAGCATGCACTATGACCCGCATGCTTGGCAAATCACAGAGCCGTCTGTACAGAGAGCCGTAATTGGACAAAGCCAGGGTGGCTTTGGCCAATTATGGCTCAGGGGGTTTAGTACACGCCCCACACTATATAAGGCCGCCTACACGGCGGCCATGTGTAGTGTGTTCCGGCGTTGAGAGATAGATAGACAGAGAGACAGTGTCATTTGATTTAAGTTAGATAGAGTAGGTAGGAGAGTCAGTTAGCTGCACTTACAGTATATTGTGTATATATATATACATCCTAGGAGTTGAATATATATATATATATATATATATATATATATATACACTGTATTCAGTTTAGCTGGATCAGTTCCTGTTATTCTCTTCCTACTACTGACAGGCAGGCAGGTGTTTTTACAGTTTTATAGCTACCTGAACAAAGTTGCTGGTGTTCTTCTGATCCTATTAGTCCTATTAGCTATAGTATTTACAGTTAGTGTAGTGCGTCCTCTGCACAGTGTGCACCTAAAGCTACCTGAAGAAAATTAGTGGTGTTCTTCTGATCCTATTAGTACTGTACTGCAGGCAGCTACAGTATTTACAAGTTAGTGTAGTGCATCCTCTGCACAGTATGCACCTAAAGCTACCTGAAGAAAATTAGTGGTGTTCTTCTGATCCTATTAGTACAGTACCACAGGCAGCTGTAGTATTTACAAGTTAGTGTAGTGCGTCCTCTGCACAGTGTGCACCTAAAGCTACCTGAAGAAAATTAGTGGTGTTCTTCTGATCCTATTAGTACAGTACCACAGGTAGCTGTAGTATTTACAAGTTAGTGTAGTGCGTCCTCTGCACAGTATGCACCTAAAGCTACCTGAAGAAAATCAGTGGTGTTCTTCAGATCCTATTAATACCACAGGCAGGCAGCTACAGTATTTACAGTTAGTGTATTGCGTCCTCTGCACAGTGTGCACCTAAAGCTAACTGAAGAAAATTAGTGTTCTTCTGATCCTATTAGTACAGTACCGCAGGCAGCTACAGTATTTACAAGTTAGTGTAGTGCGTCCTCTGCACGGTGTGCACCTAAAGCTACCTGAAGAAAATTAGTGGTGTTCTTCTGATCCTATTAGTACAGTACCACAGGCAGCTGTAGTATTTACAAGTTAGTTTAGTGCGTCCTCTGCACAGTGTGCACCTAAAGCTACCTGAAGAAAATTAGTGGTGTTCTTCTGATCCTATTAATACCACAGGCAGGCAGCTACAATATTTACAGTTAGTGTAGTGCGTCCTCTGCACAGTGTGCACCTAAAGCTACCTGGAGACAATTGCTGTTGTTCTGCTCCTATTAATACCACAGGCAGGCAGCTACAGTATTTACAGTTAGTGCACTGTGTCCTCTGCACAGTGTGCACCTAAAGCTACCTGAAGAAAATTAGTGGTGTTCCTCTGATCCTATTAATACCACAGGCAGGCAGCTATAGTATTTACAGTCAGTGTAGTGTGTCCTCTGCACAGTGTGCACCTAAAGCTACCTGGAGACAATTGCTGTTGTTCTGCTCCTATTAATATCGCAGGCAGCTACAGTATTTACAGTTAGTGCACTGTGTCCTCTGCACAGTCTGCACCTAAAGCTACCTGAAGAAAATTAGTGGTGTTCTTCTGATCCTATTAATACCACAGGAAGGCAGCTACAGTATTTACAGTTAGTATAGTGCGTCCTCTACACAGTGTGCACCTAAAGCTACCCAGAGACAATTGCTGTTGTTCTGCTCCTATTAATACCACAGGTAGGCAGCTACAGTATTTATAGTTAGTGCACTGTGTCCTCTGCACAGTATGCACCTAAAGGTTCCTGGAGACACATGCTGTTGTTCTGCTCCTAGTAATACCACAGGCAGACAGCTACAGTATTTACAGTTAGTGCACTGTGTCTTCTGCACAGTCTGCACCTAAAGCTAACTGAAGAAAATTTGTGGTGTTCTTCTGATCCTATTAATACCACAGGCAGGCAGCTACAGTATTTACAGTTAGTGCAGTGCGTCCTCTGCACAGTGTGCACCTAAAGCTACCTGGAGACAATTGCTGTTGTTCTGCTCCTATTAATACCACAGGCAGGCAGCTACAGTATTTACAGTGAGTGTAGTGCGTCCTCTGCACAGTGTGCACCTAAAGCTACCTGAAGACAATTGCTGTTGTTCTGCTCCTATTAATACCACAGGCAGGCAGCTACAGTATTTACAGTTAGTGCACTGTGTCCTCTGCACAGTGTGCACCTAAAGCTACCTGAAGAAAAATAGTGGTGTTCTTCTGATCCTATTTTTACCACAGGCAGGCAGCTACAGTATTTACAGTTAGTGTAGTGCATCCTCTGCACAGTGTGCACCTAAAGCTACCTGGAGACAATTGCTGTTGTTCTGCTCCTATTAATACCACAGGCAGGCAGCTACAGTATTTACAGTTAGTGCACTGTGTCCTCTGCACAGTGTGCACCTAAAGCTACCTGAAGAAAATTAGTGGTGTTCTCATACTAATAATACTATAGACAGGCAGTTGATTCTGCTAGCTGCAGTATCAGTATATATATACATCCCAGCTTTGTGCAGCTACATCTCACTGCAGGCCATAAGTATGTCTGGAAGGCCAACAAGGAGAGGCAGACAGTCACAAGCCAATAAAAGAGGGCAAGCAGGGTCTGTGTCTAGAGGCTACAGTGCTGGTCGTGGAGACGGTGCATCCTCATCAGCACGTGGCCGTGGGACACGCTTGTCCTTTTTTTCGGCAGCTGGCCATGTTAAGCCTCAACATGCGGAAGACTTGGTAGAGTGAATGACCAAGCTGTCCTCATCCTCCTTATCCTCTCTCACCCAGGCTCAGGGTACTTTGTCTGGCAAAGCAGCTGCCAACGTGGCCTCTTCCCTCGGCTCAATGGCATCAGTCACTCCTTCCCTAGCCCCACCATTTCCTCCTGAGGAGTCTACCGAACTGTTTGACCACAGTGTTGGGTACATGCTCCAGGAGGATGCCCAGCGTTTTGAAGGCTCTGATGATGGTACCCAGCTAGAGGAAGGCAGTAACGTGAGCCCAGAGAGAGGGGGTGCCCAAAAAGGACAGCAATCTGGCAGTCATGTTCCTCCAGCTGCAGCATACTGCCAGCTTTGCTCCAGTGATGAGGAGGGAGGGGATGATGAGGTCACTGACTCCACGTGGGTGCCTGATAGGAGAGAGGAAGAGGAGGAGGAGGCACATCACCAACGAGGCAGGATGCCCTCCAGGGGCCAGCCTAAGGGCAGCATACCAACTGCATCACACCGCAGAGCTCCGCATATGCAGGGCGCTGCTGTCTCTGTGCGTTATTCCAAATGTTCTTTGGTGTGGGTCTTTTTTGAGACGAGTGCATCAGATCCCACCACTGCTATTTGCAACATATGTCTCAAGCGTATCTCTCGTGGCCAAAACATCTCCCGCTTGGGCACCACATGCTTGACCAGACATATGTTGACCTGCCATGCAGTTCGTTGGCAAGCGTACGTAAAAGACCAACACCAAAGAACAAAGAGGACCTCTCCTTGCTCCTCATCAGCTGGGATCTCCAACCCCACTATACCTTCAATCCTCTCTGAGACCTGCACTGATAGGAATGAAGGTGTAGAATTAGGTGTGTCACAGCCAAGTACTTGCGGGCAATCTGCTGTCGGTACACCAACGTCAGATTGTACCAGGCAAATTTCCCTGCCCCAGCTGCTGCACCGCCGAAAGAAGTTCACTCCCAGCCATCCACATGCCCAGCAGTTGAATGCTAGCTTGGCTAAATTGCTAGCACTTCAACTGCTGCCTTTTCAGTTGGTAGACTCTGCCCCCTTCCGTGAGTTTGTGGAATGTGCGGTTCCTCAGTGGCAGGTTCCCAAACGCCACTTTTTCTCACGGAAGGTGATTCCTGCTCTCTACCGGCATGTGGAAGGCAATGTCTTGGCCTCGCTGGACAGGGCGGTCAGCGGTAAGGTCCATATTACTGCTGACTCATGGTCCAACAGGCATGGACTTGGATGTTACCTATCTTTCACCGCGCACTGGGTTACTCTTCTGGCAGCTGGAAAGGATGCAGGACAGGGTGTAGTAGTGTTGGAGGTTGTTCTGCCACCACATCTCCAAAATACTACTAGTGGTAATTCTGCCACACCTCTCTCCTCCACCCCCTCCTCTTCTTCTTCCTCCATGGCCTCTTCCTGTGCTGATTTGACTTCAGAACCAGCGGTGCTCCGTAGGCGTTCAAGGGGCTACGCAAGCACGCAGGCCAAAAGATGCCATGTGGTGCTTGAGCCGGTGTGCTTGGGGGACAGGAGCCACACTGGGGCAGAGATTCTGTCAGCTCTGCAGGGGCAGGTTCAGAGGTGGTTGATGCCACGAAAGCTTAAGGCAGGTATGGTGGTTTGCGACAATGGCACCAACCTCCTCTCCACCCTCCGACAGGGACAACTGACCCATGTGCCCTGTTTGGCTCACGTCCTTAACTTGATGGTGCAGCGGTTCTTGGGCAGGTACCCAGGCTTACAGGATGTCCTGAGGCAGGCCAGGATAGTCTGCGTGCATTTCTGCAGGTCATATAATGCCAGTGCTTGGCTGGCTGACTTCCAAAAGGAATTTAACCTGCCCAAGAACTGCCTAATCTGTGACATGCCCACCAGGTGGAACTCAATGTTGGCCATGCTGCAGCGGCTGCACACGCAGCAGAGGGCCATCAATGAGTACCTGTGTGACTATGGCACCAGGACAGGCTCAGGGGAGCTTGGTTTTTTTTCCCCACGCCAGTGGGCCATGATCAGGGATGCATGCACTGTCCTGTCACCATTTGAGGAGGCCACGAGGATGGTGAGCAGTGACAGTGCATGCATCAGTGACACTGTCCCCTTCGTCCACCTGTTGGAGCACAGGCTGCATGGAATAATGGACAGGGCACTTGAGGCAGAACAGAGGCAGGAAGAGGAGGACTTCCTTAGCTTTCAAGGCCCCCTTTATCCAGACAGTGTTCCTGCGTGCCCGCCGATCACACAGGAAGAGGACGAGGAGGAGGAGGAGGAAGAGGAGGATTGTGTCAGCATGGAGGTGGAGCCTGGCACTCAGCATCAGCAGCAGTCTTTAAGGGATCATTTACAGTCCCAAGAAACCCATGGACTTGTACTTGGCTGGGAGGAGGTGGCTGCGGATCATGTCGTCCTTAGTGACCCAGAAGACTCCGGACCGAATGCCTCAGCAAACCTATGCTGCATGGCCTCCCTGATCCTGCAAAGCCTGTGGAAGGATCCTCGTATTTGTGGTATCAAGGAGAGGGATCAATACTGGCTGGCAACCGTCCTTGATCCACGTTACATGGGTAAGGTTGCGGACCTTATCTTGCCGTCGCAGAGGAAGCTGAGGATGAAACATCTTCTGGAGGCCTTGCAGAAAGGTCTGTGCAACACGTTCCCAGAGATTGGGAGGTTACAAACTCCTGTTCCTGGACAACGTGTTGCTGAGGCTTCAGTCAGTCAAAGAAGGAGCGGTGGAGAAGGTGGCCGTCTGACCAATGCGTTCAGACAATTTTTTAGTCCGCAGCCGCAATGTATGATCGGTTCCAGCAACCATCGCCAGCGTCTGTTTTACATGGTGCAGGAATACCTAGGAGCAAGATCTGACTTGGACACCTTTCCCACCGAAAATCCTCTGGGTTACTGGGTCTTGAGGATGGATCACTGGCCAGAGCTTGCACAGTATGCAATTGAGCTACTGGCCTGTTCTGCATCCAGCGTTCTTTCGGAATGCACATTCAGTGCTGCTGGAGGTTTTGTAACCGATCATAGGGTGCGCCTGTCCACCGACTCGGTCGATCGACTGACCTTCATAAAAATGAATCAGTCTTGGATCACCACCAGCTACCAAGCACCTGATGCTGATATAACTGAAATTTTTTTTTGAAATGTCAGATCCCTTCAAGACTGCCAATGCTGATGCTGAGTGACTATCCTGTTATGCTGAGTGACTATCCTCTTCCTCCTCAATGATCATGCTGATAGCTTGTAAGAATATTTTTGGTTCTGGGCGCCGCCACCAGTGGCTAAGGCCCAATTTTTCAGCCCCTGTTTAACAGGGGCGTGTAATTACAATTTTTGATGCAATATTTTGCAAGGAGGGTTCGTTGCTGCACTCAACTAGAGTATTTGTGATGGGTTGCAGTGTTGTGGCACCAGCACCAGTGCCTAAGGTCCAATTTTTCAGCCCCAACAGGGGCATGTAATTACAATTTTTGATGCAATACTTAGCAGCAGGGCTTGTTCCTGCGCTCCAACTAGAGTATCTGTGAGGTGTTGCAGTGTTGTGGCACCAGCACCAGTGCCTAAGGCCCAATTTTTCAGCCCCTGTTTAACAGGGGCGTGTAATTACAATTTTTGATGCAATATTTTACAGGAGGGCTCATTCCTGCTCTCCAACTAGAGTATCTGTGAGGGGTTGCAGTGTTGTGGCACCAGTGCCTAAGGCCCATTATTTTCTGCCCCTGTTCAACAGGGACATGTAATTACAATTCTTGATCTAATATCTCATAGCAGGGCCCGTCTCTGCACCCACCAAGAGTAACTGTGAGGACTTACAGTGTTGTGGCACCAGCACCACCAACACCAAAGGCCCAGTTTTTCTGACCCTGTTCAACAGGGGCATGTAATTACAATTCTTGATCTAATATTTCACAGCAGAGCCCATTCCTGCGCCCACCAAGAGTAACTGTGAGGACTTACAGTGTTGTGGCAACACCAACACCTAAGGCCCCAATTTCTGCAGAGTATATAGGGCAGGCCCCTACTTTCAAACATCCAACTTACAAACGACTCCTACTTGCAAACGTAAGGAGACAACAGGAAGTGAGATGAAATCTACCCCTAGGAAGGGAAATTCTCTCCTGTAAGAGTTAATATGGGAAAAACGTGTCTCCTTTCCACTGATGCTATATCACCCACCCTTGTTTCACTAAAAACCACAAATTGACAAAAAACATTTGTCATTGGGACAGAAAGTGAGGTAAAATCTTCTAAAGAGGTGCACAGACAGCAAAACAAATGTCACAGGGGTGATAACCCTTCCCTATGTTTTCCAAAAAGCTTAAAAATAGATTTTTTGGCTGGAGCTACACTTTAAAAATGTACCAGTTCAAAATTACAAACAGATTCTACTTAACAAACCTACAGTCTCTGTCTTGTTTGCACCGCCTGTATACAGCTGTTCAGAGGGCCTGGGGCCCCACGCCTTTCCTTTTTTTAATTTGGGTGCGGGGTTCCCCTTAATATCCATACAAGACCCAAAGGGCCTGGTAATGGACTGGGGGGGGTACCCATGCCGTTTGTCTCACTGATTTTCATCCATATTACCGGGACCGGACATTACATTAAAGCCTTAAGCAGTTTTAAATTACTTTTATTCCTTTAAAAATGTCATTTTGTGTAGGGACTGTTCTAAGCACGGGAAACACGCACCACTTTACAGGCATCCTATAGACACCCCCCAGGTACGACATATAAAGGAATATTTAACTTTTTTATTTTTCACTTTAAGCATCATTAAAATCACTGCTTCCGAATAAACGGCCGTTTTTAAAACTTTAATTTGCATTGATACATGTCCCCTGGGGCAGGACCCGGGTCCCCAAACCCTTTTTAGGACAATACCATGCAAATTAGCCTTTAAAATTAGCACTTTTGATTTCAAACATTTGAGTCCCATAGACTTCAATGGGGTTCTAACGTTCGTGCGAATTTTCGGTCCATTCGCAGGTTCTGGTGCGAACCTGGGTGTTTGGCTCATCCCTAATTCTCATCCTCGCTTTTTGCTGGGCTGTTGCAGGTTGAGGTGGATGTATATTGATGTGATGACTCTGAGGAGTGCTGGTGAGGCATCATTTCAGTTTCATCTGCATCAGGAAGGTCTGTGTAAGCAGATGATTCTTGTGCAGGGTCGTTGGCACCATCTTGGATTTCTGTGTCCAGTGGCAGTGTAAAGTAATCTGTCAGTTTCTTTGGCGGCCTGTATTCTTTCCTCTTTCGGTTTGGCTGAGACATTGCTGGGCTCTGTGGCAGTCTCTCTTTGTGTACAGGAGTTGGTAGGAGCTTTCTGAGCGGCGATGTCACTGATGTTCGATCCGGTCGGTGCAGGAGCTGAGGTTTCAGATGTCCATCTTGCTCGGCAGTTAGCCACGCCCCCTATGACTTAGGAATGTTGATCGGTAAGACAGTGGATTTATTAACATTTCATTTGTAGTAGGAGATATTACTGAAATTATTAATTATTGTTTGTACCGCAGCTAGGGAAGATTTTGGGCTTATGAGGGTGAGGACCACATTGTCTGCAAATAAGCCTATTTTGTGTTGCTGGCCTGCAAAGTTAATACCTTTGACTTCAGTACTGCTTCTAATTGATTCAGCAAGGGGTTCCATTATTAAGGTAAAAATTAGAGGGGATAATGGACACCTTTGTCTGGTATAGTTGGAGATTTGAAAGGTTTCAGTGCATTAGGCGTAAAAATGTTGGCGGAGGGTTTAGAGTACAGTGCAGATATTGCCGATAATGAGAATCCTTCCAGTCCAAATTTATTCAGAGCAACTTATAAGTATCCCCAGTGGACCCGATCAAAGGTCTTTTCGGCTTCAAGAGCCAGGAGAACTGTAGGAGTTTTCCTTAGCTTAGCTATACCTATGAGGTTTAGCATGTGTCGGGTTCCATCTGGGGCTTGTCTGCCCCAAACAAATCCTACCTGGTCTGTTTGAACTAATTTTGGGGTAATTGCTGCTAGTCTAATGGCCAAAATTTTCGCATATATCTTGAGATCTGAATTTAGTAGCGATATAGGGTGAAAATTTTGTGGACAATCAGGGGTTTTTCCCGGCTTAGGCAATGTCACTATCGTGGCTTTCAACATTTCAGAAGGAAAGACTGCTTTTGAAGCCGCATCATTAAATAGTTTGTTTAGCTGTGGATTCAATGTGTCGGAAAAAGTTTTATAATATTCGGCTGTAAACCCATCAGCTCCAGGAGATTTGTTGTTTGGCAAAGATTTAATAACAGCTAGAATCTCATCTTCACCTATAGGTGAATTTAATTGGTCTAGATCTTCTTTTGATATTTTCGGGAGGTTTACTGAACTTAAAAAATCAGATATTAGTCTTTCAGATGGTTGTGGTGTTGGGTCTTTCTCTAAATTATAAAGGTCTGTATAATATTTGCAAAAGACATTTGCAATTTGTTCAGGATGAAATACTTTAGTTTTCGCTACAGGATCATAAATTGAAGCTAGTTTAGACTTAAGTTGTCTATTTCTGAGGTAGCTGGCTAGAAATTTCCCTGCTTTATTGCCCTGAGAGTAGTGTAATACTCTAAGTCGCCTTAGAGCATTTTCGTGGTTTGCTTCTAGTAGGGTTTTGAATTGATTTCTGTACTGGGTCAGTTCAATTAATTTATCCTCTACTAAAGTGGATTTGTGATGTGATTCCAGCTGTTTAATTTTAACAAGTAAGTCTGACATAATTTGTGTTTTGCATCTTTTCTCCCTGGCCGCCATCTGTATCAATATGCCTCTAATAAAGGCTTTGTGTGCACACCACACCGAGGAAGAATACGTCAGGTGTTACATTGTTAGAAAAAAATTCTTGTAATTTCTTTTTAATTTCAGCTTTAAATGGCGGTCTGGAGAAAAGATTTACATTGTTTTGCCACATATAGATGGGCCGAGAGTCATTCTGCTCCTCGGAGCATGATCTGACCAAAGGATCAAATGAATCTCTGCTTTAGATACTTTCGATAATATTTGTAGATCAGACACAATAAGATCAATTCTCGTAGTAGTATGTAATAGTAGTAGTATAGTAGTATGTAAGGAAAGACGATCATGTGATTTAGCTGTTGAGTCTAATTTATGGTCCACTATAGCATTAAAGTCACCGCAAATGATAAGAGATCCTTTGCGCTCTTGATGGATTTTCTTTAGTACCTTGCATAAGAAATGAATTTGGTGCGTGTTAGGGGCATAAATGTTCGCAATGGTATAGGTGATATTGTTGATATCGTACACAAGAATTATATATCTCCCATTTTGATCTAGTACTGTAGAGTGGAGGGCGATGGAAACAGAATTTTTATGGCTATCAATGTTCCTATTTTCTTTTCTTTTCTTTTCCTTTGCGTTTGCAGTAATCACATATGGGAATAGTTTGTGTGTGCATTTTGGGGATTTACCTTCTAGGAAGTGGGTTTCCTGCACACAAATGATGTCTCCTTTGAGGTTTTTAGCTTCTTGCCACATAGCTTTCATTTAAAGGGGCTATTTAGCCCGTGTGCATTCAATTATATAATTTTAATAGCCATTGCTCATATATGTAATGCAAAAGGTAGAATAGTACCTGAAATTGGGTGTTAGCCTTGGTTCGTCTGGTAAATGGTCTCATCAGTCCTGTCATGTGAGGATCTGTGTCTTCCTTGGGGTGGCATTCAGCATCAGTGGTGTTAATGAAGAAACTTAAAGTAAACGAACGAAAACATAAAAGATGAAACATAAAAAACATATAACACATCATTTGAGCAGTAATTACTGTTATTCAAAGTAGGGGAATTAGCTCCTTGAGCCACGAAGTTCTCTCCTTCCATTTTAAACACCGTCCAGTTTAAAAACTTGTGAGCATTGCTTTTTAACCAGGAACTTTATTCCACAGTGGGTCAACTTTTGCTGGTGAGGCATCGTCTGGTTGCTGTTCAGCGGACAGTAGGCTCCACTGTTCCACCAGTTGCATTCCTGCTTCCACTGAGAGCACTGTATATTTGCCTTCCCATGTGACTAGCAATTTGGCAGGGAATCCCCAACGGTAAATTACATTGTGGTTGCGATATATAATTTGGTTAAGGGGACAAGCTTGCATTGTGTGTTTGGAAAGATCAGCATACAGGGTAATCTCAGAGTAAGGGTCTGGCAGTTTTATTTCTTTCCTTGCTTTTTGCATCAGTGCCTCTTTGTCATGATAAAAGTGAATGTGAACGATCACGTCGCGTGGCACTTTGTCAGGCAAAAATGTCAGTTTAGGGAGTCTAGGTGCCCTGTCAACAACATTCTCTCACTTAGGTACCTCAGGCAGAAGCGTTGCAATCAATTGTTGAATATGGTTGCGTAGTTCAGCTGGGAGTATGTTTTCAGCTACCCCGCGGAACTTAACATTGTGCCTCCTGGAACGTTCTTCGAGGTCAGCTACCTTTGTTTAATGGCCGTTAATGCATCCTCTGCTTCATTGTGAGCATCAACTAGCTCATTGTGTGCTACTGCGAAATCTCCCATCTTATTTTCCACATCGTGTATTCTGTCTTCCATTTCATGCACCTCCCTTCTAATCTGAGAAACCATTGTCATCATGTCTCTGTGAAGAGAACCTCTCAGGGACACCAGCATGTCTTTCATTGTGTTATCTGAGAGGGATTGCCCCACAGCAGGATAATCATCAATACATTCTATGAACTCTCATGTGGAGTCTTCAGAGATGTCTCCCTTTCCCTTCTCACCTGCATATTGGTGTGCTGAGGATTTCTTATGCTGCGTACACATGAGCGGACTTTTCAGCATCAAATGTCCAATGGAACGAATCCGTCGGACATTATGATCGTGTGTGGGCTTTGTCTGACCCTTTCTGTCAAAAAAATCTGACGGACTTTAGAAATAGAACATGTTTCAAATCTTTCCGATGGAACTCCGCCGGAACCAGTTCCTATCGAGAAATCCGCTCATCTGTATGCTGTTCTGACGGACCAAAAATGAGGCATGCTCTGAAGCAAGTACGAGACGGAAGCACTTGGTCTAGTAAAACTAGTGTTCGTATTGGAGCTAGCACATTCCTCACGTTGCAAATTCTGCAATTGTTTAATGCAGCGCATTATTGTCTTCTTTATAATGCTAGAAGAACGAAGTTGTTTTGCTGCTCATATTCACACAGAGTTCTCACAAACTGATTTCTGGATTATTTCTCCTGATCTCATGAATAATATTGTATTGTTTAAAAGCCTGATCTCCATAATAATGTTTACCAATTTGTTTTTGAGTCATCTTTTATTATTTTTGATTTTATCAAGATCTTTTTTTTTAGGATTATTTTAAAATTATTTTCTAGTGATCTCCATATTTTTTTTTTTTTTTTTGTGTGTGTCAAGTTACCACAATAACATACTTTTTTTTTTTTTTGGAACCTCAAGGAGGTTGGTGTCCCTTGTTAATTTGACATTGTCTTTTATAGAAATGTATTTGAATAAAAACACATAGGCAAGTATTTTCAGAAACTAAAATATCCATTTATTCTGGTTAACAAAATAAAGATGAAGGCAACGCTGGAGAAACTTTAGGTATTTGTGAAGCCTTTTGGCCCCAGGGCACACATCTAGTCTGTGGAAAACAAAATTGAGATCTTGAGGAGTCAATATAATAGGGAGCACAATCTGGTCCAGGAATCCGAGAGATCAAGACCAGCAGCGGATGACATATACAGTGGGACGGAAAGTATTCAGACCCCCCTTAAATTTTTCACTCTTTGTTATATTGCAGCCATTTGCTAAAATCATTTAAGTTCATTTTTTGTCCTCATTAATGTACACACAGCACCCCATATTGACAGAAAAACACAGAATTGTTGACATTTTTGCAGATTTATTAAAAAAGAAAAACTGAAATATCACATGGTCCTAAGTATTCAGACCCTTTGCTGTGACACTCATATAGTTAACTCAGGTGCTGTCCATTTCTTCTGATCATCCTTGAGGTGGTTTTACACCTTCATTTGAGTCCAGCTGTGTTTGATTATACTGATTGGACTTGATTAGGAAAGCCACACACCTGTCTATATAAGACCTCACAGCTCACAGTGCATGTCAGAGCAAATGAGAATCATGAGGTCAAAGGAACTGGCTGAAGAGCTCAGAGACAGAATTGTGGCAAGGCACAGATCTGGCCAAGGGTACCAAAAAATTTCTGCTGCACTTAAGGTTCCCTAAGAGCACAGTGGCCTCCATAATCCTTAAATGGAAGACGTTTGGGACGACCAGAACCATTCCTAGAGCTGGCCATCCGGCCAAACTGAGCTATCGGGGGGAAAAGAGCCTTGGTGAGAGAGGTAAAGAAGAACCCAAAGATCACTGTGGCTGAGCTCCAGAGATGCAGTCAGGAGATGGGAGAAAGTTGTAGAATGTCAACCATCACTGCAGCCCTCCACCAGTGGGGGCTTTATGGCAGAGTGGCTCGACGGAAGCCTCTCCTCAGTGCAAGACACACGAAAGCCTGCATGGAGTTTGCTAAAAAACACCTGAAGGACTTCAAGATGGTGAGAAATAAGAATCTTTGGTCTGATGAGACCAAGATAGAACTTTTTGGCCTTAATTCTAAGCGGTATGTGTGGAGAAAACCAGGCACTGCTCATCTGCTTCAATACAGTCCCAACAGTGAAGCATGGTGGTGGCAGCATCATGCTGTGGGGGTGTTTTTCAGCTGCAGGGACAGTACGACTTGTTGCAATCGAGGGAAAGATGAATGCGGCCAAATACAGGGATATCCTGTATGAAAACCTTCTCCAGAGTGCTCAGGACCTCAGACTGGGCCGAAGGTTTACCTTCCAACAAGACAATGACCCTAAGTACACAGCTAAAATAATGAAGGAGTGGCTTCATAACAACTCTGTTACTGTTCTTGAATGGCACAGCCAGAGCCCTGACTTAAACCCAATTGAGCATCTCTGGAGAGAACCAAAAATGGCTGTCCACCAACGTTTACCCTCCAACCTGACATAACTGGAGAGGATCTGCAAGGAGGAATGGCAGAGGATCACCAAATCCAGGTGTGAAAAACTTGTTGCATCTTTCCGAAAAAGATTCATGGCTGTATTAGATCAAAAGGGTGCTTCTACTAAATACTGAGCAAAGGGTCTGAATACTTAGGATCATGTGATATTTCAAACAAAAATATCAACAATTCTGTGTTTTTCTGTCAATATGGGGTGCTGTGCTGTGTGTACATTAATGAGGAAAAAAATGAACTTAAATGATTTTAGCAAATGGCTGCAATATAACAAAGAGTGAAAAATTTAAGGGGGTCTGAATACTTTCTGTCCCCACTGTATGTCCCCAGGCTGTGGTACTACACCAGCCTGCGTCTTCTGTCAGACCAGACTGAACCCAGGTCATCACTTTCTTCTCTTCCCTGCAGCCTTCCCTGCAGCCTTCCTTGGAGGCTGTGGCTCTGGTGGTGGACTTGTGGCAGGAGGAGGATGGGTGAGTTCATAAATGTGGCTGTTCTCAGTTATCTGGCCCCTCAGCCTCTTCTGAAGGGCCTCAGCAAAAAGCCCCTTACAGAGGAGGCGTTGGCCCTTCTCCAATTTGAGCAACCTGGTGGCTAAGTAGCAGCCATAGGCCTCTTCAGTGTCTCCTCAGGACATCCGTTTCTTCCCTAATGAGGCGCAGTGATGCCTCCTCCATCACCGTCCCCTACCTGGGCCTTTTTGTTTGAAGGCAGAGGGGAGGCACCTGGAATTGTGTGAGGCTCCTACTGGGCCCGGCCACCTCCTGGCTGACACTGGGCCCGGCCTCCTCCTGCCTGCCACTTTCCAGACTTTCCTCCTGGCTGAGCTCATCCTGTGTATAAAAAAAGGGACATAGTTTTAGTTTTTGGTTCATCAATCACACACAATTTTCAGCTCATGACTTGCAAATTCAATGTTAATACATATAAAAGAGTATTATTCCGACCCCAGCATTTTTTCAAGCTGGTGACAAACATTTTTGGCCACTACTGTCAATTAAAATGTATACATCATTTTTTGGATAAAATCCTTAATAGGTAATCAATTAGAACATCTAGTTAACATCATTAATATTAGGACAATAAATCTGTTGAAAAATAATATACCTGGCTCCAGCTGGGCGCATCCGGTTCTTCCAGGATGGAAGGCCCAGGTTGTTCCTCAACAGCCTCTGCTGGGGTGGAGGGAAGGGTGGAGGGAAGGCTGCAGGGAAGGGTGGAGGGAAGGGTCGAAAGAGATTCCCTGGCTTCAGTCTGGTCATTAAGAAAACACAGTTTTTGGAAAAACCACAGCCTGGTACATATACATCATCTGCTGATGCTCCTGATCTCAGGGAAGCCTGGATCTTCTTATGCTCCCTCCTACACATGTTCCTCAAGATCTCAATTCTACTTTCCAAAATCTTCATGGTTGCTTCTGGGATCCAAATTCCTGATTTCTCTCCAGCCTTTCCTTCCTTAAAATGGGACATAAATTCATGGTTCTTCAAACTTATTTATTTTTTCTGTATACAGAAGACAAAAACACTAATGTTAGCCTAAACTCTCATAATGTTATTCCAATATAGGCCTCAATCTTTAAGCAGTATAGGCCACTGATGTTCCAAATTTAATAAAATTTACCTTTGTTTCAGACGCTCGCAACTTCAGTTCCTCTTTCCTCCGCGCACAGAATGTACGTATGACACATGCATGTTAGCTTTATATACACTGCGCATGCGTGAAACTCCTCCCATGTCGCCCGCCCCTGACGTTCTTTTTCACGAATATTTCCCGCCCCTTCTCTCTACAGTGCGCAGTAGGAGCAACATGGTGGAGACACAGCAGGTGTTTGCAAATTCTTCCAGTAACGAGGAAAGCCCGGAGCCAGAAACATCCTGATCCAGGAAGAGGAGATTTAAGGCCTCCAATATGACCTTTGAAGAGATGGTGGAGATGGTGGACATCTTGCGGAGGAACGATTATGATGGGGAGCATGGACCGTATACCCAGCCTAATTTGCACAAGGCCAAAATCATGTCCAAAGTTGTGAAGACTCTGCAGCAGAATTTTGGGGTACGCCGCTGCAAAGACCAATTAAGGAAACGCTGGTCCAACCTTAAACTGAGGGAGCCGGATCAGTACAGAAGAATAAAGAAAGTGCTTCAAAAAAGTAAGTAATTGTTCCTATTCTGATTATTAACTTGCATGCTGCTCCATGTGCTTTTCTTTACTGTTGTACAGTTTTAAATGGCTACTTTCATGTTCGGGGACACAGTAATCGTTCGTAGGAAACATTGTTTGAAAATATATACAATGTATTTAGTTGATACAGAGTTTTAACTACATTTTGGTTTTGCTAATTTGTCATATTAAAAGAAGTTTAGGACATTGTTGTCTAGATGTCTTTGAAACTTGAATGAATTGCAAACTTAGACACTCAGCAGCTGTTTACACATCTGGACTCAGGAGCACTAGTGTGGGACACCAGAGCACATTTTTTAGTGTAACCCACACAGGTGCTCCAGTGGATACATGGGGTGCCTCCATCTGTGAAACTTGGCCAAAAAAGGTAATTATTCCAGCTTGGTAAAAAAGGGAATTTTAATAATGTCTTCAACTTGGATCTCTTCCCAAACAGACAATTGTACACCACTTCAAAGCAATGTTTCATATTCCTATTTCTGGACTTAAATATCTGTGTGCTAAGTATACCTTTTTGTTTCATTCTCATAGGGGAGAAAAGACTCAGACAGAAGTCAGAGGATACCAGGGACCCCTGACATCACCAACCTGATTGGCAAATTAGCCCAACCCCCCCAAGGATCTTGAGGAAGGAGAGTTGGAGGAAGTGGGCGAGATGTGCACCCCACCAGGTGAGTGTCTGACACCCCAGCTTCAGGTAATCTATGTATGCCTGCATATTTCTAAATATATGTTTTTTCATCAATTTTAGGTGATGTGCTGGTTGTGGAAGGGGAAGCGGCGGAACCATTTTCAAGTGACAGCGCACAAAGACTCACTGGCCAGATCATGGCCTGGAATGGAGAGATTGATGAAATGCGCAATCGCCTGGACATCATGCAGCAGGAAATGAAGAACATGATCAATGTTTTGGGGAGAATTTAATCCCTTTTTCCCAAAAAGTAAATCGATCATGTTCTTCATTTCCTTTTTAGATGACCATATTAAGTGTTTTTAATTTTTTACAATTTTAAAAGCCAAATTTTGAAGATGCACACGGTGTTTCAACATGTGCTATCTGCCATCAGGGGATCTCAATGTACGTGTTTTGTGGGTGCAACCCCTTCCTCATAGTAGGTGCAACCCCTTCCTAGTAGGTGAGAGGAAGGCATTGCACCCACAAAACACGTCCATTGATCCCCATGATGGGAGATAGCACATGTTGACATTACCCATTTGGTATCCCAATTTGTGTGCATCTTCATTTGGCTTTTACAGGGGTGACATCACCCCATCTGATTTTTGGCAATATCAAGACATTTCTGACACTATAATGTCTGATATTGCCTTCATTTTCTAGATGTTGAACGTTGTAAGTTCCAGAGTTGTGTGTATGTTATGTTTTAAAACATGCCTGTTTGTAAAAAAAAAAAAGTTTAAAAAAAAATATATATATATATATATATATATATATATATATATATATATATATATTTAAAAAAAAAAGAAATATATATTTTAAAACCAAAAATTATAAATGCACATGTGAATGTGCACAGACTAAAAGGTTTTCTAATCAACAATGTGTGGCTTCTTCTTTCAATGCTCAATACTTTTTGTAAGTAATTTTGTGTTTACAGTGACAATGGGGGTTATTTACCAAAGGAAAATCCACTTGGCACTACAAGTGCACTAGGAGAACCTAGGAGACAAAAAGAAAAGCAAGCAATAAATACATTTCGAGATTTTATCTGATCATTATTTCTTTATTAATAAAAATTAGACATTGTCTGGCATTGCAATGGCCCCCTACCCGTAAAATAATTAACATATTTTTCCCTAACTTCACGGGCGCTTTGGGGGGCCAAGCCAGTACGGCCAGTATCCAGGCCCATCAGAGGATTGTCTGTAAGTCCGGCCTCAGGCCCAACTGATGCAATATAATTTCTTTAATTTTTTCTTAAAAAATTGTGCAGGATACAGCATGCTAGGACAATATGATTTGTAGTCTGCCATATGGATTGCTGTCAGAAACAGGCGGAAGTGGCTGGCCATTATCCCGAAGGCATTTTACACAACTCTTCTTGCTCTGGCCAGCCAGTAGTTAAAAACCCCCCTCTCTGGGGTGAGGGTCCTTTGGGGGAATGGCCTCATCAGGTGCTCGCCCAGACCAAAGGCTTCATCTGCAATGAAGACAAAGGGGAGTCCTTCCACATTATCCGCATCAGGTGGCAATCCCAGGCTCTGGAGACGCTGGTAGAACTGCGTCTGGGTGAAGACTCCTCCATCCGGCCATTCTTCCCCACGTCCACATACAGAAATTCATATTGTGCCGACACCACCGCCATTAACACGATACTATGAAACCCTTTATAGTTAAAATAGTATGACCCCGAATGGGGTGGTGGCACGATGTGGACATGCTTCCCATCTATAACCCCTCCATAGTTGGGAAAATCCCAATGGGTGGCAAAATGGGATGCCACAGTCTGCCATTCCTGTGGCGCTGAAAAAAACTGGGGAGTGAAACAAGAAAAAAAAATATAAGTACTTTTGCACATAACATTGCAAGCAGATTACACAAAAAACATTCTTGCCCAACATCAGTATAACATTTATTTTAATTATTATTTAAAAAATAAAATATAAGGCCCACTTATCAGATTCCTCACCCCCTCTGATGGCCATTTAAGGGGGGGGGGGGGCTTATAAATTAATTTAAGGGCACACATATCATTTCGACACATTTTAAGGGGGGGCTTATAAATTAATTTAAGGACACACATACCATTTGGACACATTTTAAGGGGGGCTTATAAATTAATTTAAGGTCTCAAATACCATTTGGACACATTTTAAGGGGGTATGTAGGGAAAAGCACTACAATGGAGCTGACAAAATACATTGTGAAGTGACTAGACTAGGTGTATATGGGGCCAGGATAGCATGTTGGGGAGTAGGGATGAGCCGAACACCCTCCTGTTCGGTTCGCACCAGAACATGCGAACAGGCAAAAAATTTGTTCGAACGCACGAACACCATTTAAGTCTATGGGACTCGAACATGAATAATCAAAAGTGCTAATTTTAAAGGCTTATATGCAAGTTATTGTCATGAAAAGTGTTTGGGGACCCGGGTCCTGCCCTAGGGGACATGGATCAATGCAAAAAAAGTTTTAAAAACGGCCATTTTTTCAGGAGCTGTGATTTTAATAATGCTTAAAGTGAAACAATAAAAGTGTAATATTCCTTTACATTTTGTACCTGGGCCTGTAAAGGGGCACATGTTTCCCGTGTTTAGAACTGTCTGACAGCAAAATGACATTTCAAAGGAAAAAAAGTAATTTAAAACTACTCGCGGCTATTAATGAATTGTCGGTCCGACAATACACATAAAAGTTCATTGAAAAAATAATCCTGCCCCCTCTGACGTCACGGGGAAAGCCTCAGGGAAGTCCCCGTTAAGTCACCGTGTGGCCCCACCTTCCGTTATTTAAGAACCGTCAGAAGACGAGAAGCGTCACACAGCGGGAGCCTCCCATCCTGGATGCGGAGCGGCCCGAGAACGAAGAAGAGAAGAAGACGCCGCAGAGGAAGATGCCGGACGAGAACACTGGAGCAAGAAGCAGTGGATCGGAAGAAGAACCAGAGGAAGAAGAAGATGGAGGGAGAAACCGAAGGAGGATAGAAGATAGAAGAAAAAAGATTGAAAGAAGAAGCATTTAAATAAAGGAATTGTCAAAAACTGTCTCTTGTCATTTTTAACATTTTTGACACTTTTTTTGTGAAATGGTAGGGGTACTTTTGTACCCCCTTACCATTTCACACAGGGGGGGCCGGGATCTGGGGGTCCCCTTGTTAAAGGGGGCTTCCAGTTTCTGATAAGCCCCCTGCCCGCAGACCCCCACAACCACCGGGCAAGGGTTGTGGGGATGAAGCCCTTGTCCCCATTAACATGGGGACAAGGTCCTTTGGGGGGGACACCAAAGCACCCTCCCAATGTTGAGGGCATGTGGCCTTGTACGGTTCAGGAGAGGGGGCGCTCTCTCATCCCCCCTCTTTTCCTGTGGCCTGCCAGGTTGCGTGCTCGGTTAAGGGTCTGGTATGGATTTTTAGGGCGACCCCCCCCTTTTTTTTTCTTAAATTTTGGCGCGGGGTTCCCCTTAATATCCATACCAGACCTGAAGGGGCTGGTATGGAATTTAGGGGGATCCCCACGCCATTTTTTTTTTAAATTTTGGTTCGGGGTTCCCCTGTGGGGAAATCCCATGCCGTTTTTTTCAGTGAACTTTTATGTGTATTGTCGGACTGACAATTCACTAATACCCGCGAGTAGTTTTAAATGACTTTTTTTCCTTTGAAATATCATTTTGCTGTCAGACTGTTCTAAACACGGGAAACATGCACCCCTTTACAGGCATACGATAGACACCCCCCAGGTACGAAATTTAAAGGAATATTACACTTTTATTGTTTCACTTTAAGCATTATTAAAATCACTGCTCCCGAAAAAACGTCCATGTCCCCTGGGGCAGGACCCGGGTTCCCAAACACTTTTTATGACAATACCATGCATATAAGCCTTTAAAATTAGCATTTTTGATTTCTCCCATAGACTTTTAAAGGGTGTTCTGCGGCTTTTGAATTTGCCACGAACACCCCAAATTGTTCGCTGTTCAGGGAACTTGCGAACAGCCGATGTTCAAGTCGAACATGAGTTCGACTCGAACTCGAAGCTCATCCCTACTGGGGATGTTAGTGAAGGCAAATATGCATGAAGGACAAAAAAGGAGCATTAAAAGATTACAGCATGCATGAGGACAAAGGGGACATTCACAGCATATTGCAATTATGGTAATTAGGGATTGAGGAAATAAATACAATACATTAGCAAACATTAAATACAATAAAATGTGATGTTAAAGGATAAATCTTACCTTGATATAGTCCTTCTGCAGGACCTGAATGATAGCAGAACAGGTCTCTGGGATAATGATCCCCAGAGCCTGGGGGGAGATGCCTGTTGAGAACTTGAGGTCCTGCAGGCTTCTCCCAGTCGCCAAGTACTGTATCGTGTCGACTAGCCTCTGTTCCGGAGTGATGGCTTGCCTCATGCAGGTGTCCTGCCTGCTTATATAAGGGGTCAGCAAAGCCAACCAATGGTAAAAAATGGGGTCTGTCATCCTGAGAAAGTTCCTGAAATCGTCAGGATTATTCTCACGGATCTCACGAAGCAAAGGCATGTGAGAGAATTGGTCACGATGGAGCAACCAATTCTTGGTCCATGAACTCCTCCCCACCCTGTTCATGGACTGGGCTTGGGTCAAAGAATTAACTACAACACCAAGCCCAAGCAAAGCACGAACTCTACGATGAGTACGTACATGCAACATGGCGCCAGAACGAACTTAAACAGAACGCACTGAAGAACAGCAAGGCCTGTGAAGAGCGAACTGAAAATCAGCAACGAGCAGACAAGAACACACTGAATGAACAAATGCGAACTGACTACATGCACTGAAAAGCTAAGATACAAACCCCACAAGCACAAGCTGAACAACAGTTAAACGATCTGAAAAAACACGAGTCTGAAAAGCGCAAATTTTCTCTCACCAAACTTCTACTAACACGAGGTAAACACGAGATTAGCCGAAGGAGCCCAAAGGGTGGCGCACTTGCTATTGCACTTCCGTTTTATAGTCCTATCGTACCTGGTGTATATCTACGCGTTCTAGACAGTCAGACTTTGGTGTGATCGTGTGTAGGCAAGTCCGTTTCAGCGGAACTCAGTTGAAAAGTCCTTCGGAGTTGAGTCTGACGAAAAGTCCGCTTGTGTGTACACAGAATTAGAGTTGGACTTCACAGGGCTGCTTCCCGGAGAATCCCTGGGAGAGGAGCGGCTTCCACCACTAGAATGTGCTCCACACGGAGTGCTGTGGTGTGAGCTGGGCTTTTTTCTCAGGGAAAAGGTGCAGGAACTCACCCTCTCTGTCCAACTCTCCACCCCAATCATGCCCAAACTCTGCTTCAACCACACCCAAACCCCACCCCCAGCCACACCTTCCTTAGAGGAGAGATTTACAGCGGTGCCAAAATATTGTAATGAGTTAAGGCTTAGAACTGTGTATCACATAAGGAAAATTCCCCAAAATCCCCCCAGCTCTCCTCTCATCACAAATCCCCCCAGCTCTCCTCTCATCACAAATCACCCCAGCTCTCCTCTCATCACAAATCTCCCCAGCTCTCCTCTCATCACAAATCTCCCCAGCTCTCCTCTCATCACAAATCCCCCCAGCTCTCCTCTCTGCTGACCTCCCCTCCTTTGTGTACAATCCTCTCCCCTCTGCTAAACACACACAAACTTTACCTCTCTCCACATATTCCCCCTCCCCCCACACACTTCCACAGTGCACTCCTCTCTGAATGAACTCAGTCTCTGCAAAGCTTTCCCTCGTTTTCACAGTGACAAATCCCTCACCTCTTCTGCTGTCACTGCTCTCCATGGTATGTGATGGCTTTTTTTTCTGCACAGTGCAGTGGACTGGAGAGCTCCACCTAGTGTAGCACAGAGCTGAGGAGGTGTTTCAGGCATCCTCGCCTCCGTGCTACAAAGGCTGAGTAGCGGCGGCAGGCAGGGATGGGAGCTTCCTCCCGAATCACTGCAGCAGCTGAAGGATGAAACATGGACATGGGACCCCACAGTGATCAAGGGCAACAGCCCTAATTGTGCAGCGCTAGTCAGGGGCAGATCCAGAGTTTAGTCTCGGGAGGGGCACTGCCAGAAAATAAGGTGTTGCTTATGGAACTGAATTTAATGTATATAACAGTGTAATACAGTGTACAGAGGTCAGTAGTATGTAGGGTAGTGTACAGAGGTCAGTAGTATGTAGGGTAGTGTACAGAGGTCAGTAGTAGGAAGGGTGGTGTACAGAGGTCAGTAGTATGTATGGTGGTGTGCAAAGGTCAGTAGTATGTAGGGTGGTGTACAAAGGTCAGTAGTATGTATGGTGGTGTACAGAGGTCAGTAGGATATAGGACAGTGTGCAGGGAACAGTAGGGCACACGCTGGGGGGGTCGGGAGGGCATACACTGGGAGGGGATCAGGAGGGCATACACTGGGGGATCAGGAGGGCATACCCTGAGGGGGATCAGGAGGGCATACACTGAGAGGGATCAGGAGGGCATACACTGCGGGGGGAATCAGGAGGGCATACACTGCGGGGGGAATCAGGAGGGCATACACTGAGGGGGAATCATGAGGGCATACACTGGAGGAGGGGATCAGGAGGGCATACACTGAGGGTGAGATCAGAAGGGCATACACTGAGGGTGAGATCAGGAGGGCATACACTGAGGGTGAGATCAGAAGGGCATACACTGAGGGTGAGAGCAGGAGGGCATACACTGAGGGTGAGATCAGGAGGGCATACACTGGGGGTGAGATCAGGAGGGCATAAACTGGAGGGAGAAGATCAGGAGAGCATACACTGGGGGGATAAGGAAAGCATACACTGCGGGGGATCAGGAGGGCATACACTGGGGGGAGATCGGGAGGACATACACTGGGGGGGATCGGGAGGGCATACACTGGGGGGGATCGGGAGGGCATACACTGGGGGGTTCGGGAGGGCATACACTGGGGGGATCAGGAGGGCATACAGTGGGGGGATCAGGAGGGCCTACACTGATACACTGGGGGGGATCAGGAGGGCATACACTGGGGGGATCAGGAGGGCATACACTGGAGGGGAGATCAGGAGGGCATACACTGGGGGGAGATCAGGAGGGCATACACTGGGGGGGATTGGGAGGGCATACACTGGGGGGTTCGGGAGGGCATACACTGGGGGGGTTCGGGAGGGCATACACTAGGGGGGTTCGGGAGGGCATACACTGGGGGGATCAGGAGGGCATACACTGATACACTGGGGGGGATCAGGAGGGCATACACTGATACACTGGGGGAGATCAGGAGGGCATACACTGATATACGGGGGGATCAGGAGGGCATACACTGATACACGGGGGATCAGGAGGGCATACACCAGGGGGCAGTCATAATCTTTTAATGAGTTCAGTTTCTCACTTGTCATGAAAAGAAGATGAAGATCTCATTTGTCATCTAACAGCACTTATATGCTAAGCCGCAGTAACTCAGCAGACTCAGCATGGAGGTGCCTGTAAACAAATCCACATTGTAGTGCTAGCAGCAGAGCTCACCTCGAGGAACTTTCACTTGGCTCTCTCTGCTCAGCAGCTGCACACATCTCCCTCTTCCAGAGAAGTGTGATCTTGGGGAAAAGGCACATCCCCGTCCCACCCACTCAAGCAGCAGCCTGCAGGAGAGAGGCTGAAAAACTGCAGGGGGAGGTACAGGGGGCAGAGAGTGCAGTCCCGAGGTTTCTGAGCAGTAATTCATGCTTAGAATGGCTGCGAGTTGTCCCGACCGCAGATCTGGTTACCCAGGGTACGCTCAGCCTTAGTCTTAAATATTTTCTTGGGGGGTGCAATTGCCCCATTGCCCCCCCTGGCGCTAGTACAGAGAAGTCAGTAGAGGAAGTGCCTGTGCAGAAAACTTCCTCTACTGACTTCAGGCAGGAGAGGAGAGGAGAGGGCTGCCAGAGGTCCCAGAACACAGTTCTGGTGAGTTCCGGCCAGTGTTGCCAGCCTATCAGATTGAAATTTACTGACACAACACCCAAAATTTACTGGCACGGCCAAGTTTTTACTGGCATTTCCAAAAGTTTAAAAATTACTGTTTTAAATGCAAATTTAAGTATTTAGGCTACAAACAAGTACAATATGCATTTAACAATGTGATTTAAGGTAGATAATAAGGCAAAAAATATATTTATTTTATTTTTGATATAGTAAGTAAGTAGCTCAAGGATGGGAGGGCAAGAAATTAGAATGGGTCAGGCGCACACATGAAATTTTACCCTCAAAGTGACACTGACAGCAGTGTGCAGCAGCACAGATGATGATGACACCTCACCAACATGACGCGTCCCCTCCTGAGTCACAGTGGCAGTCTCTCTCCACACCAGGTGGTCCCTTCAGTCCATTCCAGTCTAAACAGCACTGCTGGTCCCACTCCCGGCCTGCCTTGCTCCTGTCCCGCTGACCTGCACACAAGGCTCTGGCTGCTCTGCTTGGCTCCCTTGCACTATGACATCACACGACATGCTCAGGCACCGCCTCCGCCAGAGCCACCTGAACACACTGTAACAGGCACTCGGATGATCTCAACCGAGCTGAGTGTCAGTTATATTTTTTACTGGCAACCTTTTCCTTTTACTGGCATTTACTGGCAGGAGGAATTTGCCTATTTTTTACTGGCTGCCAGTAGAAATACTGACGGTTGGCAACACTGGTTCCGGCTGAAAAAAAGCCCTGGGTGTGAGGGAGAGCGTGGCTGTTCCCGGCCAGCGCCATCTTTAGCTGACTGAGCTCCAGCAGGCCCAAAGTATGTAGTCAGTTTGCGGGGACCTGGAGCTGGTTTTCTTTTCCCCATGTCGGCTGGCTGCGTTGCGCCAGTAATTGGGAGCTGGAACGGAGTTGTAATGCTGCTTTTTGTTGCTTTTGGAAGTCGGGTACTACCGTGTGGACTGGGAGCTCTCTCCTTATGCGGCCATCTTCCTCGGTTGCTGGCTCCTCCTCCTGGCGAGACTACTTCAAGTAGGTGTTCCCCGCAGTGCTGATCTGATCCTGTGACGTCACCCTCGGCGGCATACACTGACGTCTGCAGGGTTGGGGAGCTCTTATAGCGGTCCTTAGGGACCACTGTGTGAGCAGCAGCGTCTCTCCATGCGTGGCTGATGCATAGACGGAGGGCTTCCCAGGTAAGGTATCCCCGGTGTGTAGCTATACACTCCATTCAGTGTCCTTTGTTCTACCCTTGTCTGCCCCATATTGTCCATCCCCTCCCTTCCTGCGCTGGATTATCCTGATATCCAGTTATGTCCGTTTTTGTCTTTGGTTCCCTTCTAGCTTACCCTTCCCTAAGGACACACAATAGTTACCAGCTACCTGTGTTCGCCAAACTCCAGTGGCTCTTGTACAGTTAAATAGCCACCCAACAAGAGGCATCTTTGTATCTAAAGCTCCTTTGCTCTGCATTACATCCAGCCCCAGTAATTTCCTTTACTACATATGTTAGGTTGGTGAGTTTACTAAACAAATAGTTACTGTGTGTGGTATTCCCCTCACCTTTTGGCTCTATCACCAACCCCTCCCCCCTCCCCCCACTTTTCTCCTTCCCACCCCTTCCCCTTTCCCCTCTCTCCTTCCCCATCCCCCCCTTTCCCCTTTTCATTTTTTCACCCTCCTCTCCCTTCTTCCATCTCCCCCCCTTCTTTTTGTCTCCTTCACTGTTGTTCCTCCTTTCCTTTCTCCCCCTCCCCCTATTTCCCTCCCTACTCCCCTCTCGTTCCCGGCCCCCCTCTTCTCCTTCCCCCCCTCTCCTCTCCTCATCTATCCTCCCTCCTGCTTATCCCTTTCCTTTTTTCCTTTTCTCCCCCCCTCCCCCTCTCCCCCCCTCTTTTCCTCCTCCCCCCTCCCCGCCTTTCCCGGTTCTTTCCCCTCTCCCCTTCCCTTATCTTCATCCCTCCCTCCTCCCTATCTATTCCCTCCTCCCCTTTTTTTCCTCCCCCTCTTCCTTCCCTTCCCTTCTCTCCCCGCTACTCCCTTATTTTCTTTCTTTTTTCACCTCTCTTTCTCCCTCTGCTCACCCCTCTCCCCTTTTTCTCTATCCACAATGTGGCTTTTTTTTTTTTACCATCACACCTCCCCATTTTCCAACATTTATATGTTTACTATTCATATTTATTCTTTGCATTATTACCTCAATCCTCTGCACTCCCCCTTGTCCGCTGCGGGGGGAATTTATGGGATCTCACCATTAGCTGTTTTTGGTCTACCCGGGTGAGCAGGTCTTCTTTTTGTATCAATGTTATTGTATTTAGTCTGCCTTGTAATTATTACCTATTCTACTTTTTTGTATGATTTTAATATATTGTTCTTTCATAGACCCTTTATCCTCCTGAAGAAGCAGTTATTCTGCGAAACCGGTAGAGGAATATCTATACCCTACCTTGACAGAAATTTACGGGGGAACCCGTTATTAGTCAGTTTATGTGTGGTTTATACTGTGGTACAGTTTTTAACCAAATGTTGTTTGTATACTATGACTCGGTTAAATTGATGATAGGCAACTCCTATCCTCATATTGATTAGTGGTTCCAAATTAATAATAACTACTGCAGTAGGGAACAGACACAAAAGATATGCTCAGCATCTTTTCAAATAACTGTTCTGCTTTATTATGACACAATTGAAGGTTTTTATGCACATGATTACTTAGGTATCACATTAATATTACAATTGTACGTTTATGGTAACAAGGGGCGTTACATAGGCAGGCTAATTCTAATCAGGATTTGAAAGAATGTAAACATTTACTGAAAACATTATTAGTGCTGTGTGCACAGTGAGGGCAGTGTGCAATACATACAAAATACAATACAATTATATACAGAATGTACAAATTTCCATTACAACTAGTATAGAATAAAAATAAAATGTATATTTTACTAAATCAATATTGTCATTTTATCAGTACCGAGAAAGTCCATTTAATTTTCTTTGGGTGTCCATGTGGGTTGGTCAGCCTCAGCAGCTGCCCTCACATCTTCACCTCCCCTCTTCTTGAACATCCACAAACAAGCCAAGGCCTCAGATGCATGGCCAGACCAGAACACTTCCCGCAGATTAGTCGCAAGGCCTCATAGCCTCCAGTCATATACAGGGCAAGACTGCCCTTCTGTACATACCACACTCCGGTGTCAGTCAGTACAGGTTTGGACTCACTCAGGCCAAAACCAACGCCTGGAAACTGCACCATCTTTCTCTTCAACCCACAACCAGGCACATGTGGCAGCACTTCCTTATCCTCCTCTGTAGAGCAGAGACTCCTCCCCCAGCCAACGGATTGGTGCAGATGCTTCCTGGAAACTTTCACGCCCGCCTTCTTCACGCTGTGGCATGCCAATACTGTAATGGAGTCTGCAATGGAGTCTGTTTTAACTCTCACAGCGCTGGCAGATAGTGTCAAAAGACCAGGCTGATCCTCTCCCATGAGCAATGAGACTTGCTGGTTCTTCCCCACGTTGCTAGAATGCACAATAACACAGTCTATGAGAAGTACAGATGTTACTTGCCACCTTTCCACAGAGCCAGATGAAATCCCAATTAGGGATGAGCCGAACACCCCCCTGTTCGGTTCGCACCAGAACATGCGAACAGGAAAAAAGTTCGTTCGAACATGCGAACACCGTTAAAGTCTATGGGACACGAACATGAATAATCAAAAGTGCTAATTTTCAAGGCTTATATGCAAGTTATTGTCATAAAAAGTGTTTGGGGACCTGGGTCCTGCCCCAGGGGACATGGATCAATGCAAAAAAAAGTTTTAAAAACGGCCGTTTTTTCAGGAGCAGTGATTTTAATAATGCTTAAAGTCAAACAATAAAAGTGTAATATCCCTTTAAATTTCGTACCTGGGGGGTGTCTATAGTGTGCCTGTAAAGGGGCGCATGTTTCCTGTGTTTAGAACAGTCTGACAGCAAAATGACATTTTGAAGGAAAAAACTCATTTAAAACTACCCGCGGCTATTGCATTGCCGACAATACACATAGAAGTTCATTGATAAAAAACGGCATGGGAATTCCCCAAAGGGGAACCCCGAACCAAAATTAAAAAAAAAAAATGACGTGGGGGTCCCCCTAAATTCCATACCAGGCCCTTCAGGTCTGGTATGGATATTAAGGGGAACCCCAGCCAAAATTTAAAAAAAAAATGACGTGGGGTTCCCCCTAAATTCCATACCAGACCCTTCAGGTCTGGTATGGATTTTAAGGGGAACCCCGCGCCAAAAAAAAAAAAAAAAAAACGGCGTGGGGTCCCCCCAAAAATCCATACCAGACCCTTATCCGAGCACGCAACCTGGCAGGCCGCAGGAAAAGAGGGGGGGACGAGAGTGCGGCCCCCCCTCCCTCCTGAACCGTACCAGGCCACATGCCCTCAACATTGGGAGGGTGCTTTGGGGTAGCCCCCCAAAACACCTTGTCCCCATGTTGATGAGGACAAGGGCCTCATCCCCACAACCCTGGCCGGTGGTTGTGGGGGTCTGCGGGCGGGGGGCTTATCGGAATCTGGAAGCCCCCTTTAACAAGGTGACCCCCAGATCCCGGCCCCCCCCCTGTGTGAAATGGTAAGGGGGTACATAAGTACCCCTACCATTTCATGAAAAAAGTGTCAAAAATGTTAAAAATGACAAGAGACAGTTTTTGACAATTCCTTTATTTAAATGCTTCTTCTTTCTTCTATCTTGCTTCATCTTCTGGTTCTTCTGGCTCTTCTGGTTCTTCTGGTTCTTCCTCCGGCGTTCTCGTCCAGCATCTCCTCCGCGGCGTCTTCTGTCTTCTTCTCCTCGGGCCGCTCCGCACCCATGGCATGGGGGGGAGGCTCCCGCTCTTCTCTTCTTCTCTTCTTCTTTTCTTCTTTTCTTCTTTTCTTCTCTTCTTCTTCATTTTCTTCTCCGGGCCGCTCCGCAATCCATGCTGGCATGGAGGGAGGCTCCCGCTGTGTGACGGCGCTCCTCGTCTGACAGTTCTTAAATAACAGAGGGGGGCGGGGCCACCCGGTGACCCCGCCCCCCTCTGACGCACGGTGACTTGACGGGACTTCCCTGTGACGTCACGGGGAATGCCACAGGGAAGTCCCGTCAAGTCACCGTGCGTCAGAGGGGGGCGGGGTCACCGGGTGGCCCCGCCCCCCTCTGTTATTTAAGAACTGTCAGACGAGGAGCGCCGTCACACAGCGGGAGCCTCCCTCCATGCCAGCATGGATTGCGGAGCGGCCCGGAGAAGAAAATGAATAGGAAGAAGAGAAGAAGAGAAGAAAAGAAGAAAAGAAGAAAAGAAGAGAAGAAGAGAAGAGCGGGAGCCTCCCCCCCATGCCATGGGTGCGGAGCGGCCCGAGGAGAAGAAGACAGAAGACGCCGCGGAGGAGATGCTGGACGAGAACGCCGGAGGAAGAACCAGAAGAACCAGAAGAGCCAGAAGAACCAGAAGATGAAGCAAGATAGAAGAAAGAAGAAGCATTTAAATAAAGGAATTGTCAAAAACAGTCTCTTGTCATTTTTAACATTTTTGACACTTTTTTCGTGAAATGGTAGGGGTACTTATGTACCCCCTTACCATTTCACACAGGGGGGGGGCCGGGATCTGGGGGTCACCTTGTTAAAGGGGGCTTCCAGATTCCGATAAGCCCCCCGCCCGCAGACCCCCACAACCACCGGCCAGGGTTGTGGGGATGAGGCCCTTGTCCTCATCAACATGGGGACAAGGTGTTTTGGGGGGCTACCCCAAAGCACCCTCCCAATGTTGAGGGCATGTGGCCTGGTACGGTTCAGGAGGGAGGGGGGGCCGCACTCTTGTCCCCCCCTCTTTTCCTGCGGCCTGCCAGGTTGCGTGCTCGGATAAGGGTCTGGTATGGATTTTTGGGGGGACCCCACGCCGTTTTTTTTTTTTTTTTTTGGCGCGGGGTTCCCCTTAAAATCCATACCAGACCTGAAGGGTCTGGTATGGAATTTAGGGGGAACCCCACGTCATTTTTTTTTAAAAATTTTGGCCGGGGTTCCCCTTAATATCCATACCAGACCTGAAGGGCCTGGTATGGAATTTAGGGGGACCCCCACGTCATTTTTTTTTTTTAATTTTGGTTCGGGGTTCCCCTTTGGGGAATTCCCATGCCGTTTTTATCAATGAACTTCTATGTGTATTGTCGGCAATGCAATAGCCGCGGGTAGTTTTAAATGAGTTTTTTCCTTCAAAATGTCATTTTGCTGTCAGACTGTTCTAAACACAGGAAACATGCGCCCCTTTACAGGCACACTATAGACACCCCCCAGGTACGAAATTTAAAGGGATATTACACTTTTATTGATTGACTTTAAGTATTATTAAAATCACTGCTCCTGAAAAAACGGCCGTTTTTAAAACTTTTTTTTGCATTGATCCATGTCCCCTGGGGCAGGACCCAGGTCCCCAAACACTTTTTATGACAATAACTTGCATATTAGCCTTTAAAATTAGCACTTTTGATTTCTCCCATAGACTTTTAAAGGGTGTTCCGCGGCATTCGAATTTGCCGCGAACACCCCAAATTGTTCGCTGTTCGGTGAACTTGCGAACAGCCAATGTTCGAGTCGAACATGAGTTCGACTCGAACTCGAAGCTCATCCCTAATCCCAATGGAGCTGTAAGCAGTTGCTATGGGCAATTGCTGCAAGGATAACACCTTTGCCCACGTTGGGCACCAAATGTAGCAAGGTCCTTTAGTCTAATGAGAACCTCCAGAGCCAGGGACAGCTGACATCCTTCTGTATAGAGTGGGTTGCGAGGCATAGTGGGTATAATTTAAGGTAGATTCACGGGCGCCAGACACTTTTTGAATGCAAAGAGGTTTATTTTCTCTTGAACAGAACGGTGGGAGAGGGGGTTTAGGGCCAGGACACTCAGATGGTTGCAATGTCAATTGGCAGACTCCGAGACTTCTACTTGTAGACAGCCATGCAGGGAAAGGCATCCAGCAAGACACCACATCTGCATGTGTAGGAGCGCTGTCTCCTATGGCAACAGTCTTAGAACAGTTTCTAACACAAATTTTAACAAACTCCTTTACTTTTATACAATCACTTCTTGTAGCTTCTCAGTCCACTGAGCTCCCAGTCTTTCTCACTAGACCTGCTGATTCACTGCCACTGAATCCCGTGAGCTCTTTTAACCGGTTCAATACAGGGCATTTTCACCCCCTTCCTTCCCAGGCCAATTTTTAGTTTTCAGCGCTGTTGCACTTTAAACGACAATTGCGCTGTCGTGTGACGTTGTACCCAAAAAAAATTGACGTCCTTTTTTCCCCACAAATAGAGCTTTCTTTTGGTGGTATTTGATCACCTCTGTGTTTTTTATTTTTTGCGCTATAAACAAAAGAAGAGCGACAATTTTGAAAAAAACACAATATTTTTTACTTTTTGCTATAATAAATATCCCAATTTTTTAAAAAAAAACGAATTTTTTCCTCAGTTTCGGCCGATACGTATTCTTCTACATATTTTTGGTAAAAAAAATTGCAATAAGCGTATATTGATTGGTTTGCGCAAAAGTTATAGCGTCTACAAAATACGGGATAGATTTATGGCATTTTTAAAAAAAATATATTTATTTATTTTTTTTGCTAGTAATAGCGCCGATTGCGATTTTTTTCGTGACTGCGACATTATGGCGGACACATCGGACACTTTTGACACATTTTTGGGACCATTCACATTCATACAGTGATCAATGCTATAAAATTGCATTGATTACTGTGTAAATGTGACAGGCAGTGAAGGGGTTAACCACTAGGGGGCGGGGAGGGGTTAATTATGTTACCTAGGGAATGATTCTAACTGTAGGGGGAGGGGACGTACAAGGGGAGGAGACCGATCAGTGTTCCTCCATTCTGGGAACACAGATCGGTCTCCTCTCACCTGACAGGCTGTGGATCTGTGTGTTTACACACACAGATCCACGGTCCGGCCCGGTTAACGGGCAATCGCGGGTGCCCGGCGGACATCGCGGCTGCCGGGCACACACACCAGGCCCCGAGCAACGCAGTGGGCGTGCGCGCCCCCTAGGCGGCCGGGAACCCGAGGCCGTCATATGACGTCCACCCAGGATGGGAGATCCCATCTGTGGACGTCATATTACAATAGCCGGGTATTGAAGTGGTTAATCTTCTTATTTTAGTATCCTCCTCAAGTGTCACCCCCACTTCCCTGCTGGGTCCCTGGCTTGGCACTCCAGATACTCCTCAAGCGTCACCCCGCTGACTGGGTCCCTGGCTTGGCACCTGCTGAAGTTTCCCAATTCTTCACTGTCTTTCACTTGGAGGAAATACTTCTCTGGTACTTGCTTCAGGTACTCACTGTGGTCCCTAGTAGCAAGGTGGTTGGTCCCTTAATGACGACAGCTTCCCCTGTACCTCCGACCATGACAGGTTCTCTTGCTGGCACTTCTGGTCTGACTGCAATGCGCAATCCCAACCCTACGCTGCTCTTTTGCTTCTGGATAGGCCCTCAGACAGCCTAGCAGCCAGATGTGCCTGGGATAGGCCCATACTCCGGCCTAGGAGCCCGGGCAGCACAACGCACGTCCACCCAGACAGACATCCAGGTGGCACAGAACAGTGATCACCTGACTTCACCCAAATATATAGGTTCTCCCAGCAGGCTGAGACACCCCAGATACTCCTAATCTGTCCTTGCATCGCCCCTATCTTACCTTATGCAACCAGGTACTCAGCCACCCAGCGACAGAAGAGAGAAGTGCAGCAATTCCAGATTGAAGGTGAAATCAATTGATCCCCAACAATTGTCCAAGGCAACTATACCTGGCAGCTAAATTTAGGAGCAACCCTGCCTAGACATCAGGGTGCTACACTGAGTTACTTTTTTAAAGCATACATTTGCAACAAGTGCTTGTATACAGCCAGTCCCATGCTCCTCTGTGACACCTGCCTTGTTTAAAAGCTTGCATGGCAAGCGTGTTCGTATATCGATTTTTGCTTATCAGCTGCGGGTGGAATTGCGCAGTCAAGTACAGTATTACGCTTTTTTTGTAATAGTGTATATTCAACTTACTGTGAACAATCCTGTCTGTTTTTAAATGGCTATTGTTAAGGGTTTGATTTTGCTTTCTTTTTTTGGGGGGTGGCTGTTATTTGCATTTTTATACTAGGATTTTTGCAATAACATTGAGGTTTAGGTTTTGGACTTATTCTGCTGACTAAAACCACATGGGGAGGGATCAACCGCTATTTTCTCTGGGTTTGTTATTATAGGTTGTTCTCCCAGCACAGCAAGAAAATTGACCACTCTAGGATGAATGTACCTAGTGTGGTCAGTTTTATATGGGAAAGTAGAGGGGCTGGCAGGAAGCCCCAGGATTTTCACACAAAGAAATAATTATAAAGGGAATAAGATACAAGTACATAGAACAGCAGGCACATATTGGGAATATTTATTATTATTTATTATTTATTTTTAGGTACTTATATAGCGCCGTCAATTTTACGCAGCGCTTTACATATACATTGTACATTCACATCAGTCCCTACCCTCAAGGAGCTTACAATCTAAGGGTCCCTAACTCACATTCATACATACTAGGGATAATTTAGATAGGATCCAATTAACCTACCATGACATGTTTGAGTAACATATTCTTAACTAATGGCAAAAGTTTTTTTATTATTTGGATAAAGTAAGGTTTTTTGCCTTCTGTGTCCTATTGGGGAGATTTACCTTTACTTCCTGTCCAATAGCCAAACAGGAAGTGAGAGGAGGTGGCCCTAGGTCACCAGAACTAGTGCCCTCATTGGAAGATGTCCCCTCTGTTCCTGTGCTGGGCACAACCTAAAATTTGGGATTTTCTTTTACTTTTACTTTTGATGATAATGGTATACAGGACAAATATAGAGGGTGAATCTCCCTAACGGGGGCCAGGGTAGCAATAAAAACCTGACAGGTCTTGTAATCCATCTCCACTTTATCCACAACAAAAAATAAACTTTTGCCTTTAGTTATACTTCAGTCATAGCATAGCATAGCAAAAGCGATTGTTGTAACACCTAAATATTCAGAAGAATGATCTAAAAGGCTTTTTCTTCACTTTCTGTTTCTTATTACTTTTTGTTGTATATCGGGCACGAAAAATGGAAAGAAATCTCCCTGACAGGACACAGACAGCACAAAAAGCAACAAAGATTTAACCATTGTCTAATCTATCTAAAACTAAAAAAAAAAGAGAAAACTATTTAGCTTTACATATACTTTCCTAAATAACTTCACACAAATTAAATAATACCATTCCTAAAGCTGAATTCTTATAAGGGCCAAAAATATCTCACACTGAAACTGTACAGGCTCTGCACCAAAATCTATAATGACAAGATCTTTGAACCAAGGCTACATGATTTAGTAGCCAGCACTTACTAAAAAAACAAACAGAAAAAAACTATTTTTGGCAAATAAAGCTGCACAAAGCTTTATACAGCACATAAAAAATAAACATTTTCTCATCTGAGCCTCTATAAAAGCACTTTATTAGTATTCTGAACTCTGGATCCCCAGCCAGATAATACTTATTATTTGAAGGTCTCTTGAATCACAGCAGTAGTAGCAGAGCAGTAGCAGACCTCCAGTGGTAACTGCGGTAGTAACAGTCTCTTGTCTCCTGTTGACAGCCAGCAGCGGGAAGAGATTTATTGCATTGACAAAATGCCTTCTCTTCAGGAGTTTCAGATGAAGCTAATCAATCAGTTGGGATAGATTACTTAGTTTTTACCACATTCAAATACAAGGAAATCATAAAAATAATTGTATCTAACGGGGATCATTTACACTAACACATGAGAAATAAAAAAGTCATGCATACTGCATTTTTCCATTTTGCAGCTCCATTCACCCGAGTGGCAACAGCTCTTGTCTGTGTGAATTCTTCTTTTTTAGACATTATTTTACTGTCCCAAGTTGCTAGATTAATATACTGTATGATCTTCATATTAAGGTTTTAGGCTCAGACTGTAACTAGTGTCTGGAGGAAAGCTGCTTCTGGAATCCAAATTTGGATGTCACAGCAAACTGAGTGGTTGTTTAAGTGTAGAACCCCCTAGCGTTGCTAGAGTTAGTTTTTGTACAGTGTAGGTAAATTGTTCAGGCTAACCAAGCTTGTGTGTTTTTCTGGGTCAGGGTTGAGTGACTCAGGGAGGCTGTAATGACTCACAGACTCACAGGCAGCATCTCTGGTACCTCCCCCTACTTTTGGAAACTTGCAGAAGATTCCAGAAGTATGGGAGTGGAGGGGAGGAGGAGCTGCCTGGAGAATTCCGAGGGCCCTGACTAATCCCCGACAGATGGGTTGGCAGGGGGCAGGCCCCCTCAAATACTCAGGGTCAGCTCAGCTGGGGCAGTGGAGTTCGGTAGGAGGATGGAGATGGAGTGTTAGGGTGTTGGAGGCCTTTGAGAGTAGCCCCCTAGTCTGGAGGGTGAACTCAGGCCTGGGCTCGGGTGCAGAAGGGACCCCTCTTCAAGACACACAGGGGGATCCTGACCAGGAGGCATGGGAAGACAGCAGGAGAACACTGCCGGGCAAATCTCCAGGGAGGAAGACAGCCAGGTGGGCTGGTGAGTGCACAGTCAGAGGACTGAAACGCATACCTGAGAGGACTAGATGGAAGCAGGCTGGGATGAATGCAGAGTCAGTCTGAGAGGACTGTGGAGTTTTAGCCAGGAGAGCTAGTGAAATTGGCAGCTGCAGCCAGGCGGGCTGGCAGTGCCTGAAGAGATGATACTGGGATCAGTAGCCACAGAAATAGAAGCACTGGGACTTCTTTTCCACTATACTACCAAAAGGGCCCACGGTCCCTGCCTGGAAAGGGCATCTACTACAGATCTAACTGGATCTAAGTTAGTTCATCTTTTCAGTGCTAGCTGGTCCTGGGAGATGTCGTTCTACAAGCAAGATTGTGCTGGAGGTAGAAGAGGAGAAGTGTATATACTGTATGTACAGTATATAGTTGTGTTCCTGAAGAATTCTTCTGTGCTTATCAAGTGGGCATCCCTATCCCCTATCCAAGTTCAACACCCCTAAAAAAATACAAAAACAAAGCTGCAAGGACTACTTCCTGACTCCAGCGTCTGTGGAAAATGTGTACCTGGCTGTGCAGGGTGGGAGATACCCGTAATCACCAGCGGCTCCTACTGGGGTAGCGCTACATAATCATTGATCTTTGTTGCATGAATAGCCAATTTACAGTACCAAGGGGTTGTGGGACAAGAGAAATGCCATCATGACTATCAAAACTCAACAGCTTGCAGGGCTAAATATATGTAAGTCAACCCCTGCTGAAAAATGAGCAAGAGAGAAAGCACCTCTCCAGGTCTACTAGTCACTGCAGAGGTAGCACTGAACAGGTGCCAGCCCAGCTCACAGCTGATGATGAGAAAAAAAGAAAGTTTGGACGGCCGTACTACTGTAGAAATCACCTTTAGTTAGAAAAATCACCAAACAGGGTAAACAAATCAAAGGAAATAGCAGCAGAGGAGCAGGGTGACCCGCTGACATGTTTCGAACTACATTAGCGCTTACTCATAGCAATCTAGGACTTCCTTTTTCTCCCCTGCTGAAGAATGCGAGACCTAATACTTATACTATTATTTCTGTAACCTGTCATCTGTTATCAGTAAGGTAAATAACATTTTTTATTCTTTGTAATGTGTGTGTGTGTTTACATTCCTACAGCATGACTTAATTCTAGTTGTTGGGTGCTCACCCCCCCCCCCGCATTGCAGGAGTAAGCGTGCTTTCTGATTCAAAAGCCACGCATGTGCAGTGCAGTTGTTCCCTTTGCAGCAAAGACTTTTCAGTTGCACAAGTCCACCAAGATTCTCACACTGCTGTAACCCCTTTCCATCGAATACTCTAGACTACAACAGTATGGACACCAAGCCTCATTCTTTTAGAACAACCAAAGAGATTATTACTTTAGTTATCCTAAGAAGTAAGCTCAGCAGGCATTTTGTGTAACCCAAATAAGTTATGACTAGGGATGAGCTTGGACATGTTCAGACACAAGCCCAAACCTATATGAACTATCCTGCCAGAAATCTGTCACTACATACTCGTGTCTGAACACATCTGAGGTCATCCCTGGTCATCTGTAGGAATGTGAACATTGGGGGTATTTCAGCCAGGCTTCACGAGTGAAAGAAAAGGCCCACAGGCCCACAGGTATGGCATTTACAGTAAACTTGTCTGTATGGGTCAGTTTAAAGTGATTGTAAACGATCACCTTGTAAAACAACCCATTCAGTTTAAAATAGAAATGAAAGGCAAAACATTTTTGTATAGACATAAAAAACATTATAGTTTCAATATATCTTTATTTGGTTTACCAAAACGAAATAGGCATGTTATATAGATTGGTGTACTTTAACTTGCACTTGGGTACCGTTACGTAGGTACTTTATAAGATATAAGGATAGAGGGGAAAGTGTAGAATGGGCAGAGGCAGAGTTTCAGGTCCGGTGAGAGTGATAAGTTAGTTATGGAAGAAGCTAAGATGAAAGTGTAAGTCCGGTAAGGTGTTATTCTTGGGCAAAACCACCAAATGTGAGGAGGAGAGCCCCGTATGCCCGCATTTCTGCCAGCATTATGAGGATTGGTTAGGGTATATAGAAACCAGTTTGTCTGGAGTTAGGAACCAATTATGCAGTAGCTTTTGGGAGGATTCCCAGTGGGAAAGACATTTGGAGTGCTTTAGAGGAAGTCTTGAGGCTGTATTCCATTGGTTGAGGTCAGCTGAGAATTGAAAGACTCTTTCCCAATAGGACATTGAAGGGAGTTTTGTCCTGGATGTTACAGAGGTGAGGAGGTTGTAATATGGGGCAACTCCAATCCGTATATGCGAGGGTGTGTCCAGTAGGGAAAGAATTTTTGTTGAGAGTTCCTCAGTAGGGCTCAGCGGGATCTTTTGAATTGTGTGCTGTACTTGGAGGTATTTGAAGAAGGTGAAAGATTTCAAGGAATATTTTGTGCTGAGCTCCTGAAAAGTAAGTAAGTCATTGTAATGAGGTGTGCAATTTTGTGGATTCTGGCTCGATCCCAGTCTGCCAAAGAGGTTCCTGGTATTATTGATTCCAGGGATCTTAATGGGAGAGTGTGTATAGAACGTAATGAAGGTCCTTGACATGTTTTGGTTATCGATTTCCATACTTTGAGAGTTGCATTAATAGTGTCCAGAGATTGCGATGGAGGAGAGTGTTGAAGCCTGGTAGCCCCTATTAGATGTTTTAAGTTAGAGTTCATGGCAGCAGATTCGATTTGAGTCCAGGGGAGACTTAGGGTTGGGGTCCACCATGATCTGGATTGGAAGAGAATGGTAGCTTTATAATACACAGTAACGTTGGGAGCCCCCATGCCCGCTGTTTTAGTTGACATGCAGAGAGTCTCTTTTTTAAGGCAAGGTTTTTTTTAGAGTCCCATATAAAGTGTTGCAAGATGGTTTGGATCCTTCTTAATTGCACTTGAGAATATGGTAGAGGTAGGGTTCGATAGAGATATAGAATATGCAGTAATAAGAACATTTTCAATATACGTCCCGCCCATGAGCTGACTCCAGATTTGAGGGTAGAGCACAATTTCATCAAGGTATTAGTTAAAGCTGTAAAATTTAGAGCTTGGATTTTTGAGGCTGGGGAGGTAAGTTGAATTCCTAAGTAGTTTATTTTATCTAGAGGAGCCCACGAGAAGGGAGCAACATTGCAACATTGCAATTGTTTGTTTAAGTTGTGGTGTTAGTCCAGTAGCTAGCATGTGGGATTTAGAGTGGTTAAGTTTATAAAGGGATATTAAGCTAAAGTGATCCAGTAGAGCACATATGGGTGGGAGTGACTTCTCTGGGTTTGTTAGAAGAATAAGGATGTCATCCACATATAAGCCTATTTTGTGTTATATTGTATCTATAGTTAGCCCTGAGATTGAGGGATGAGACCTGATATGCTCTGCTAGAGGTTCCATAACCAAGCTAAAGATTATATGGGAGAATGGACATCCATGCCGTGTTCCATTTGTGATGGGGAAGGGGGATGACATGAATCCGGAGGTCCAGACTTTGGCCGACGGTTTTGAGTACAGTTTTGTTATGGCTGAGAGTATACATCCCGAAAAGCCAAATTTAGAGAAAACCGCTTGAATGTAGGACCAGTGTACCCGGTCAAATGCTTTCTCCGCGTTGAGGGAAAGCAGAATAGATGGGGTTTTTTGATGTTCAGCCCATTGGATTAGGTTCATAAAGCATTTAGTGCCGTCTGAGGTTTGTCGACCATGCACAAACCCAACATGGTCTGGATGTATTAGGTAAGGAATAATATTAACAAGGCTGAGTGATATAAGTTTAGCATATACTTTGGTGTCTGAGTTTAACAGAGAAATGGGTCGGAAGTTGGCTGGATCGTTCGTGTTTTTCCCAGGTTTGGGGATTGTGACAATAATGGATTCTATAAATTCAGGAGGGCAGATTCCCTTGTTGGCGTTGTTATTGAGGGCATTAGTAAGGTTAGGGCATAAATGCATCAAAAGTAATCATTAGAGAAGTCGTCTGGGCCAGGGCATTTATGGAGGGGAAGTGAACTATCGACCCTGGCAATTTCCTCTTCTGTAAATAGGGCAGATAGGGTGGTAAGTTGTTTATCAGTTAGTAAAGGTAGGTTAGTTGAATTTAGGAATTGTTGAATATCTGGAAGTTGGGGAAGATGGGCAGAGGTAGAGTCTTTAAGGTTGTATAGGTTTGAATAGTATTTACGAAACTGCTCTGCTATGTCTGCTGAGTTGGTGATTTGTGTGCCTGAGTGTCCTTTAAGGAATGGGATTTTTGATGCCTCAGCTCAGCTTTAAAACTGTTTGGCCAAGAACACACCCAGTTTGTTGCCTGAGGTATATGAGGTCAATTTAAGGCGCTTAATGTAGAAGTTATAGCCCTTCTGCAGCAAGGAGCTGAGATGGTTATGGTGAGTTGAGATTTCTTCAGAGAGTTTGGGGTCATGTTTGCTTTTGTTGCGGAATTCTAAAAGTTTGATTTGTTCAATAAGGGAAGATATTTGTTGTGTGCATCGCTTCTTCTCGTGGGCAGAAAGTTTAATAAGAATACCTGTAATATAGGCCTTATGAGTGTTCTATAAAAGAGTTGGGTCTGTATCAGGATTGGTGTTGGTCTGGAAAAAGAACTCTAGGTCTTTTTCCAGTTGCTGTTTGTATGCTGGATTAGCAAGGATAGAAGAGTTTATCCTCCAGGGTGATGGTGAGCTGGGCATTTTGGATATTGTCAAGTCAATAGATATCGGGGCGTGATCAGACCACGTGATTAGGCCAATGGAGGATGCCAATACTTTTTGTAAGGTATATTTATCTGATAGGAAGAGATCTATTCTGGAGTACACCCCATGGGCTGGGGAGTAAAAGGTGTAGCACCAGATGTCATATAGGTCCTCTGATGTTAGGAATGATTGAAGTGCAGCTGCTTTTCTGCGAGAGGGGTTTGTTGAGTCAAGTAAAGAATCTGGGGTCTGATTGAAATCTCCGCAAACAACTAGCAGGTGGGATTTGTGTGGTTGAAGTCTGCATGCCAGAGACGTATAGAATTTTGGTGAAGGAGTAATAGGAGCATATACTTTAACTATGGTAATTTGGGAGTTGTAGGTAGCAGAGAGTATAAGGAAACCGCCGTTGGGGTCAGCATCCACAGAGTGAAGCTGAAAGGCCACAGTGTTTTTCACTGCCATCATGACACATCTCTTTTTGGAGTCTTTGCTGGCCAGAAATATGTGGGGAAATTTGGGGTGGTTACATTTAGGGGTTCTTGTGCTATTAAAGTGGGTTTCTTGGATACACATGATATCACATTTAGAGGAGAGAGCTTCCTTCCAAAGGAGAGAACGTTTAAATGGGCTGTTCAGTCCTTTAGCGTTTAAGGATACTATTTTAAGTGTCATGGAGATAGAGTAGGAAGATTAAGAATAGCATGTCTAGGTGTGCAGGCAACGAGAGGGGCCACATTCTTCTAAGGGATGTAGTGTTGTATTCTGTTTAGTCGAAGGCATATATTCTACACAGAGAGTAATAAGCATACATCTGGGTGTCATCCCGAGGAGGGAGGTAGAGAGGAGAAAAAAAGGAGGGTGGTAAAAGGGTAATAAGTATGAAAGAGAACAAAAAAAGTTGCGTACATAGTACGCCTCAAATATGGGAGGAGAATAAACAAGCACCTCAAGTAGCAGGGCATGGAAGGATTAGTAAAAACAATTTCAATGAGTGAACTGCAAACACAGGGGATTAACAATCATAAAGGTGTAGTTGTATAAATTGCGCCTAAACATTGGATCATAGGATAGTCATTTGTTTGTGATGTTGCGCCAGTCTCCTTGCACATGGTTAGGTGCATTGCGGTCGGAGACTCTTTCATCAGGTGGGGGAGCTAGTCCCCAGTTGTGAATTTGTTTCAAGCCCTGTTTCAAATTGAGAATGGTAGTAGTTTTTAGACATGTGCACACTAAAATATTTTGTTTCGTAATTTCATTTTCGTCCGAAAAATAAATTTATTTAGTTACTCCTGAAATTCGTTTTTATTTATTTTGTTTCGTTATAAAATGCATTCGTCCGAAAATCCGAAATAATTAAGGTCGAATCTGTCATTGAAGGCTTATGGTGTCTGTCGAATGTTCTAAGAAGATTCGACGAGCAGCTAAACTGTATGACGCCGCAATCGTACATTTCCGGTCGAATGTTCCGCCTACAAGCTATAGTAGAATTCTAATGACACTAGTAATAATTATATTTATTAATTATTATTACTAGTCAACCAACATTAGAATTCTTCTACAGCCTATGGGCAGAGCATTTGACCATAAATGTCCGCTCGCGGTGACTGCTTTGTCGAATCTTCATGTCGAATCTTTTCTCTCTATGTCGAATAATCTTGGACTAATAGAGTTAGGTTAGGCACATTCGACCTTTTTTGCTATTGTCTCTATAATGTCGAATCTTTTCTCTCTGTCGAATCTTTTCTCTCTATGTAGAATAATCTTGGACTAACAGAGCTAAGGTTAGGCATATTCGACCACTGGTTCGATGGACACAGATCGCTATTGTCAGCATCATGTCGAATCTCCTATCTATATCGAACTGTTGTTGCAACGAAAATGAAAATAAAGCATTTGTTTATGTCGGATCTTTCGGTTTTCGGATCCTGCACGTTCATTATCGTTTGTTAAAACCATAACGAAAATACCCGAAATTCGGATGAAAATGCATTCGGACGAAAACGAATGCACATGTCTAGTAGTTTTGCCTTGGTATGTGATGGACAGCTTGGTTGGAAACCTCTATTTGTATGGCATGTTCTGCTGTTGTAGAACTTTGGTTATTGGGGCAAGCTCCTTCCTTTTTTTTGTCATGGCTGCTGAGATATCTGCATATATGGCAATGTGGTTATAGGGTTCTGGGAAGGACGAGGTGTTCCTAGCTGCTCTCAATATTTTCTATTTTCTCTGGAAGAAATGTATGCGGGTTAGAATATCCCTCGGCTTATCTGCTGCAATATGTGGAGGTTTGAAGATCCTGTGGGTCCTGTCAAGAAATAGGTCTTGGGTAGAGAGTGCGGGTACAAGAGTAGTGAAAAGGTATTGCAAATATTATGTTAGCTCCTGAGGGGGGACCGACTCAGGGATACCCCGGATTTGTAGAATATTTTGTCGAGAACGGTCCTCAAGGTCTGCCAGCTTAGATTGAACGCGTTGGAGCTCATTCCCCTGTTCATGGTGGGCATCAACCAGTTCATTATAAGCATCAGTGAAATCAGTGAGTTGTCTCTCCACTCTGTCAGTACGATCTGCCAAGTCATCTACTTGTAACTGGATGTGGGAGATTGATCTGGAAAGATCTTTTTGAATACCTTTTTGCAGGGTCATGAGCATCTGCTTTAGTGTGTGCTCAGACACTGCATTATCAGTTGCAGGCAAATCAGCCAGAGATTCAGCAATTTTTTCCTCCTCATCGTTATCATCTCCCTCCTCCTTAGTGTTGTGGAAATGCAGTGATTGTTTCCTTACTGGAGCTACTTGGCTTGGTGAGGCAAATGGTGAGGGAGCAGCTCTCTTGTTCCTGTCCTTGCTCGGTGTAGTAGCAGGGCTGGAGCACTCCATATGAGCTGACTCATGCTGTGCAGAGCGTGGTGGGGAAGCTCGAGTGTCCTCCCTGCTCTCTCCCCTGAGACCGGCGCCATCTTGATTCCTGTGTGGCCACGAGCCGCTGAATAATTCTGTCAGCCGGAGGGGTTCGGGTGTTTTTTTGTTCCATTTTTGGCCATGCCTGCAGGTTCCCTGGGCAGAGCGGGATTAGGCAGTGTGATCTTCCGCGGCTGGAACGAAGCTTTGGCACTGCTGTGTCCCTTGCGTCAGCGGAGCGCTCTGATCAAGCAGCTATGTCAGATCGCCGCCAAACTCCACCCCATAAAAACATTATAAATACCTTTTTCCCCTTTTTATATAAGTGATCACACATCCTCTGTTACATAGTTACATAGTAGGTGAGGTTGAAAAAAGACACAAGTCCATCAAGTCCAACCTATGTGTGTGATTATGTGTCAGTATTACATTGTATATCCCTGTATGTTGCGGTCATTCAGGTGATTATCTAATAGTTTCTTGAAGCTATCAATGCTCCCCGCTGAGACCACCGGCTGTGGAAGGGAATTCCACATCCTTGCCGCTCTTACAGTAAAGAACCCTCTACGTAGTTTAAGGTTAAACCTCTTTTCTTCTAATAGTAATGAGTGGCCACGAGTCTTATTATACTCTCTTCTGCGAAAAAGTTTTATCCCTATTGTGGGGTCACCAGTTATTTGTAAATTGAAATCATATCCCCTCTCAAGCGTCTCTTCTCCAGAGAGAATAAGTTCAGTGCTTGTAACCTTTCCTCATAACTAAGATCCTCCAGACCCTTTATTAGCTTTGTTGCCCTTCTTTGTACTCGCTCCATTTCCAATACATCCTTCCTGAGGACTGGTGCCCAGAACTAGGCAGCATACTCCAGGTGCGGCCGGACCAGAGCCTTGTAGAGTGGGAGAATTATCATTTTATCTTTTGCGTTGATCCCCTTTTAATGCATGCCAATATTCTGTTTGCTTTATTAGCAGCAGCTTGGCATTGCATGCCATTGCTGAGCCTATCATCTACTAGAACCCCCAGGTCCTCTTCCATCCTAGATTCCCCCAGAGGTTCTCCTCCCAGTGTATAGATTGCATTCATATTTTTGCCACCCAAATGCATTATTTTACATTTTTCTACATTGAACCTCATTTGCCATGCAGTCGCCCACCCCATTAATTTGTTCAGGTCTTTTTGCAAGGTTTCCACATCCTGCGGAGAAGTTATTGCCCTGCTTAGCTTAGTATCGTCTGCAAATACAGAGATTGAACTGTTTATCCCATCCTCCAGGTCGTTTATAAACAAATTAAATAGGATTGGTCCCAGCACAGAACCCTGGGGAATCCCACTATCCACCCCTGACCATTCTGAGTACTCCCCATTTATCACCACCCTCTGAACTCGCCCTTGTAGCCAGTTTTCAATCCATGTACTCACCCTATGGTCCATGCCAACGGACCTTATTTTGTACAGTAAATGTTTATGGGGAACTGTGTCAAATGCTTTTGCAAAATCCAGATACACCATATCTACGGGCCTTCCTTTATCTAGATGGCAACTCACCTCCTCATAGAAGGTTAATAGATTGGTTTGGCAAGAACGATTCTTCATGAATCCATGCTGATTACTGCTAAAATCTTGTATATAGTCCCTTATCATCCCCTCCAAGAGTTTACATACTATTGATGTTAGGCTAACTGGTCTGTAATTCCCAGGGATGTATTTTGGGCCCTTTTTAAATATTGGTGCTACATTGGCTTTTCTCCAATCAGCTGGTACCATTCCAGTCAGTAGACTGTCTGTAAAAATTAGGAACAACGGTCTGGCAATCACTTGACTGAGTTCCCTAAGTACCCTCGGATGCAAGCCATCATTCTCAGCTGCATAAGAGCTGGGGGGAGGAGAAGCAGCAGTACACTGAGCTTGCCAGTGAATAGCTGTGCAGCTGTGCCTGTCAGGACAAGTCTGATCATTGGAGGAGAGCAGGCTGAGTTCCCAGTGTAGCACCCTCTAGTGCTAGAAGTGAAGATAGTTTTTTGTGTATTTAGAGTAGGTAAATTTGTGCAGGCTTGGCTAGCCAAGCCTGTCAGTGTTTTTCCTGGGTTGGGCAGAGATCCAGGGAGAGCTGGATGACTCAAAGGCAGCATCACTGAGACCTCCCCCTATTTCTAGAATGTAGTGGAACCTTCAAGAAAAAAGGGAAGGGAAGTAAGGTGTAGCTGGCTGGAGTATTCTAAAGGCCCTGACCAATTGCCAATTCGGGTAGGCGGGATGCAGGCCCCCTCAAATACTCTCAGTCAGTTCAGCTTGAGAGGAGAGTTTGGGTGGAAACTGGAGATGGAGTGTTAGGTTGTCATGGCCTTTGAGGGAGCTCTCCAGTCTGGGGGTGACTTTGGGCCTGGGCTAGGGTGTGGATGGGACCTGCCCAAAACCATGGAGGTGTCCTGGCCAGGAGGCACTGTGAGCAAAAAGCGGACAGCAGGAGAACACTGCTGGGCAAGTCTCCAGGAGCAACAGGAACAGCCAAGAGGGCTAGTGAGTGACACACAGTCAGGAGGACTGGGAGGCATGCCTGAGAGGACTGGGATGGAGCAGTCTGAAATGGGTGCAGAGCCAGTCAGGAGGACTGTGGTGGCACAGGCAGTGGAAAGGGGCAGCTGCAGCCAGGAGAGCTAGCAGTGCCTGAAGAGGTGATACTGGGAGCAGTAGCCACATGTAGGACAGCTAGCACTAAGGACTATCTTTTTTTTGCTACACCACAGGGGCCTACGGTCCCTGCCTGCAAAGGGCATTTGCTTTGGGTCTGACAGAGCCAGTGTCAGATCCCCACATCAATGCTAGCTGGTCCTGGGAGTGATAGTCTGCAAGCAAGTGTATGTGCTGCAGGTCGAGGAGAGAGGATATATATATATATATATATATATATATATATATATATACTGGAGTGTATATAGCTAAGTCCCTGTTCAAACCATGAACAAGAAACTAGTTATTGTTAATGAATGTGTTAATGTCCAACTCTGTATTTAACCCATGTGGGGTGAACGTCTTTAGGTTATATATCCATTTAATCTCTAATTTAGTTATCTCTCTCTTGATGGAATTTTCTTGCGAGTATGTGATGTACTTATCAATTTCCATAAAAAGAGTTTCATTCAGATCCCTAATATGGACCCTTGTGTAATAACTGGAGAAACTGGGGCTCTTAAAACCCTCTCTTTAAATTCCCAACATGTTCATTTAACCATAAATATAATGCTCTCCCTGGTTAACCCACATTATGCAGGCTACAGAAACACTGCAATAAATAAACAATATTTTTTGAGGAGCAAATAATAAATTATTTATGGTTCAATAAGTTTTTATTGTTTTTCAACAGATATTTAAAACATAAAAAACAGAGAAAAAGTATAGACAATGCCAGTAGCCTGACATCAGGTCTCCTGGTGTCAAATACAATTTATACAAAAGTTAGTATGGTGCAATCGAGTAGATGTGCAAAGGTCAATTTAAATAAAGCTTTATATTAAACCCGTAAACGTGTCTATTGATTTGTAGGAGTTATTTACCCTGGTCCTGGGTGCCCCATTGGGCACCTACTGCACCCAAAGGCTCAGGGAGTCTGGAGAGTTAAACTAGAACAAATAATTGTCAGGAGTAGTTTCTATAACAAGATTCCATAAAATTTAACGTGTAAGGGGTGAAGAAACACTTTATGGAGGAAGGGCAATCTTGTAGGGTAGATTGCATCGAAGGGAGATCATAGGAGACATAGAAAAAGAAGTTTAGAATAAGAGAAAAGCAGGGAAGAAAAAAAAGTATAGGGTAGTTCGTAGAAGGATAGGAGGGAGGGGGAGGGGGTGGAGAGACAGTGAACCTCGGTCCATAAATATGACCATAGCCCTAGGCTGTGGTCTTGCGGAAAGGCCATTTTTAGCGCTTAGGTGGAGTTCATCTCCACGAGTCTCTGTTTGAGTTTGTCTGAAGTAGAGTAATGCCTCCAGACACTCCAGACAAATGAAAACTTAGCTTGTTTGTCCAGGGCATTGGCCTGCATTTCTTCCATTAGCATAATATTGTTTACCTCACTAACCCATTCTATTAGAGAAGGGGGCGTAGTGGTTTTCCAGTGCCTGGGTATGAGTTGCCTTCCCGCACTGATGAAGAACTTCAGTAGACTATTTTTTTGTGACTTGATGGTCCCGGGTAATATGGAGAGGAGGGCGATGGTGGGTGATGGCATTAGAGGTTTGTCATATATATCTGTATAGATCTGGAAGATTTGTGTCCAAAATGGGAGAAGTACGTCACATTCCCATCAGATATGGATGTATGTACCTTTCATTGAGTTGCATCTCAAGCACGTATCTGAATTTGACGGGAACATGACCCTGAGGGTTGTTGGAACCCGATACCACCTTGATAAGAGTTTATAATTTTTTTCCTGCGTATAACTCGAAATGGAGGTCTTATTCGTGAAAAGAAAGGCTTTACTCCACTCTGCCTCAGTTATTTCTTTCCCAACCTCCGCTGACCATTTTATAGTATAGTTAGGTAGGGCTCCGTGGGTGTGCTCTAGGATTAGTTTGTATATAAGTGATAAGGTGTGTCATGGAGTCTCAGGGAGTATGCATAGTTGTTCAAACCCAGTCAGGGGCCTATGAATTTGTTTAGAGTCGTGGATTTTTTTGCAATAAGAATTCAGATGCCCACGAGTGAGCCAAGTCACTCTGAAGTAACGTCTGTTGGGGTAGATGTGAAAGTGCCTAGGGTGATGTCGACAAATTGCCGTGCCGTGGGCCATAAGTCTCTATTGTAGTTGTCTATAGAGTGGGTTGAGTGGCCTTCCAGAAAATTTGGGTTGTCAAACAAAGGGGTGAGGGGGCTAGGTTCAGATTGAATAGTTATCTCTCCTACGGTACCAGATCGCCAGGGCGTCCCTAGTAAGGGGGGACAATGTTGAAAGTGATTTAAACGACTGATCGTAGCCCCAGAGAAGTGCTCGTAGATCATATGTAGATAGGTCTTGTTCCACAAACGTGGTAGCTTTTGTCATAGGGCAGGGGAACCACTCAAGGATACGGGATATAACCGCCGACGTATGATATAGCTCAAAGTCAGGTAGGCCTAACCCGCCTTTTGTAATAGGAGAGCATAATAGTTTGTGTCTCAGCCTCGGGTGGCTACCCCTCCATACGAATCAAATAGCCATAGATCAAAGGGATCGGAAGAAGGCCGAAGGGAGGGCGATGGGAAGGGCCTGGAATAAGTATAGTAGTTTGGGGAGTATATCCATTTTTAATGTGTTATTACGCCCTACCCAGGACACAGATAAGTCCAGTCGGTCCTCCGCCAGGTGTCTAAGTTTTTGGAGTAGAGGGCTAAAGTTCAGGGGATAAATATCTGAAGTTTGTTTCGGTATGGCCGTACCTATATAGGAGATAGAGTTCGGTTGCCATTGAAATGAAAAGTTGGATTGAAGGGAAGAGAGTGTAGATTGTGATAGAGAAAGGTTTAGGGCCTCCGTTTTAGAGATGTTTAATTTGTAATTACTAAAACGACGGAATCTGTCTATCTCTGCCAGTATAGAGGGTATGGTAATGTGAGGTTTGGTTACGTACAGGAGTAGATCGTCTGCGTATAGGGAGAGTTTACAATGAGATGAGGGGGTCTGTATGCCCTGTATGTTAGGATTTGATCTGATGGCTTGGGCCAGATGTTCAATTACCAGGGCGAACAGGAGAGGGGAGAGGGGACAGCCCTGCCTGGTGCCATTAGTGATCGTAAATTTTTCTGATTGAGTACCATTTACTAGAACCATGGCAGAGGGTGTGGAGTAGAGCGACATAATACGTGTCAACATTCTCAGACCTAGACCTAGCTGGGAAAGTGTGGATTGGAGAAAAGACCAACTGACCCTATCAAAGGCCTTCTCTGCATCACATGAGAGGAGGCAGGCTGGTATATGATGGCGTTGAGCATAGGTGATTAAGTGTATGGTCTTGGTGGTGTTGTCTCTGGCCTCTCGACCAGGAACAAAACCTACCTGGTCTTTGTGTATTATTTTCGGTAGCAAAGGGGAGAGACAGTTAGCGAGGATCTTAGCGTATAATTTTAGATCAATATTTAGAACGGATATCGGTCTGTAGTTGGGACAGGTGGATGGGTCTTTTCCGGATTGAGGAATGACTACTATTTGGGCTTGAAGTATGGAAGAGGAAAGGGCGACATTCTCATCAATTGCATTAAAAGCCTTCACTAGCAATGGGGAGAGTTGTGGTGCAAATGTTTGTAAAAACGGGAAGAGAACTCATCTGGACCTGGGCTCTTGCCATTTTTGAGATTTTTTATGGTGGTTAGGAATTCCGTTTCAGACAGAGAGGCCTCCAGATCCTCCGTATCAGATAACGGGAGAGGTGGAAGTGCCGTCTCCTGAATATAGGAGGGTAGCTCTTGCGAGATAGGTATAGTTGACGGGGTCTGGGGGGCGATATTGTATAGGGTAGAGTAATACTGGCGGAATTATTCGGCTATCGCCAAATTCTGCTTGATTTTACCTTTCAAGGGGAAGTTTATAAACGGGATAGGCCGTCTGGTTTGGCGGGGTTGAAGGGTATTTGTAAGGTGTCTGCCACATTTGTTAGCTTGGGAGTAGTAAGTAAATCAGCCTTTGTCTCGGGCTATTAGAGATCTCTCAGCAAAGATAAGCAGGAGGTCTCTTCTCGCATTGGTGAGTTCTAGAAGAGTCGAGTTAATGGGGTTTTTTTTTATGTGATTCTTCCAGGTTGGCAATGGTGGTGAGAACACGTGTATCTGCGATGCGGGCACGCTTCAATCGGGCGCTGTGTTGAATAAGTTTGCCCCTAAGTACGCATTTAAGTGCTTCCCATTTTGTAAACGGGTTAGTGTCATCTTGGGCATGGTCCGAAACAAAGTGTTTAATGGTCTGTATAATGTCCTGAGAGCATACCAAGTCAGTTAATAGGTTATCGTTTAGTCTCCAAGAAGAGTTTCGATTACGTGTAGGAATACGTCCTAAGCTCATGTGTATAGGGGCGTGGTCTGACCAAAGAGTGAGACCAATGGAGGCGGAAGGTTAAAAAAATCTAATAGAGATTGGGAAATAAGGAGGTAATCCAGTCTACTGTAAGAGGTATGTGCGGGGAAATAAAAAGTGTAGCCCTTGGTACTCGGATGTAGCATCCTCCATACATCCACAAGGGATAAGTCAGATAGGAGTGTTCTCATTTTGGTCAGGGAAGTTGGGGAAATCGAGGACTTACCAGTCGAAGAGTCAAGACGAGGTATCAAGGTGGCATTGAGGTCCCCTCCCAGGATCATGTTGATTGTGCAGAATCTTTTCAGATGAGAGATCACAGAAATGAGGAATTGTTGGTTCTGGTTAGGAGAGTATATGTTAATAACAGTGTATATTACATTCAGGTAAGACAGTTTAAGAAAGATATACCTGCCTAACGGGTCAATATAAGTATCAAGGACATCTGGAGTAAAAGATGTGTGGAATGCTATAGAGACCCCTTTAGATTTTGCAGAGGGATTGGTACTATGAAACCAAACGGGGTATTGTTTATGAAGAAATTGTGGGAGTTTTTATCTGTTCTAAAATGGGTTTCCTGCAAAAGAAGGATTTGTGTCCGCAGTTTGTGAAAATGATATAGTATTTGCCGTCTCTTCTCTGGAACGTTGAGACCCCTGCAGTTTAATGAGGAGACTTTTAAGGCGGTTTGTGCTGCCATATGAAGACAAATTTATTTGGCATATGTGAATAGACAAAGAGGAGGTTCGCTGTCTCAAAGGAATAGGTGGAGGGGAAGAAGGAGGGAGAGGAGGGACATCTAGTGATGAAATGAGAGAAGGAAAGTAAGTGAAGTAATGAGAAAAGAAAAACAGAAGTGGAGAAGAGGGCACAAGGCCGGAACAGCCTCACTACTAGTGTTGTGAGCAACATTTCAGCTAAAACCTCTATGGGTGCTGAAGAACCTAAGTGGGGGAACAGCGGTCAATGCACAGAGGAGCCCGCACACGTCGGGCAAAAACTATTGAAAAAACAAAACCTGGAAACAATAAACATAACATTTTAGAGCTCTGCATTGCTGTGTGGGCGATAAATAGCTACATGTATTATCCTGGAAGGGTATGTCCCATAGAGACACCCAAATGTATGAACAGCATGCAGAGCCATTTTCCCGGCAACAAGTCATCAACATGTATGATAGGGGATGAAGGGGAGAAGGGGGGGGGGGGGGGAAGAGACATGGTTAGGGAGAAACGAGCAATAAGATGAACGGTGCCTGTGTCACAGGCAGTCGTTCATCAAAAGGATCAAGAGGATGAAACAATAACATAAATCCTGTATTAAGGAAGTAAGAAAATGGGTTAGTAGTTTAATGTCCCAACAAAACTGCAATCGGGGACGTCACCACTGGCCAGAAGCCTGTGGGGAAAATATTGGCAAAATGTCAGCGGCAGGGGTTCATCCATCTGTCGCAGTGGAAAAGTCCGACTTGTACCGTTTGTTCTTCTTCGTGCGCTTCTGCCATCCTGGTGTGGCTTTGAAGCCAGGGGTGGCTGCATGAAGTGGCCAATCTGGAATGGAAATCTGTGGCAGTTCAAAAGTTCCAAGGAACTTGGGGAGATCGCCTAATGTGCGAAACGTCGCCGACTTTCCTACATGAGATGCAAATAGGTTAGAGTAGAAACCCCAGCGGTATTTGATCTGTTTTGCTTTGAGGCGTCCGGTTAGGAGTTTTAGAGCCCGCTGCATATCCAGAGTCAATTTGGAGATGTCAGGAAGAAGAGACACGGGGGTGCCGTTGAAGTATATGGCTGATTGAGAATGTGCAGCCTGCATGATGGCGTCTTTAACCGCATAGAAGTGCACTCTGCAGATCACATCTCTGGGGTGTTCTAGAATCGGGTTCTTGGGGCCGAGAGCTCTGTGGACTCGGTCGAGTTCCAATGGGGCATCTTTATCTTTCTGGAGCAATTTGTTGAACATGGTAGTGACTGCCGGTGCTAGATCTTTGGTTTCAATAGATTCAGAGAGACCGCGTATGCGTATGTTGTTACGTCTGGCTCTGTTTTCCTGGTCGTCCTGATGGTACATCAATTGCTGGATCTGGAGGGTGTGTTTGTGCAAAATAGTGTCATGCACTTGCAGGGTGGATGCAGTCTCCTCCATATTATGTTCCACTTCCTCAATTCTATTAATGATATCCCTGCGCAGTTCAGTCATCTCTTGTTCATATGAGCGCTCTAATCGTTGCACACAGGCCTCAAAATCGTGTCTGGTAGGGAGTGCTTTAATGTATTCTTCCATGTCCCATCCACTATAGGATCTGTGGTATTCAGGGGAATGGCATGCAGAGCGGACCGATCCTGTTTCTGAATCAGGGGGAGACCGGGGTCTTTGTCTGGTCTTCATATGTGGTGTGGAGCGTTGAGAAACAGCTCCCTGTGAGGCAGCATATGTGCTTGGGGTCCGGGCGGGCGCCATCTTGGATGGGGGGGCGGAGTGATTGTGGCCCAAATGAGTGAAGTAACCTTTTTTTATTACAAAGCTGGCTGATCTGACAGATCATGCATTTTTTATAGGGATAAAAACCCTAATGTTGTGAAAGAAAATAGGTCTAATGGGAGGATCACTGATATTGGGGGCAACTTTCTGTCTCAATGATGGAGCTTCCCTAAACAAAACTTGGGGTTATTTGGTAATAAAGAGCCCAAGGCATTGTCATTCTGAAAGTGGTTGAAAAGGCACAAGGTTTTTTATCTTCATGCATTCTAAAACCTTTTGTGTGCAGCAGCCCCCCCAGCCCCCCAATCCTTACCTGAGCCCCTTCTAGATCAAGCGATGTCCATGAGAGCCTTGCCTCTCTGGGAACTTGCATTCCTGACTGGATTTTGGCATCAGCGGAAGCCATTAGATATTAATCACTAACAGTAAGCCATTCAGTAGATGAAGGGGGCAGGGCCAAGCCATGGCTCTATGTGTGAATGGACAGACAGAGCCATGGCTCTAGAGTGCACCTGATTTGGTGCCCCCAGAGCAAGCTGCTTGTTGTGGGGGCATCCATCAGGAGGGAGGGGCCAGGAGCGCCAGCATGATATCTGAGAAGAGGAGGATCCAGGCTGCTCTGTGCAAAACCACTGCACAGAGCAGGTAAGTATAATGTGTTTGTTATTTAAAAAAAAACATGGCTTTAATATTGCTTTAAGAATAGGCCAATGCTTTCTGATAATATTCTTCCCTGCATAAGGTTGTAATCAAAGATAATGTCCAAAAATAAATGACAATAACATTTATTTTTGTACATTATCTTATCTGTGGGGACACCCCTTTTAATGTTGGCTTCCACTCTTTGAGGATTTGATTTTTTGGCTTGCGTATTAGTCTTTTCACGTTATCAGTAATCATAGATAGAAAGAAATCACGAGAATCATTCCCTTCACTAGTATCCATATCTCGTAATAGTACATCTCTCTCAATTGATTGCCCTTGGGAGAGAGTTGTGTCTAAAGCAACCTCATCATAACCTTTTTCCAAAACTCGAGTTTTTAGAACACTGGTCTGGTCATTAAAATCCTCCAAACGAATTTCTATTGGGTCCTTTACTACCAGATAAGCCCCAAGTTTTGTTTAGGAGAGCTCCATCGAGACAGAAAGTTGCCCCTAATATCATTGGTCCTCCTATTTGACCTATTTTCTTTCAAAACATTAAGGGTTTTTATCCCTATAAAAAATGCAGGATCTGTCAGATCAACCAGCTTTGTAATAAAAAAAGGTTACTTCATTTTAGTCTACTGCCACTTTGAAATCATATCCGATTAAATCATTTATTACTTGCTCCTCAAAAAATGTTGTTTGTCTATTGCAGTGTTCCTGTGGCCTGCAAAATGCGGGTCGAACAGGGGGAGCCTTATACGTTGGGTTAAATGAACATGTTGGGAATATTAGGAGGGGTTTTAAGAGCCCTAGTGTCTCCAGTCATTACACAAGGGTCCATAATAGGGATCTTAATGGACCCCTTTTTTATAGTAATTGATAAGTATGTCTCACACTCGTGATGAAATTCCATCAAGAGAGAAGTATCTAAATTAGAGAAGAGACGGATATATAACCTGAAAACCTTCACCCCACATGGATTAAATATAGAGTGGGGCATTAACACATTAATTAAAAATAGCTAGTTTCCTGTTCTTGGGTCAATTTATTTATTTTAGTTATTTTGCTTTATTCCCTGCAACATTTGTGGTAAATTGATGTTACTTTAGGTCAAGAATATAGGAATCCGAATTTTATAGAAATAAAAAATAAATTTTTCTAACAATTTTATGATTTTTTTTTAAATTGTTATTTTGGGTTGGAATAATGTTTTGTATAATGATCCATTTCAATGAGATAGCTTTAGCAGGATATCATCATCAGCTGAGTAACTGTGGCGAGAGATGGGAGCTGCCAATTAGCCGATAGCTGAGCAGCCAGCTCAGAGAAAGAAGGGCTGAGCCCAGCCCTGACAGTACCCCCTCCTCAACGACTCCTCCCCCTCAGAGGACCACCAGGCTTGAGGGGAAAACGTCTATGGAAATCACGGAGGAGGACAGGGGCATGTACGTCCGAGGATGAGACCCAAGAGCTTTCCTCTGGACCGTACCCTTTCCAATGCACCAGGTACTGATGCGCCCACGGAACCTATGGGAGTCAACAATGGACTGTACTTCATACTCCTCATGGTTCTCAACCTGTACAGGGTGAGGACATGGCACCGAGGTGGTAAAGCGGTTTCAGACCAAAGGAGACATGAAATACATTTGAAATATGCATATTAGAAGGAAGATCTAATGCGTAAGCCACTGGGTTAATCCTGCGAAGAATACGGAAAGGCCCAATAAACCGAGGTGCGAACTTCAGTGAGGGAACACAAAGTCGGAGACTGCGAGATGACAGCCAGACCCTGTCCCCAACCTGGTAGGAAGGCGCAGGCAGGAGTCTGTGGTCAGCTTGGAGTCTGTACCTATCATTAGCATGACGCAAAGCCTCCTGGACTTGTGCCCAAGTAGAACAAAGACCATAGTATTTACTACCACGAGTGGCGGTTGGCGTTTTTTTTTGGGGAGTGGCAAATAACAACCCACCCCCCACGAGCAGCTGGCGACACCTCCCCCCTCGCTGTGTGCCGGTCGGTCCAGCACTTACCCCATATAGGCGGCAGGTGGCGGTCAGTGGCTCCTGTGTCCTCTCCTATATCATGGCGGCGTCTGCCATGTGGCTCCTCCCCTCCTCCTAGGCGTCCAATAGGATCACCTTTTCAGCTAATCGGGTGATGGGTCTCAAGACCCACTTCCTGATTGGCTGGCAGGAGGATCAGTGTTACAGTAGCGAATATTTATTTTCCTTATTGTAACACACCTGGGTGGGCTCGGTTCGCATTCTCTGTGCCCCGAACCCACCCTATTTTGAAGCCTATTAGAGCCTTTAGCTCTAATCAGGTGCTTAAAAAACCACCCCCCCACTGGAATCCATGCATCCGGCATCCTGCAAGGGACCAGACGCATGGACGGGGGGGGGGGGGGGGCGGTGCCCGTGCACCCTCAATGGACAGGCCGCCCTTGATTATCACAATATCCTGTACATATTTGTTCAGCTGCTTGGTTCATAATTAATTTTAACCATTTGCATGGTTTTCTTATTTATATATGCAACTTAACTTTGCCAGACAACACAGTTAGTAGGATGACACTACTTCTTCTGAGACAAGGGATACAGTCGTGCCATCTCCCTGCTAATTAGACAATGAAGCAGCAGCAATACACTGATCTGTCATTGACTCTTCTTTCCCTGCTCTGTCCTACTGTCAGCATGGTTTATTAGCATACGTACACACAGTAGAGCCTAATTAGCTCTAAATGCAGCCCCTCTCTCTAAAAGTGCTGGCAGAGGAAGAGGCTGGGGATGATGGGCTGGTATAAAAACAAATCCAGTCCTATATGCTGAATAAAGACAGACATTCAATAGTTTTTAAATAAATACACATTTAATTGTATTATTAAATATCTGCTGGGAGATACACTGTGCGGGTACTGATTTATCCTTTTGTAAGCAGCATTCCTAATAGATGTATTAGTTTGTGCTTGTCTCTGGAATGAAAAAGTATTTATCATTCCTGCACTTTTATCTAGAGTTTCCATGACCATGCTCTTGATTAACCCTGATTTCTTTTTTGTTTCTCCATGTATCACCTACATGTATAGTTTTCAATAAATACAATTTTATTTTGTATTATTATTAATAATAATTAAGTCTTCATTGTCACTGAACAAAAACACACAACTACATTTGCATGTACATTTCCTGAATAATGAATTAAAAAATGAAAAACAATGACCACAGACAACATAAACAGATGTTAGCAAACAAATTAACAAAATTCCAAATGACAGAATGATATGAGTAACAGCACTTTTCTTTTTTCTCTGGTTAATTATTATAACATTTACTTATCTCGGTTGAATGTCAGTTCATTTCTCCTGCAGGGGGTGAAAAACTATTTTGCCATTTAATCTCAGGTTACCCAGAACTGACATTGACCCCTGTCCATGTCCAAATTATGGATATACAACATGTTCAAAACTATTCCTGCCTTTAACTACTATTTCTGTCTTTCCAGCATGTTCAACTGTGCTGAAAAAAAGGACTGGTACAGTGGGGCAAAAAAGTATTTAGTCAGCCACCAATTGTGCAAGTTCTCCCACTTAAAAAGATGAGAGAGGCCTGTAATTGTCATCATAGGTATACCTCTATGAGAGACAAAATGTGTAAACAAATCCAGACAATCGCATCTGATTTTTGAAAGAATTTATTTGCAAATTATGGTGGAAAATAAGTATTTGGTCAACATCAAAAGTTCATCTCAATACTTTGTTATATATCCTTTGTTGGCAATGACAGAGGTCAAACATTTTCTGTAATGCCCCGTACACACGGTCGGACATTGATCGGACATTCCGACAACAAAATCCTCTGATTTTTTCCGAAGGATGTTGGCTCAAACTTGTTTTGCATACACACGGTCGCACAAAGTTGTCGGAATTTCCGATCGCCAACAACGCGGTCACGTACACCACGTACGACGAGACTAGAAAAGGCCAGTTCAGAACCAAGCGCGGCACCCTTTGGGCTCCTTTTGCTAATCTCGTGTTAGTAAAAGTTTGGTGAGAGACGATTCGCGCTTTTTCAGACTCGTGGCTTTCAGATCGTTTTCTGCCGTTCAGTTTGTGCTTGTGGGTTTGTATCTGCTCTTCAGTGCGTGCAGTCAGTTCATATCGGAGTTTTCTGTGCGATCTTGCCTGCTTGTTGCTGTTTTTCAGGTCGCTCTTCACAGGCCTTGCTGTTCTTCAGTGCGTTCTGTTACTTTGTTCTGAGCAGTCGACCGTTGTCTAGCCATGTTGCGTATACGTACTCCTCGTAGAGTTCGTGCTGTGCGGGGGCTTGGTGTTGGGGTCCTGACCTTGACACAAGTCCAGTCCATGAACAGGGTGGGGAGGAGTTCATGGACCAAGAATTGGTTGCTTCAGCGTGACCAGTTCTCTCATATGCCTTTGCTCCGTGAGATCCGTGAGAATAATCCTGATGATTTCAGGAACTTTCTCAGGATGACGGACCCCGTATTTCTCCATTTGTTGGCTTTGCTGACCCCTTATATAAGCAGGCAGGATACCTGCATGAGGCAAGCCATCACTCTGGAGCAGAGGCCCGTCGCTACCCTGCGGTACTTGGGGGGAAGCCTGCAGGACTTGAAGTTCTCGACAGGCATCTCCCCCCAGGCTCTGGGGATCATTATCCCAGAGACCTGTTCTGCCATCATCCAGGGCCTGCAGAAGGAATATATGAAGGTAAGATTTTTATCCTTTAATATCACATTTTATTGTATTGAATGTTTGCTAATATATTGTATTTCTTTCCTTATTCCCTAATTACCAGGATTGTAATATGCTGTGAATGTCCCCTTTGTTCTCATGCATGCTGGATTTTTATGTAATTATTTTTTTAGTCCTTCATACATATTTGCCTTCACTTACCTTCCCAGCATGCTCTCCTGCCCTATATTCACCTCATGTAGTCACTTAACAATGTATTTTATCAGCTCCATAGTAGTGCTTTACCCCAAACACCCCCTAAAATGTTTAGAAATCTGATTTGTGCTTTAAATTCAGGCAGAGTGCCAGAGGCTTTTTTTTGTAGTGTCCCCAAATCATTTTTTATTAACCCTTCCTCCCCCCAACTGCTAAGTCAGCTGATCCCAATTCTCTATCTATCCTCAATCATCTATCTGCTGACTTTGCCAAACCCATACACACTATACCCACCTCTTTTGTGGTCTGATGTATGGATGAATTCCCCAAAGCATGTAGTGCAAGGGCCTGCCTGTATACTTTCAAATGGTACTGTTTAAAGTTTTTGTATCCTATTATTATCTTGATAGGTAATAGCAGAATGTCCAAATGTGCTCAAATGTGTACAATGTGTATTTATATCTTTGTATTATGACACTTCTTACCTGTCCAGTGGGCTGCCAATAGTGTAACTAAGGAGGGGCTGTTCCAAGTAATACCCTGTATCTAGGCATTCATCTCTCAATGAAGTGAAGAGGGTTACCTGTCCAAGATTCCCCCCCCCCCGCTATAATGTTAGAAATGGCCCATGAGAGGGGGGAGGGGGAATATGATAGGTGTACCTTTTACTTTGGTGTTGTAAAATTCCCCTTAATAAATGTTATCTGGATGTTGGCCAAGAATGTTTGTGTCTAATCTGCTTTCCATGTTTATGTGCAAAAATACTAATTTTTTTGTTTTTGTTTTCCTCAACAGTTTCCTTCCACGCCACAGGAATGGCAGACTGTGGCCTCCCACTTTGCCCAGCGGTGGGACTTTCCTAACTGCGGAGGGGCAATTGATGGGAAACACGTCCACATAGTCCCACAACCTAACTCGGGGTCGTAATATTATAATTACAAGAGGTTCAATAGTATTGTGATGTTGGTGGTGGTGTCGGCTAATTATGACTTCCTGTATGTGGACGTGGGGAAGAATGGCCGGGTGTCCGATGGTGGAGTCATCACCCAGACAGAGTTTTACAGGCGTCTCCAGAATGGCAGCTTGGACTTGCCACCTCCAGAAGAGAAGGTGGAAGGACTCCCATTCGTCTTCGTTGCGGATGAAGCATTTGGGCTGGGGGACCATCTTATGCGGCCATTCCCGATGAGGACCCTCACCCCGGAACAGAGGGTTTTTAATTACCGGCTGGCCAGAGCCAGAAGAGTGGTGGAGAACACATTTGGAATCATGGCCAGCCGGTTCCGCCTATTTCTGACACCCATCTATATAGCGGAGTATAAACTTAATCATATAATCCTGGCGTGCTGTGTTCTACATAACTTTTTACGCCAACATTCTGCCAACTATGCTGGCTCAGTTGGGCCTAAGGCTGGAATTCTAAATGAAACAACCCTGACTGCGCTTGAAAGTGGCCGTCCTGGCTTGCCCTCCCTGAGTGCCCATGATGTCTGGTTAAGATACCTTGAGTTCTTTATGGGTAGGGGGGCTATCAATATGCCAGACAATTTGTGAAGCCTTTATCAAATAAAAACAATAAAAAAGCAAATCTTTGGTGACATTTACTGCTTGTGTTTGTTTTAGCTGACCCTGACAGAAATGTGGGGAGTCCTGAAAATGGCGTGATTGTGTAACCTTATATAAAGGTTGGGTGTTATTTACTAAAGGCAAAGACACTTTGCACTACAAGTGCACTTGAAAATGCACTGAAACTGCACTTGTAGTGCAAAGAGGATTTACCCTTAGGAAATAACCCCCATTTTCACAGAAAGCAGCAATTACATCACCACAAAAGTGTTGTAGCGTTGAGACAATACACAACAAGAGAAATTCGCTCATGGGACTTTAAATGAGTTGGTCATAGAGGTCATAGTAGATAGTATAAAAGTTTATTAAGGTTCTAAAAACATGATTTACGATGGGTGTAGAAACATCATAGGGCATGATTAGACCATTGACATGTTGGTTATAGTAATAAAATACATGGTAACATAGTATACATATACAGCTTGTGTACTCTTAGACCCTTGACATATTGGTTACAGTAATACAATCCATAGTATACATATACAACTTAGTACTCGACGCGTTTCGCGAGCTCTGCTCGCTTCCTCAGGAGTAGTGTATATGCAGGATATCTACAAAATAATAAATATCAATAAGATATAACATTCAATAATGATTATGGTCAGAAAAGAAGCACATGGCCTAAAAAGGTAACCCATACTTGCATTATGGTTAATGGATCCATGGAACTGGTCTACAAAGGCAACAGCGGAAAGCACTCCAACCGGGAGCTGAAGGGGCGTAGCCCGCAGCAACCGAGCGGGGGTCCAGTGGAGGGCGGACATGGCGAGGAAAAAAAGAGGGGATATTGTATATCCTAGGATGCCCCAATAGCCATATATGTCATGACAACTGTAATAGAAATAATATATATATATATATATATATATATATATATGTATGTATCTGGGTCAGAGTGAAACTTAAATAATAATTTAAGAGTGTAAATAGTAGTATGATATCACTCTTATATAAAGGAATTCGTGACCTAGTAGGCCTGGATGCAAACAGGGAAGAAAAAGAAAAAAGAAAAAAAGAAAAAATAAATGAATAGGGTGTGAAGAATGCATGGTGTGAGAAAAAAAAAAAAAAAAAGATTCTGTTTCTTGGTGTGTCTCATTGACCATGTAAAGTATGATAACAGTGCTGGCAGTAAAATATATGTAGGTCTGATGATAAGCGCCAGAGGTGAAATAAATACATACAGTATATAAATATCGGTATATCTTTATGTCCATATAGTATACGAAAATGAAAAGCGAGCACAGGCAACCAAGGGTGGATATGAACACAATAACCTACTATAACCAACATGTCAATGGTCTAATCATACCCTATGATGTTTCTACGCCCATCGTAAATCATGTTTTTGGAACCTTAATAAACTTTTATACTATCTACTATGACCTCTATGACCAACTCATTTAAAGTCCCATGGGCGAATTTCTCTTGTTGTGTATGTTTAATAGGGATGGAGTTGTGTTATATTAAGAGGCAGCATCCAGACCGCCCTCTTTTTCTCTAGCGTTGAGACAATAATCCAACCATTCTTGATTAACAATCTTTTTAATACCTGCACAATCACATGTGCATTTAGAAAAGGTTTTTAAAACAAACCAACATGTTTGTTGTATAACAATTTTTGGGGTGGCATTATAAAAAATAGAAATGTCCATTTAAGATAAAACAGATAAAACAGGCATGTGTAAAACCAACAAGAAAGACACAAATCTTGAACTTACAAAGTTCACATTTGGTAGAACTTAATATCTCAATATCAGACATGAGTATTTAGGAACTGTGTTTGATATTGCGTTCAGATGGGGTGAAGTCACTCCAGGAAAAGCCAAATTTGGAAGATGCACACAAATTTCCCAATGTCAACATGTGCTAGCTGCCATCACGGGGGATCAAGGGACGTGTTTTGGGGGAGAAACCCCTTCCTCTCAGCTACTTTATTATTGAGGAAGGGGTTGCACCCCCAAAACGCCTACATTGATCTCCCGTGATGGCAGATAGCACATGTTGGCACACTGTGTGCATCCTCCAAATTTGGCTTTTCAAAAAATCGCTAAAACATTTTTAACATTGTAGCACACAAAAAAACAAAGGGATTTGGAGGGGTTTTAAACTCGCCCCAAAACATCAATGATGTTTTTATTTTTTTTAATAACATCATTGATGTTTTTCTTGAGGTTTTCCAATTCTAAATTACACCCCATTAACTCCCCGATCAGGATCTGGGCACTTTCTGATGTGAAAGGATCTGGATCCACAAGATCATGATCACCTAAAAAGAGAGAAACCAAACAAAAACAGGTATCAAAAATATGCCGGCATCCATCTCTTACCTGAGCCTGTGGTCGCAGACACTCACCTGTTGTGGTGACTAGTTCCATCACATCTTCTTCCTCCTGCTCTTCTTGGGTTGGGGGTATTTCCCCTTCTTCCAGAGGTGGGGGGTCTGTGGTCTCCTCGGATGAGGGGTGTCCTCCGAATCTTTTCTCCCCTATGTAAAACAAAAAGGGTATAATTAGCACACAGATATTTGATGGCAGAACTATAAATAGGAAACATTGCTTGGAAGTGGGGTACAATTGTCAATTTTAGCAGAGTTCCAAGATGTAGGTTTTTTAGTGTCCTTTGTCAACCTGCAATACTTTACCTGTTTTGTACAAGCTTCACAGATGGAGCCCCCCCCATAGTATACACTGGAGCACCTGTGTGCCCCCCCTAATAAAAAGGGTGTTCTTGTGTCCCACACTAGTGCTCCAGTGTCCAGATGTGAAAACAGCTGCTCAGTGTCCTCTCCTTACACAGAATCTAGTTTGCATTTCATTCTAGTAACAAACACATCTACACAACCAAATTAGTTTCATACAAGTAAGGCGTAAAAAATGTGGCCAAATGCATATGGCCAAAACAATGGTGTTTTATAGGCCGAAAGAAAAATGTTTGATACGAACGAATAATGTGCCCATGAACATGAAAGTTGCCATTTTAAAATGTACACTTTTAAGAAAAGCACATGGAGCAGCACGAATGTAATAAACACAAAAAGAATAGGAACACAGCACAACTACTTACTTTTTTGCAGCACTCTCCGGATCCTTCTGTACTGCTCGTGTTCTCGTAATTTGAGGTCCGACCACCGCTTCCTGACCTGATCTTTCGATCGACGTACCCCGAAATTCTGGTGCAGACTCCTGACCACTTTCGCCATGATCTTGGCCTTTCGGACATTGGGGTTGGGGTAAGGTCCATACTTTCCATCATAGTCGGCCCTCTTCAGGATGTCCGCCATCTCCAACATCTCCCCAAAGGACATATTTGAGGCCTTAAATCTCCTTCTGGATCGGGACATCTCCGGATCCGGGCTTTCCTCCTCCTCCTCCTCGTTCCTGTAATTAGCACGCACATGCTGTGTATCCACCATGTGCTCTTCCCCCACTGCACAGAACAAAAAGGGGAGGGGAATAGACTAGAAAGAACGTCAGGGGCGGGCGGAGTTACACGCATGCGAAGTGTGTATAAAGCGTAACATGCGTGCGTATTACGTACGATCTGTGAGCGGAGGAAGGAGCATCGGAGGCGCCGATCGTGATAACGAAGTTAAGATCTAAACTTGGGCCTATACAGTTTCGAAATTGAAGCCTATATTGTAACAAGATTAGGAGAGTTTGGCCTGACCTTAGGGTTTGTCTTGTGTTGTGTCTTGCAGAGAAAATGGATGGCTTCAATGACCACAACTTCCTCCCCCTGTTCATAGACAAATACAGGGAGCTGCCCTCTCTGTGGCAGGTGAGACATCCCCATTATAACAATAAACAAAAGAGGCAGGCAGCGCTGGAGAAACTGCTGGAGTTGGTGAAGCCGGTGGTCCCCACAGCAACCATCCCCTATTTAAAAGCCAAAATTGGTTGCCTGAGGAGCACTTATTTTAGGGAGCGCAAGAAGGTCATGGATTCCCAGAGATCCGGAGCTGCAGCAGATGACGTTTATGTCCCCAGGCTGTGGTACTATGAGAGACTGCGATTTCTGTCAGACCACACTGAAGTCAGGGAATCCCTCTCCACTCTTCCTTCCACTATTCCTTCCACCCCAGCTGAGGCTTCCGATGTCCAACCTGGGCCTTCCAGCCAGGAAGAAGTGGAGGAGCCCAGCTGGAGTCAGGTATAGCATTGTTCTACAGATTTCTGGTCAATAAATAAATGATCTTTACTAGATGTTATTATTGATCTCTAATTGCTGATTGAAAAAAGTGTTTTACATATCAATAGACAGTAGTGGGCACCCAAAATTGGGACAAGAATGAAAAATGCTGGGCTCAGAATGATAGTCTGTTATATTTGTTAACATTCAATTTGCAACAGTAAGGAGGTGACAATTGTGTGTGATTGATGAATAAAAAAATAAAACTATGTCCCTTTTTCATACACAGGAAGACCTCAGCCAGGAGGAGGCTGTAGAATGTGGCAGCCAGGAGGAGGCGGGGATTAGTTGCAGCCAGGAGGAGGCGGGGCTAAGTGTCAGCCAGGAGAAGCCTGGGACAAGTCGCAGCCTGACCGAATCGCAGGTTCCTCCCCTCCGCCTTCCATACAAAAGACCCAGGAAGGGGAGTCACGTTCAGGATTCAGCACTCAGGCTTATTCAGGAGGCTTCTGCGTCCCTCAGAGCTTTACCCACTCCTGAAGAGGCCTTTGCCTGCATGGCTGCCACAAAACTGCAGGGCATGCAGGAGGGTCAACGCCTCATGTGTGAGCAACTTATTTATAAAGTCCTAACTGAGGGGGTGAGTGGCGAAATCACACCCAAGACCGACGTGATTGAGTTGGACCATCCTCCTCCTCCTCCTGCTGCCACAACTCCACCACCACAGCCACAGCGTGGAAGGAAGCGTGGAAAGAAGACCAGAGAGTGATGGCCCTGGGTTCAGTCTGGTCTGAAAAAAGCTGCAGTCTCTTGTATGACCACAGCCTACACATACATGTCATCTGCTGCTTTCCAGATGTCTGGGACTTCTGGACCAGACTGCACTCCATTAGATAGGGACTCCTCAGGCCACCAATTTTGCTTGAAAATAGTTGATGTGTGCCCTGGGGGTCCAAGGCTTCACCCATTTCTGCCGTTTCTCCAGCCCTTAATAAATGAATTTTTTGGGAAAATTATACTCTTCTATGTGTGTTTTCATCCAAAAAGGACAGTTTTTTGGTGAGAATTCAGGTACATTTCGAAAGTACAATGTGAAATTAACAAGAGACAACAACACCAAAAATCTCCTACAGATTAAATAGAACAACATATCAATGGTGTTGTGGTAACTTGACACACAAAACACACACAAAAATATTCTGGAGTAAAAATAAAAATACAATAAAACAAAGATCAGCCTTGAAAAAAAGACAAACCAAAAAAAAAATAATCTGCCTTAAAACAAAAAAAAAATCCAACACAAAAAAAATGTTGTCAGATGTGACAAATCTAAATATATTAAGGGAATCCCGATAAATAATAAAGAAAGAAGTTTGTGAGAAGTCTGTGTGAATATGAGCAGCAAAACTACTTCATTCTTCTCACATTATAAAGAAGAAGAGAGTGAGCTGTATTAAACCATTTTTAACATTGCACCGTGATGACAGTGTTGTATCCATTACGAACGCTAAGTTTACCAGACGGAGCTGTTCCGTCTCGGAATTTCTTCTGAGCATGCGTGGCACTTTGTGCGTCGGAACAGGCCACACACGGTCGGAATTGATTCGATCGGATTTTGTTGTTGGAAAATTTTATAGCACGCTCTCAAACTTTGTGTGTCGGAAAATCTGATGGAAAATGTCCGATGGAGCCCACACACGGTCAGAATGTCTGACAACACGCTCCGATCGGACATTTTCCATCAGAAAATCCGACCGTGTGTACGGGGCATAAGTCTTAACAAGGTTGTCACACACTGTTGCTGGTATGTTGGCCCATTCCTCCATGCAGATCTCCTCTAGAGCAGTGATGTTTTAGGGCTGTTGCTGGGCAACACGGACTTTCAACTCCCTCCAAAGGTTTTCTATGGGGTTGAGATCTGGAGACTGGCTAGGCCACTCCAGGACCTTGAAATGCTTCTTAATGCTCCTTCGTTGCCCGGGCGGTGTGTTTGGGATCATTGTCATGCTGAAAGACCCAGCCACGTTTCATCTTCAATGCCCTTGCTGATGGGAGGAGGTTTGTACTCAAAATCTCATGATACATGGCCCCATTCATTCTTTGACATTTATATGGACCATTAGTTCTATGTCTGTTAGCCAGAAAGACTACTATACGATCATATTTAGTAAGATCCTTCGATGTAATAAATGAACGCAATGACTGTTATGCCTGTCTGTATTAAACAAAAATGAGCTTAAATGTAAAACATTTGAAATGTCAATGTACAACATATCATACTTAAGTCAATGTGACTATGTACGCTATCCCGCAGTTCTTTATTGTCACTGTAAACCAGCCTTTGCCCACTGTAAGTTAATTTCCATACTAGGCACTGTTAAGCATATAATCACACTCAATCTTTGTGATTTCCTTTTGCTGCTCCTCTTTTTGACTTTGCAACATAAATTATACAGAATTGAACAGTCTATCTCGGGTGTTGCAATCACTAGGGAAACATTGCCAACATGTCTCTCTAAAATGTACTGATACAATTTTGTTTTCCCATCTTGTTTGCCTTCTGTCTGCCCTTCCCGGGGTGCGTCTGGCTAGAGCGATTGCCCGGCACGGAAAGCTGCCCAGGATCTCCACCTGGGCGGCGCTTTCCAACATCCACGCCCACCGCCTCCATAGTGCCACTCCGGCGGACATGCTCAGTCCGCCGGATTGGCACTTCCGTGTCGGTGGGACGGGTGTGCGCGACGTTGCTCCAATGTCACTGCGCTTGCGCATGCATGGCAGGGGCGGCGCCGCGCATCCCCATCTCAGGGGGCATTGTTGAGGTTTCCCAGCTGACGGGCTTCAGAACACAGCTGAGCGCAATTACGGCGCCAGCTGATTGGAGCCCGTCCACTATATCAACCAGCTCCACTCATTCCCAGCTATGGCGCTCTACCTGCCGGATGCTGGGATGCGTGGTCAGCCGAATCTATATACTACTTAATTCAGGTATTTATCTATTCCTCTGGTTGTAACAAATTGGGATGCAGCTTTACTCTTCCTTTCCCCATGCAATCTATAAACATACATCTTGATTCGCTGCTCTTTTTTTGTTGCCTCTGAGACTCAAACATTAGTGTCTCCTGTAATCCAGGATTTGAACACAATGCTAGCCCAGTACTAGGTCCACTTTTATAGACTAGTTAAACTTTTTTCTTCACCTTTGTTATGTATATATTTCTTTGTTACTTTCCAAAAGAGTCCTATACTTTTATTGTGTCAAATGTTCCAACGCTAGTAAAAGAGCTATCAAGATTTCATATCAATTACATTTAAATTCATATTTGTATTGATTTTACAAGGGTACTTTTTCATATAAAAAACTTTGAATAAATTTACTCTATTATATAAGAAAATTATGTCATACATTAGCCTGCTCCCCAACCTTTTTTAATGTTAATACAATAGAATGTTCCTATATTTATGATACCTATTTGACTCTTTTTTTATAGGGTTGCCCCTTTTTGCCCCAGTATATCGCTCTGGCCTGCACGCTTCCCCGGGGGGGACAGGGGTAGGTGAAACCTTGTACCTCCTTGTGGAAATTTGTTATCTATCAACACCGAGTTTAAATTACAGTATTCAAGGAACAGCATCTGTATCCACAAAAATACATTTGTTTACCATCTTTCTTAGCAAGTGCCGGGAAAATCCATTTAGGGGAACCCCATTTTTCTGTTGTTGATGTTTTATTGGATGTGGCACGGCTTCTCTTTCCTCCTAGGAGAGTTGGTCGCTCTTTTGCTAAAATTGCGCCCAAAGTGTCAATATTTTGTGTGGCCACCATTATTTTACAGCACTGCCTTAACCCTCTTGGGAATGGAGTTCACCAGAGCTTCACAGGTTGCCACTGGAGTCCTCTTCTACTCCTCCATGACGACATCACTTTGCTGGTGGCCATGCTGTCGTATACCCAGCTGGTGCATCTGTGGCTTCCCTTTATTTCAAGCTGATCCAGATATCCCTGGGAAAGAACCGTTAGGATTCCACCTTCAGTCCATCTTCGGGGTTCCCCCTCCATTGCCAGTATGCAATATAAGCCTGTTTGACCCATACAGCATACGCTTTGTGGGTCCCAACTTTCTGGTAAGCCTCCTTTCACTCGGGTGGTGGTTTCTGCACAATCGTATGTCTACACATATTGGATCTCCTTGAAGGCTTCCATAACTGTTTTTTGTGTTCATCAATGCTGCCAAAAGTCTGCCTGACCCATATAATATTTACTCATTGTGGGTCCAATATTTCCAGCACGCCTTCATTCAGCTTTGGGACAGTATTGTCACTAATATATTTGTTGATTCACATGGTGACTCTAAATGGTTTATATCATGATGGACTTTGATGTATTCAATATGGACATTCACTAGCATATAGAGTTATTTTGTGACATTTTTTATTATTTTCATCTTTTCATTTTTTCACTTTTTGCATCACTTTCAGTGCTACACTTGTTTATATATGGTTTATAGCAAAATTTCTATTTGTTGTGTTAGCTGCTTAACCTTATTTTGAGCAAGCGCATGGTTTTTTTGTTTCTTCTGAGCACTGACAGGCTGACTCCCCGCCCCTTCAACCTCTGCAGCAATGCTAGCAGCACTCCCACATCTATTTCCCAAAGACAACCTCTGGATATGATGCTGAGCATGTGCACTCAACTTCTTTGGTCGACCATGGCGAGGCCTGTTCTGAGTGAAACCTGTCCTGTTAAACCGCTGTATGGTCTTGGCCACCGTGCTGCAGCTCAGTTTCAGGGTCTTACAAGACTGCTAAGACCCTGTCTTAGCAATCTTCTAATAGCTCAGGTCTTCTTTATGTAGAGCAACAATTCTTTTTTTCAGATCCTCAGAGAGTTCGTTGCCATGAGGTGCCATGTTGAACTTCCAGTGACCAGTATGATAGAGTGAGAGCGATAATACCAAATTTAACACACCTGCTCCCCATTCACACCTGAGACCTTGTAACACTGAGAAGACAGCCAGGTGGGCTGGTGAGTGATACAGGTGGGGAGGACTGGGAAGCAGCCTGAGAGGACTGGGTGAGAGAAGTCTGGGATAGATGCTGAGTCAGTCTGGGTGGACTATGGAAGCTTAGCCAGGAGAGCTAAAGAAAGGGGCAGCTGCAGCCAGGTGGGCTGGCAGTGCCCGAAGAGGTGGTGCTGAGATCAGTAGCCACAGCGGGACAGCTGGGGACTAGAACTTTGCTACACAACCAAGGGGCCTGCGGTCACTGCCTGTAAAGGGCATGTGCTACATTCTGACTGAGCCCTATTGTCAGATCACCTAACAGTGTGCCAACTGGACCTGGAAAGTTTGTGCTTCATGAAAGTGTTGTGGCGGAGGAGCTGAGGAGTGTGTAAATAGACTGTACAAAAGAATTTGTCCCTGAAAAGTTCTGCTGAAGTCAAGTGGGCATCCCATAATACCCTTAACCCCATCCAAGTTCAATACCCCTAATAAAAATACAAAAACAAAGCTGAACGGACTGTTTCTTGACTCTAGAGTGATGAGGAAAATTCTGCGTACCTGGCTGTGCGGAGTGGGAGATCCCTTATTCACCAGCGGCTCCTGTGGGGGTAGAGCATATAATATATATGTACACACACACATACATACAGTCAGGTCCATAAATATTGGGACATCGACACAATTCTAATCTTTTTGGCTCTATACACCACCACAATGGATTTGAAATTAAACAAACAAGATGTGCTTTAACTGCAGACTTTCAGCTTTAATTTGAGGGTATTTACATCCAAATCAGGTGAACGGTGTAGGAATTACAACAGTTTGTATATGTGCCTCCCACTTTCTAAGGGACCAAAAGTAATGGGACAATTGGCGTCTCAGTTGTTCCATGGCCAGGTGGTGGTGTATAGATCCAAAAACATTAGAATTGTGTTGATGTCCCAATATTTATGGACCTGACTGTACATACATACACACAGCATCTCACAAAAGTGAGTACACACCCTCACATTTTTGTAAATATTTTATTATATCTTTTCATGTGACAACACTGAAGAAATTACACTTTGCTACAAAGTAGCGAGTGTACAGCTTGTATAACAGTGTAAATTTGCTGTTCCCTTAAAATAACTCAAACAGCCATTAATGTCTAAACCGCTGGCAAAAGTGAGTACACCCCTAAGTGAAAAGTGTCAATATTTTGTGTGGCCACCATTATTTTCCAGCACTGGCTTAATCCCCTTGGGCATGGAGTTCACCAGAGCGTCACAGGTTGCCACTGGAGTCCTCTTCTTTTTTTATATCAAATCTTTTTTTTTTTTTTTTTTTTTTTTTTTTATAATGCATGTTCAATACAGATAAGAAAAACAGTAATCTTTAGCCAAGTGCACAACTTAGAAAAGACTACCATCATTTCATTTCAGAGTATATGTATATTCACAAAGAGAGACATAAACACGTACAGTAAACATAAAAAATTCATATATAATTAGCCACACACACCAACACTTAACATACACCTTGCTTTGATTTCCAATTAATTTTACTTTGTTCAACTCTCATCTTAATATATTATAAATCAATCTCCTCGTCCCCATTCTCCTCTCCCCCCCCCCACCAAACCCTCCACATGACCCATCATACAGTAGATTACTCAGATCAATCCAGTAATGCCAGATTTTACTGAATTTCTGGGGGGCTCCTCTATGTTTATATGTTAATCTTTCTCTTTTTAATATATAATTTATTTTATTACTCCATTGTTTATGGGTTAGTGGTATCTTATCTGTCCATTTTTGTAGAATAAGTTTACGGGCTAGGTAGAGAGATCAAGTCCACATTATATGCATATCTACAGGTAAAATTCCATCTGGAATTATTCCCAGTAGTGATAATTTAGGAGTATTTATTCTGTTCGCGAAATTGTATTTAGGGTCATAAAAACTTTTTCCCAATATCTACGGAGTTTGGGACATCGCCAAAACATATGAACAAGGGAGCCATTCGAAACTAAACATCGCGGACACAAAGGCAATGCATTTTTTCCCCATGCAAATAATTTTTGTGGGGCTATAGTGGGTTCTATGTAGAATAAAAAGCTGAGTCAATTGCTGAGATGGTGAAATAGATACCTCAGGAAGAATCTCTATAGCACGAGTCCACTCATCTTCATTAAGATCTTAAGATCATTTTGCCAATGAGTAAGACTCTTATGCCCCGTACACACGGTCGGATTTTCCTACGGAAAATGTGTGATAGGACCTTGTTGTCGGAAATTCCGACCATGTGTAGGCTCCATCACACATTTTCCATCGGATTTTCCGACACACAAAGTTTGAGAGCAGGATATAAAATTTTCCGACAACAAAATCCGTTGTCGGAAAATCCGATCGTGTGTACACAAATCCGACGGACAAAGTGCCACGCATGCTCAGAATAAATAAAGAGATGAAAGCTATTGGCTACTGCCCCGTTTATAGTCCCGACGTACGTGTTTTACGTCACCGCGTTTAGAACGATCGGATTTTCCGACAACTTTGTGTGAATGTGTGTATGCAAGACAAGTTTTAGCCAACATCCGTCAGAAAAAATCCTAGGATTTTATTGTCGGAATGTCCGAACAAAGTCCGACCGTGTGTACAGGGCATTAGTCTGTCCATCTGCCTTCACTGTATTTAATAAGATGTGATAAAGGTCCCCTATTAGTTCTCTTTTGATAGGCCTAACTGAGGTTGCTTTCAGTAGGGTTTCTGATGGATTATATCGAAGTTGAAATGTTAAAGCTTGACTTTGTAAAGCATGACGAATCTGAAGGTACTGGTGAAAGTTAACCTTTGAGAGTTGGAAGCGATCTTTCAATATACTAAAAGGCAGTAAAGTAACCCCTTCAAATATCTGATAAAGAAAATTTATCCCAGGCCTTTTCCATTCTAGAATTTCTGGTATTTTTTTCAGCTCAGGTAAACAAAAGTTCTCCCATATTGGCATATGTCTTGTGAATCCCTTATGTTGCGTGATAATGCGTATTGTCTCCCACAGTTTATGGATTAGATAGATGTTGAACCAATGTTGAAGTTGTGCTGCAAGGAACTACAGTCTAGAGTTAGGAACCACTATACCACCTCTGTCTTGTGCCTGTTGGAGGGTTTCAAGTTTAATTCTTGGTTTACCATGTTTCCAAATAAGATCTCTAAATGTAGCGTCTAGTGTCCTAAATAGTTTTAATGTCAACCAAACTGGAGAATTATGTAATAGGAATAGCAATTGGGGAAGCCACACCATCTTCACCAGATTCGCTCTCCCTATTATAGTTAATGAGAATTTACTCCAGGTTTTACTTTGTTGCCTAAATTTATCTAAAAGAGGTAATACATTTTTATCTATATAATCCTTAACGTTTGGAGTAATTATCACCCCCAAGTACTTAAATGACGTAACATACTTCATCTGGTGATTCTGGTGTGGAGACCCCAACTGTATCGGATCTTTTGGGTCAATCGGCATTATTACTGATTTATCCCAGTTGATATTAAATCCTGAGAAAGTGCCAAAATGATCAATAAGTGAGATAACTTTTGACAAAGATTTATTAGTATCCCCTAAGAAAACTAGAGCATCGTCAGTGAAGAGTGCTATTTTTTCTTCGCCCGCACTTCTCTGGAATCCCACAATGTCTGGGTTTTCCTGATTAGCCTCCGCCAGGGGTTCCACGGCCAGTGCATAAAGGAGGGGAAACAGGGGGCTACTCCTTCATGATGACATCACGGAGCTGGTGGATGTTAGAGACCTTGCTCTCCTCCACCTTCTGTTTGAGGATGCCCCACAGATGCTCAATAGGGTTTAGGTCTGGAGACATGCTTGGTCAGTCCATCACCTTTACTCTCAGCTTCTTTAGCAAGGCAGTGGTCATCTTGGAGGTGTGTTTGGGGTCGTTATGTTGGAATACTGCCCTGCGGCCCAGTCTTCGAAGTGAGGGGATCATGCTCTGCTTTAGTATGTCACAGTACATGTTGGCATTCATGGTTCCCTCAAGGAACTGTAGCTCCCCAGTTCCGGCAGCACTCATGCAGCCCCAGACCATGACACTCCCACCACCATGCTTTACTGTAGGCAAGACCCACTTGTCTTTGTACTCCTGTTTGCCACCACACACGCTTTGACACCATCTGAACCAAATACATTTATCTTGGTCTCATCAGACCACAGGACATGGTTCCAGTAATCCATGTCCATAGTCTGTTTGTCTTCAGAAAACTGTTTGCTGGCTTTCTTGTGCATCATCTTTAGAAGAGGCTTCCTTCAGTGATGATAGCCATGCAGACCAATTTGATGCAGTGTGCAGCGTATGGTCTGAGCACTGACAGACTGTCCCCCCCACCCCTTCAACCTCTGCAGCAATGCTGGTAGCACTCATACGTCTATTTGCCAAATACGACCTCTGGATATGAAGTTGAGCACGTGCACTCAACTTCATTAGTCGACCATGGTGAGGCCTGTTCTTGGCCACCATGCTGCAGCTCAGTTTCAGGGTCTTGGCAATCTTCTCATAGCCTAGACCATCCTTATGTAGAGCAACAATTCTTTTTTTCAGATCCTCAGAAAGTTCTTTGCCATGAGGTGCCATGTTGAACTTCCAGTGTCCAGTAAGAGACGGATAGCGATAACACCAAATTTAACACACCTGCTCGCCATTCACACCTGAGACCTTGTAACACTAACGAGTCACATGACACCAGGGAGGGAAAATGGCTAATTGGGCCCAATTTGGACATTTTCACTTAGGGGTGTACTCACTTTAGTCTCTTTGTCTGTTGCCATCATGGCGCTGGTCTCATATCATGATGCGGTACGTCTTGCTTCATTCTGATGCTTGACGTCATATCCGGCATATATGGCATCGGCACTTCCATCGACGCCATTGCCATTTCCGCATGCTGCCATTTAGCAATGACCACAGTCCAGCATAGGAGAGGGAGAGGAACGTTGGAGACTTCCTGGGAGGTAAAGACTTTTTTGGATCGATAGTAACCCAGCCTTAATATAGTTCTCGTTCTTAGTGAATTTCAACGCTTTGACTATGGCAATTTGATCTAGATCCCCTATGGAGGGTTTGAGAAAATTGGAGCCCTATTGAAAATCTCTTTGGCTTTTCTACTCACCTTGAGAAGGGAACCTTAACTTGGATATCCTATAGTTTAGGATGTATTGTAAAATGCCGTTTTGTACAGGTAGGCAGTCTATTGCCGTTTAGTATAGGTTGAAAGGATAAAATCGTTTACTATAGTTTGAAGGGGCTAAATCTTTCCACACATTCTCTTGACATTGACTATTTGCCATCTCCCACATAGACGGACCAGAAAGGGGCGATTGTTTTCACCAAATGATACGATTTGACTCATCCCTATCCTCTGGAGCCCTAGATTTTTCTAATTTCCATTAAATATCTATTGAACATACAGGTAGAGACTCGATTTGCTGTTCAGCTACGTTGCACATCCAGGAAATTGATTAAATATGTATTTGCATGTTATATATTTTATTAATGTTTTGTTGGTTTTGTCTAAATTTATGTTTCATCTTTTGATGTATAGTGACCATATGTACAGTGCCTGATATTAGGTTCTCCTGAAGCTATCCGTGAGGCAAAACATGTAGAGACCCAATCAGTTTGCATCTGCAGTTTTAATGTCTCTTAAATAAAATTTTGATATTTTTATAAAACTCTTTCGTTGTGTTGTGGCACCCTAAAAATCCCAATTCCTTGGTTCTTGGTCTACTTTGTCTATTGAGTTTGTAAGCATGTATATCTATAACATTGCTAGGAAACTACAAAGACATCACATAATTTTGCCATGCTCTTTGGTTTGCACAAACAGGTAATGAACCAGCTAGTGGTATTGAAAACCCCTTGTTTTGTACATTGGTAATATTATATCCATGCTAAAATATTTTCAAAATATTTAAGTAACAAAGAGCTGTACCTACCTGGCAAATGCAGAAGAAGTTTGCACTATAGCCTACTTAGGACTGTACAGCCACAGTTTTAAGTAATCTTGTAAAAGAAAGAAAAAACTCATAGCAATAACTGTTAACACTTAACATAGCTAACAGCCTGTCTGTCCAGTTCCATGTTGGACTAAGGCTTTGCAGGCAAGGCCTGCACCCTCGCACTATTTAAAGGACATCTAGATTGCCCAGGGTACCACATAGCTTCTCTGTAAAATACCAGGAATTGTATTACAAATCTGAGTTTTTTTTTTCTTAGATGAGCTCTAGTAAGTTTGAAACTTATGTAGACCAGGATTTAAAGATTTTTATTTCTTTTTTATGAAGGGATTGGTTCCTTGGAGTATTATTGTTCATTTTTAAGGCTTATATGCATGGTATTGTCATAGTGTTTGGGGACCTGGGTCCTGCCTGAGGGGACATGTATCCATGCAATAAAGTTTTAAAAACGGCTGTTTTTTCGGGAGCAGTGATTTTATTAATGCTTAAAGTGAAACAATAAAAGTGTAATATTCCTTTAAATTTTGTACCTGGGGGGGTGTCTATAGTATGCCTGTAAAGTGGCGCAAGTTACAACAGTCCAAGAGCAAAATGACATTTCTAAAGAAAAAAAAAAGTCATTTAAAAGTACTCGCGGCTATAATGAATTGTCGGTCCCAGCAATACACATAAAAGTTCATTGATAAAAACGGCATGGGATCCCCCCACAGGGGAACCCCAAACCAAAATTAAAAAAAAAAAAATGCGTGGGGGTCCCCCTCAAAATCCATACCAGGCCCTTCAGGGTGAAATGCACCCCTACCATTTCACAAAAAATGTGTGAAAATAGTTTAAAAAAACACAATACACGCCTTGGGACAAGTCCTTTATTAAAAAAATTAAGAAATAAAACTGTCCCACGGAGTCATCTTCTTCTTCTCGTGCTCTGACGGACCAAAAAAAAGCCGCACGCTGCCTAAGAATCTGCCTTCATGGGAGGCACCCACCGTAATGACCGGCCACTCTCAGGTGACAGCTCTTTTATAACTGAGGGCGGGGCCACACAATGACGTTGCCGGGTGACCCCGCCCTCTCTGACGCACTGGGACATCCCTATGGCTTATACTGCTGCCTGCAGCACACTACGCCCAAAGGCGATATCCTCATGTCTTTTTACATCCATCTGATAGAATCTGGTAAATGTATAGACTGAAGACCAAGTTGCGGCCTTGCAGATTTGAGCCATGGAGGCTTGGTGATGTACTGCCCACGAAGCACTAACAGCCCTGGAGTAGTGCTCTTTGATTTGAGAGGGTGGAATCTACCTCTTTAAACCATAAGCTAGAATGATTACTTGTCAAAATCCATTTTAAAATAGTAGATTTCGATGCTGCCTGTCCTCTTTTAGGACCTTCAGGCAACACAAGCAAAACATCCATTTTTCGAATCTGAGCAGTCGCCTTTAAGTAGACCTTGACTGCTCTCACCACATCAAGAGACTGTAGTGATTTTCTTCCATTGAACAGGGTTCTGGAAAAAAAATGAAGGTGGAAAATATCCTGGTTTATATGAGAACCTATTAATCACCTATATATTGTTGGCAGCGAGAATTACGATTGCTAGGCATTGGACACAGTCAGTAATCCCTTTTGACCAGGTTAAAAGTAAACTTAACTGGATCATGATTAATGATAAACTCACCCATATATTCCGTAATAACACCAAAAAATTTAATACGGTGTGGGATCCGTGGATCAATTATATCTCAATCCCATAGGGAACTCCGGGTTGACCCTCTCCTTCCTCTTCACCCTTTTTTTTTTCCTCACTCTTTCTTTCTTCTCTTCTCTTTTTTACCTCCTCCTTCTGGCTCTTATATATACACAATACAGATGATCATTCATGGGACCTTACCTCATAGTGGGCCCCGGGATAGTTAGAACCAGAACTCCCTGTGGTTCCGGGTATCTGCAACTCACAGTGGGTAGGGGGAGGCCGGATCATGGGGAGGGGGAAATGTTTTTCAGTTCCTCTAGTATTTAGATACATATTGTATATTTTGCATTCAAAAATATTAGCAGAGGACAGATATGTATGTTGGCTGTATTTTTTGCACATCTGTATTGCTAAATTGACCATCTAAGAATTCGATTTTGTTCTAATCATGTGTTTGTATACCTTGAAATGTATTTCCTTTTCTTTTACAATAAAAACTATTGAAATATAGATAAGAACCTGAAACTACCTTCGGTAGAAAGTTAGGATGAGGACGCAATACTACCTTATCCTTGTGAATAATAATATGGCTCTTTACAAGAAAGAGCAGCCAACTCTGATACTCTTCTTGCAGAAGATATGATTACCAGAAAAACTAGTTTCCTTGTCAAAAGGACCAAGGGAATATGTCGTATAGGCTCAAAAAGGCTGTTTTTTGTAACGCCGACAGAACTAAATTCAAGTCCCAAGGGTTCAGGGGTGACCTCACCATGGGATTAAGCTGTGTTACCCCTGAAAAAAACTACGAACCAAAGAATGCAAAGCAAGTAGTCGTTGAAACAATACCGATAAGGCCGAAACCTGGCCTTTGAAAGTACTCAAGGCCAGCTTCATTTCTAACCCCATTTGCAGAAAGTCAAGGATTCTACCTATGACATACTTTCTGGGATGCCAACCCCTGGATTCATCCCAGGTGACATATGCCTTCCAGACTCTATAATATGTGATTCTGGAGGCTGCCTTCCTTGCATTAACCAAGGTAGATACCACTGAACTTGGCAGCCCATGTTTCTTCAGAATGTGGGTCTCAATAGCCAAAACATTAAATTTAGTGTTTGTAAGATAGGATTGAATACCGGACCTTGTGATAGAAGGTTTGGACGTGGTGATAGGGTCCATGGGATCCCTACCGCCATCCTTATGATCTCTGCCTACCAAGATCTCCTGGGCCACAAGAATCACAGATTTCCCTTCCTGCTTGATCCTTCTAAGAAGTCGTGGATGCAGGCAGAATAGGAGGGAATGCATAAATCCGTGAAAACTGATTCCATGGGAACACCAAGGCATCTGTTTGGCATGCTAGTGGATCCTTTGTTCTTGACACAAAGTTGTTGATTTCTTTGTTGAACCTGGACGCAAACAGATCTACGTCTGGGATCCCCTATCTTTAACATATTGACAGGAAGATATCGGGGTGAAGGAACCATTCTCCTGGGAACAACTGCCGGTGGCTCAAGAAGTCCACCTGCCAATTTTTTATTCCTAGAATGAAGACTGCCGATAGGCAAAGTACATTGTTTTCTGCCCAAGATAGGATATGATTCACCTCTCTCTGGGTCGCACATTGGTGATTTATATACGCCATTGCTGTGGCATTGTTGGACTGGATCCTGACAGGACAATTCCGTAAACTGAAGGGCCAAGTGCTCTGCCCGAATCTCTAGAATGTTAATGGGCAAGGTAATTTCTGATCTGGACCACTTCTCTTGGACAGTTGCCTCTTCCAGGACTGATCCCCAACCTAAAAAAGGTTACCACTTCCCAGGTAACTGTAGGAAGGATTTTCCCCTTTGCAGATTTTTGGTTATTAACCATAAACTGAGGCTCACCTTTGGAGTCGGACACATTGGAAAATCTAGAGCTTGAACCTTCTTGTTCCAAGCCGATAGTATACTGCTTTGCAGCAGTCTGGAATGAAACTGAGCATAAGGAATGGCCTCTAATGAAGCCACCACCTTTCTTAACAACCTCATGCAAAGCTGAATAGAAGGATTCATCTTGCTTCGACCACCTGAATCAGTTCCTTTATGGCGCTGATCTTTAGCTGGGGCAAGAATACCCTTTTCTGGGTGTATCTATGATCAGACCCAAGTATTCTAGCCTCCTTCATGGGTTTAAGGAAAATTTCTCTAGGTTGAGAATCCAACCTAGGTAGTCCAGGTAGTTGAATGTGGTGACCATACTTTGGTCTAAGCGGGCTACCGACTGGTCTAAGAAGAATATACTAAGTGCGCTTGCTTTTTTGCACGGTTTTCTCTTTTTGCTTTATACTGACTGGTCTGTCAAGAGCAGATCGTCTAGGTAAACTATAATCGTTATACCTTGGGCCCTTAACCTGTCTAGAGAATGGGCCAGAACCTTTGTAAACACTCAAGGTGCAGTAGCTAGACCGAAAAGCAGAGCTACAAACTGAAAATAAAGATTTTCTACCTTGAAAAGTAGATATTACTGGTGAGCGGGGAAATAGGCACATGGAGGTATGCATCCTTGATGTCAATTGACGCCAGAAATTCTCCTACTTGTAGGACGGAGACAACTGATTGGATTAACTCCATGCAAAAAAAGAGCTGATATTCAGGAACCGGTTTAGAATTTTGAGATCCAGAATGGGTTTGACATCTCCATTCGGTTTTGGCACCATGAAAAAAGGTTTGAACAAAACCCCAACCCCTGCTCTTTCATGGGGACCACCATGATCACTTTTTGCCAAAAGATGGTCCAATGCTTGAAAGAAAGACTTCTTTTTCTCTGGATCCTTAGGAACATTTGATCAGAGAAAACAAGGAGACGGGAACTCTTGTACCCTGGAGCTATTGAGGAAGTCCCCCATCTGTCTCGACACTCTTCCTGCCAGACCCTTGAGAACTGCAGAAGTATTCCCCCTACTGGAGCAAGTGGAGGAGCCTCCTCATAAGGAGGATTTAATATTTTGTAGGTTTCCTCCCCCAAGACTTCTTTTGTCCCTGGGGTTGACCCAGAGTAGGGATGAGGTTCGAGTTCGAGTCGGACTCATGTTTGACTCGAACATCGGCTGTTCGCCAGTTCGCTGAACAGCGAACAATTAGGGGTGTTCGTGGCAAATTCGAAAGCCGCAGAACACCCTTTAAAAGTCTATGGGAGAAATCAAAAGTGCTAATTTTAAAGGCTTATATGCATGGTATTGTCATAAAAAGTGTTTGGGGACCTGGGTCCTGCCCCAGGGCACATGGATCAATGAAAAAAAAGTTTCAAAAACTGAAGTTTTTTCAGGAGCAGTGATTTTAATAATGCTTAAAGTGAAACAATAAAAGTGTAATATTCCTTTAACCACTTGCCGACCGCCGCACGACTATATACGTCGACAGAGCGGCACGGGCAGGCAAAAGGACGTGTATGTACGTCCTTGCCTGCCCGCGGGTGGGGGGTCCGATCGGACCCCCCCCCCCGGTGCCTGCGGCGGTCGGCAAATCTCCCCCGGCGATCGGAGGTGAGGGGGAGGCCATCCATTCGTGGCCCCCCCCTCGCGATCGCTCTCAGCCAATGGGATCATTTCCCTGCCTCTGTATTGTACACAGAGGCAGAGGAAATGATGTCATCTCTCCTCGGCTCGGTATTTTCCGTTCCGGGCCGAGGAGAGAAGACTGCAATGTAAGTGCACAACACACTACACACACAGTAGAACATGCCAGGCACACTAAACACCCCGATCCCCCCCCCGATCGCCCCCCGATCCCCCCCCAATCACCCCCCCCCCCCTGTCACAAACTGACACCAAGCAGGTTTTTTTTTTTTTTTTTTTTTTTTTCTGATTACTGTATTGGTGTCAGTTTGTGACAGTTACAGTGTCAGGGCAGTGAGTGTTAGGCCCCCTGTAGGTCTAGGGTACCCCCCTAACCCCCCCTAATAAAGTTTTAACCCCTTGATCACCCCCTGTCACCAGTGTCGCTAAGCGATCATTTTTCTGATCGCTGTATTAGTGTCGCTGGTGATGCTAGTTAGGGACGTAAATATTTAGGTTCGCCGTCAGAGTTTTATAGCGACAGGGACCCCCATATACTATCTAATAAATGTTTTAACCCCTTGATTGCCCCCTAGTTAACCCTTTCACCACTGATCACTGTATAACCGTTACGGGTGACGCTGGTTAGTTTGTTTATTTTTTATAATGTCAGGGCACCCGCCGTTTATTACCGAATAAAGATTTAGCCCCCTGATCGCCCGGCGGTGATATGCGTCGCCCCAGGCAGCGTCAGATAAGCGCCAGTACCGCTAACACCCACGCACGCAGCATACGCCTCCCTTAGTGGTATAGTATCTGTACAGATCAATATCTGATCCGATCAGATCTATACTAGTGTCCCCAGCAGTTTAGGGTTCCCAAAAACACAGTGTTAGCGGGATCAGCCCAGATACCTGCTAGCAACTGCGTTTTACCCCTCCGCCCGGCCCAGCCCAGCCCACCCAAGTGCAGTATCGATCGATCACTGTCACTTACAAAACACTAAACGCATAACTGCAGCGTTCGCAGAGTCAGGCCTGATCCCTGCGATCGCTAACAGTTTTTTTTGTAGCGTTTTGGTGAACTGGCAAGCACCAGCCCCAGGCAGCGTCAGGTTAGTGCCAGTAGCGCTAACACCCACGCACGCACTGTACACCTCCCTTAGTGGTATAGTATCTGAACTGATCAATATCTGATCCGATCAGATCTATACTGGCGTCCCCAGCAGTTTAGGGTTCCCAAAAACGCAGTGTTAGCGGGATCAGCCCAGATACCTGCTAGCACCTGCGTTTTGCCCCTCCGCCCGGCCCAGCCCAGCCCACCCAAGTGCAGTATCGATCGATCACTGTCACTTACAAAACACTAAATGCATAACTGCAGCGTTCGCAGAGTCAGGCCTGATCCCTGCGATCGTTTACAGTTTTTTTGGTAGCGTTTTGGTGAACTGGCAAGCGCCAGCGGCCTAGTACACCCCGGTCGTAGTCAAACCAGCACTGCAGTAACACTTGGTGACGTGGCGAGTCCCATAAGTGCAGTTCAAGCTGGTGAGGTGGCAAGCACAAATAGTGTCCCGCTGCCACCAAGAAGACAAACACAGGCCCGTCATGCCCATAGTGCCCTTCCTGGTGCATTCGCCAATCCTAATTGGGAACCCACCACTTCTGCAGCGCCCGTACTTCCCCCATTCACATCCCCAACCAAATGCAGTCGGCTGCATGAGAGGCATTTTTATGTCCTCCCGAGTACCCCTACCCAACGAACCCCCCCAAAAAAGATGTTGTGTCTGCAGCAAGCGCGGATATAGGCGTGACACCCGCTATTATTGTCCCTCCTGTCCTGACAATCCTGGTCTTTGCATTGGTGAATGTTTTGAACGCTACCATTCACTAGCTGAGTATTAGCGTAGGGTACAGCATTCCACAGACTAGGCACACTTTCACAGGGTCTCCCAAGATGCCATCGCATTTTGAGAGACCCGAACCTGGAACCGGTTACAGTTATAAAAGTTACAGTTACAAAAAAAGTGTAAAAAAAAAAAAAAAAAAAAAAACACAAACAAAAATATAAAATAAAAAATAATAGTTGTCGTTTTATTGTTCTCTCTCTCTTTATTCTCTCTCTATTGTTCTGCTCTTTTTTACTGTATTCTATTCTGCAATGTTTTATTGTTATTATGTTTTATCATGTTTGTTTTTCAGGTATGTAATTATTTATACTTTACCGTTTACTGTGCTTTATTGTTAACCATTTTTTTGTCTTCAGGTACAGCATTCACGACTTTGAGTGGTTATACCAGAATGATGCTTGCAGGTTTAGGTATCATCTTGGTATCATTCTTTTCAGCCAGCGGTCGGCTTTCATGTAGAAGCAATCCTAGCGGCTAATTAGCCTCTAGACTGCTTTTACAAGCAGTGGGAGAGAATGCCCCCCCCCCACCGTCTTCCGTGTTTTTCTCTGGCTCTCCTGTCTCAACAGGGAACCTGAGAATGCAGCCGGTGATTCAGCCAGCTGACCATAGAGCTGATCAGAGACCAGAGTGGCTCCAAACATCTCTATGGCCTAAGAAACCGGAAGCTACGAGCATTTTATGACTTAGATTTCGCCGGATGTAAATAGCGCCATTGGGAAATTGGGAAAGCATTTTATCACACCGATCTTGGTGTGGTCAGATGCTTTGAGGGCAGAGGAGAAATCTAGGGTCTAATAGACCCCAATTTTTTCAAAAAAGAGTACCTGTCACTACCTATTGCTATCATAGGGGATATTTACATTCCCTGAGATAACAATAAAAATGATTAAAAAAAAAAAAAATGAAAGGAACAGTTTTAAAATAAGATAAAAAAGCAAAAAAATAATAAAGAAAAAAAAAAAAAAAAAAAAAAAAGCACCCCTGTCCCCCCTGCTCTCGCGCTAAGGCGAACGCAAGCGTCGGTCTGGCATCAAATGTAAACAGCAATTGCACCATGCATGTGAGGTATCACCGCGACGGTCAGATCGAGGGCAGTAATTTTAGCAGTAGACCTCCTCTGTAAATCTAAAGTGGTAACCTGTAAAGGCTTTTAAAGGCTTTTAAAAATGTATTTATTTTGTTGTCACTGCACGTTTGTGCGCAATTGTAAAGCATGTCATGTTTGGTATCCATGTACTCGGCCTAAGATCATCTTTTTTATTTCATCAAACATTTGGGCAATATAGTGTGTTTTAGTGCATTAAAATGTAAAAAAGTGTGTTTTTTCCCCAAAAAATGCGTTTGAAAAATCGCTGCGCAAATACTGTGTGAAAAAAAAAATTAAACACCCACCATTTTAATCTGTAGGGCATTTGCTTTAAAAAAATATATAATGTGTGGGGGTTCAAAGTAATTTTCTTGCAAAAAAAAATAATTTTTTCATGTAATCAAAAAGTGTCAGAAAGGGCTTTGTCTTCAAGTGGTTAGAAGAGTGGATGATGTGTGACATAAGCTTCTAAATGTTGTGCATAAAATGCCAGGACAGTTCAAACCCCCCCCCCAAATGACCCCATTTTGGAAAGTAGACACCCCAAGCTATTTGCTGAGAGGCATGTCGAGTCCATGGAATATTTTATATTGTGACACAAGTTGCGGGAAAGAGACAAATTATTATTTTTTTTTTTTTTTTTTGCACAAAGTTGTCACTAAATGATATATTGCTCAAACATGCAATGGGAATATGTGAAATTACACCCCAAAATACATTCTGTTGCTTCTCCTGAGTACGGGGATACCACATGTGTGAGACTTTTTGGGAGCCTAGCCACGTATGGGACCCCAAAAACCAAGCACCGCCTTCAGGCTTTCTAAGGGCGTAAATTTTTGATTTCACTCTTCACTGCCTATCACAGTCTCGGAGGCCATGGAATGCCCAGGTGGCACAAACCCCCCCCAAATGACCCCATTTTGGAAAGTAGACACCCCAAGCTATTTGCTGAGAGGTATAGTGAGTATTTTGCAGACCTCACTTTTTGTCACAAAGTTTTGAAAATTAAAAAAAGAAAAAAAAAATTTTTTTTTTTGTCTTTCTTCATTTTCAAAAACAAATGAGAGCTGCAAAATACTCACCATGCCTCTCAGCAAATAGCTTGGGGTGTCTACTTTCCAAAATGGGGTCATTTGGGGGGGGTTTGTGCCACCTGGGCATTCCATGGCCTCCGAAACTGTGATAGGCAGTGAAGAGTGAAATCAAAAATGTACACCCTTAGAAATCCTGAAGGCGGTGATTGGTTTTCGGGGTCCCGTACGCGGCTAGGCTCCTAAAAAGTCCCACACATGTGGTATCCCCGTACTCAAGAGAAGCAGCAGAATGTATTTTGGGGTGCAATTCCACATATGCCCATGACCTGTGTGAGCAATATATCATTTAGTGACAACTTTTTGTAATTTTTTTTTTTTTTTTTTTTTTCATTATTCAATCACTTGGGACAAAAAAAATGAATATTCAATGGGCTCAACATGCCTCTCAGCAATTTCCTTGGGGTGTCTACTTTCCAAAATGGGGTCATTTGTGGGGGTTTTGTACTGCCCTGTCATTTTAGCACCTCAAGAAATGACATAGGCAGTCATAAATTAAAGACTGTGTAAATTCCAGAAAATGTACCCTAGTTTGTAGGCGCTATAACTTTTGCGCAAACCAATAAATATACACTTATTGACATTTTTTTTACCAAAGACATGTGGCCAAATACATTTTGGCCTAAATGTATGACTAAAATTGAGTTTATTGGATTTTTTTTAGAACAAAAAGTAGAAAATATCATTTTTTTTCAAAATTTTCGGTCTTTTTCCGTGTATAGCGCAAAAAATAAAAACGGCAGAGGTGATCAAATACCATCAAAAGAAAGCTCTATTTGTGGGAAGAAAAGGACGCAAATTTCGTTTGGTTACAGCATTGCATGACCGCGCAATTAGCAGTTAAAGCGACGCAGTGCCAAATTGTAAAAAGTGCTCTGGTCAGGAAGGGGGTAAATCCTTCCGGGGCTGAAGTGGTTAAATTTCGTATGTGGGGGGTGTCTATAGTATGCCTGTAAAGTGGCGCATGTTTCCCATGTTTAGAACAGTCTGACAGCAAAATGACATTTCAAAGGAAAAAAAGTTATTTAAAACTACTTGCGGCTATATTGAATTGCCGGTCCGACAATACACATAAAAGTTCATTGATAAAAACGGCATGGGAATTCCCCACAGGGGAACCCCGAACCAAAATTTTTTAAAAAAATGACATGGGGGTCCCCCTAAATTCCATACCAGGCCCTTCAGGTCTGGTATGGATATTAAGGAGAACCCCGGCCAACATTAAAAAAAAAATTGCGTGGGGTCCCCCCAAAAATCCATACCAGACCCTTATCTGAGCACGCAACCTGGCAGGCCGCAGGAAAAGAGGGGGGATGAGAGAGCGCCCCCCCTGAACCATACCAGGCCACATGCCCTCAACATTGGGAGGGTGCTTTGGGGTAGCCCCCAAAACACCTTGTCCCCATGTTGATGGGGACAAGGGCCTCATCCCCACAACCCTTGCCCGATGGTTGTGGGGGTCTGCGGGCAGGGGGGCTTATCGGAATCTGGAAGCCCCCTTTAACAAGGGGACCCCCAGATCCCGGCACTCCCCCCCTGTGTGAAATGGTAAGGGGGTACAAAAGTACCTCTACTATTTCACAAAAAAACTGTCAAAAATTTTAAAAATGACAAGAGACAGTTTTTGACAATTCCTTTATTTAAATGCTTCTTCTTTCTTCTATCTTCTTTCTTCTATCTTTTTTAGCTCCTTGCCCCTTTTTGCTCTTGTGTCCCTCCGACATCTGCAGCCAGCAAAAATGGATTGAACATACTCCCACGCTGGATGTTGCAGGATGCCAATGCTGCTGTAAGCCCCACCCCTTCCATCACATCGCGGCCCCCCCCTTTCAAGAGGGTTTTCGCTACAGATGCGATGGGATCAGCGTGTGTGTGTGTGGGGGGGAATGGAGGGGAGGAGACCTGTAACAAGCCGCTGTGCAGGGGTGGTGGAAAAACGGAGCGGCATCGACGAATAGGGGGAGAGCCTTGTCCAGGTGGGGGGTGTTTCGTGAAAGAAAATCCCCCCAATCTTACCGGAGGTCTGAGCTGCTCCCCGGGAGGCCTGCTGCTTCTGTGACACAGTGTGATCTTTGAGGAAAGCATGACAAGGTACGTGCTCTATACAGCCCCCAGTGGTGACTCTTAGGCATGACAACATTTACTTTTTTAAAGGAGACATTTCATAAGAAAATTAAAAAATTCCTTAGAAACCGCCACTTACCTTTCCCGCCGCAGGGTTTTCTGAGGTAAAAACCAACAGAACCAATTTTCACCTCTTACAGTGGGCTCCATTACAAAACCTTCAGGAACCAGAGACCCTCGGGGAACCCACATTTTTGCACCCGTAAAGCGCCCCGCCAGTAAAAACTTTATGGCTGAAAACACCAAAGCACTGGATCCCGGGGTCCAGCTCTCTTAAAGAGATGCATTATGGGCTAAACCTCATTTTTTCCGCCACGAGGCCCAGGTACCATTCAATTTGGCCTGAAAAGACACTTTGAAAGGATCCGGCTGCATAGCTAGCCCCAGCAAGGATTGCTCCAGTGGAGCTCAGCGCAGCACATCTTTACTTGTGACCAACACCTTAGACACTGGCGAAAAAAACTGAGGTACTCTCAGTAGTGGGAGGGGTTATATAGGGAGGCAACTTCCTGTTTAGGGTGTGCCAGTGTCCATCACCTGAAGGTGGCCTATAACCCACATAGTAATTACTATGACTCTGTGTCCCATGATGTACGATTAAGAAACCCTTTTTCTAACTATTACACTGATGTAAACATTCTACAATTCAACCTTTAGATGGCACTGTTGTATTATACATGCCATAGGTCATATATGTCAAAAGGTCAAGCTGTGTTTGACCATGGTTACAGAACAATAGATGGATCTAACAGTCAACTGAAATACAATAGTATCTACAGTGGGGCAAAAAAGTATTTAGTCAGCCACCAATTGTGCAAGTTCTCCCACCTAAAAAGATGAGAGAGGCCTGTAATTGTCATCATAGGTATACCTCAACTATGAGAGACAAAATGTGGAAACAAATCCAGACAATCACATTGTCTGATTTTTGAAAGAATTTATTTGCAAATTATGGTGGAAAATAAGTATTTTGTCAATATCAAATGTTCATCTCAATACTTTGTTATATATCCTTTGTTGGCAATGACAGAGGTCAAATGTTTTCTGTAATGCCCCGTACACACGGTCCGATTTTCCGACAGAAAATGTGCGATCGGAGCGTGTTGTCGGAAATTCCGACAGTGTGTGGGCTCCATCGGACTTTTTCCATCGGATTTTCCGACACACAAAGTTTGAGAGCAGACTATAAAATTTTCCGACAACAAAATCTGATCGCGTCAATTACGACCGTGTGTGGACAATTCCGATGCACAAAGTGCCACGCATGCTCAGAAGAAATTCCGAGACGGAACAGCTCGGTCTGGTAAAATTAGCGTTCGGAACGGATAGAGCACTTGTAGAGGCTACAGTGTTTAAAATAGTTTAATGCAGCGCACTCTGTTCTTCTTTATAATGCTAGAAGAATGAAGTAGTTTTGCTGCTGATATTCACACAGACTTCTCACAAACGTATTTCTTTATTATTTATCATGATTCCCTCAATATATTTTGATTTGTCACATCTGACCAAAAATCTTTTTTTTTTATTTATTTTTTTTTGTTTTGTATTTTTTTCAAGACTGATGTTTTTTTTAATTTTTTTATTTTTTTACTCCAGAATATTTTTGTGTGTGTTTTGTTTGTCAAGTTACCACAACACCATTATTATCTTGTATTATTTAATCTCAAGGAGATTGTTTGGTGTTGGTGTCACTTGTTAATTTCACATTGTATTTTTAAAAATGTACCTGCCTCCTCACAAACAAACTGTCCTTTATGAAGGAAAACACACATAGGCAAGTATAATTGAAACAAAAATTCCTTTATTAAGGGCTCAGAATCAAACAAAGGGGGAGGCAACGCTGGATTAACATCATAAATTGGCGAAGCCTTTGACCCCCAGGGCACACATCAATTATTTTACAGCAAAATTGGTGGCCTGAGGAGTCCATATGTAAGGGAGTGCAGTCTGGTCCAGAAATCCAAGAGATCCTGAAAGCAGCAGATGACATGTATGTTCCCAGGCTGTGGTACTACAAGAGGCTGCATATTTTGCCAGACCAGACTGAACCCAGGGTCATCACTCTCTGGTCTTCCTTCCACGCTTCCTTCCCGGCTGCGGCTCTGCTGTTGGAGATGTGGCAGGAGGAGGAGTAGGACCTGGAGGAGGAGGAGGAGGAGGAGGAGTAGGACCTGAAGGAGGAGGAGGACTATGGGTGAGGTGACAAATGTGGGTTGCACATGTGATTTGGCCCCTTAACCCCTTAAGAGCTTCCAAAATTAAGAACTCAGATAGGAGTCATTGGCCCTCCTCCATCTGCATCATTTTGCAGGCAGTTATGGCAGCAAAGTCCTCCTCCACACTGTGGGGTGTTCTGAAGGCCTCAGTAGCCTTCCTAAAGAGGCCTATGGCAGCCTCCTCCAGGTTACTCCTCTTCCTGCCACTTTGTCTTTGAAGGTGTAGGGGAGGGACCTGGATATCAGGCAGCCTGCTTGGCCCGGCCACCTCCTGGCTGAGACTTCCCTGTTTTCGTTTTTGCATCATCAATCACAATCTTAATTTAGTACTCCAAACTAACATCTAGTTAACATCATTGATTGGACAACCAGAAATATTTAGAAGAATACTATACCTGGCTCAAGCTGGGCTCCTCCACATGTTGCTGCCCGGAAGGCCCAGGTTGGGCATCAGAAGCCTCAGCTGGGGGGAAGGAAGCGTAGAAGAAAGACTGGAGAGTGCTGGCCTGGGTTCAGTCTGACCTGCCAGAAAATGCAGCCTGTCATAGTACCACAGCCTGGGAACATAAATGTCATCTGCAGCTCCTGATCTCTGGGAATCCTGGACCTTCTTGTGCTCCCTTAGATAAGTGCTCCTCAGGCCACCAATTAGGATCTTCAAATAGATGATGTCTGCCGTGGGGATCACCGTCTTCACAAATTACACCAAATTATCCAGCGCTGCCTTCCTCTTTGTTTGGTTCTTATATTCAGGGTGGTTTATCTGCCACAGACAGGGCAGCTCCCTGAACATATCTGTGAAGATTGGCATAAAGTCATGTTCCTTCAAGATATCCATTTTAACTGCAAGACAAAACACAAGACAAACCCTAATGTCCGCCTAAAGTCTTCAATATAGAAGCAGTATAGGCCCAATGTTAAATATTACCTTCGCTATCACGAACGGCGCCTCCGTTACTCCTTCCTCCGCTCACAGATCGTACGTACTATGCATGCACGTTACGCTTTATAGACACTGCGCATGTGTGAAACTCCGCTCGCCCCTGACGTTCTTTCTAGTCTATTCCCCGCCCCTTCTCGTTCGTCGCAGTAGGGGAAGAGCACATGGCGGAGACACAGCAGGTGTCAGATAATTACAGCAATGAGGAGGAGGAGGAGGAAAACCCTTGAGGCAGAAACGTCCCGATCCAGAAGGAGACGATTTAAGGCATCAAATATGTCCTTTGGGGAGATGTTGGAGATGGTCGACTATGACGGGAAGTATGGACCTTACCCCAACCCCAATGTCCGAAAGGCCAAGATCATGGCGAAAGTGGTCAAGAGTCTGCACCAGAATTTCAGGGTACGACGATCCAAGGATCAGCTGAGGAAGCGGTGGTCAGACCTCAAATTAAGGGAGCACGAGCAGTACAGAAGGATCAGGAGAGTGCTGCAAAAAAGTAAGTAGTTGTCCTGTGTTCCTATTCTTTATATTTATTACGTTGGTGCTGCTCCATGTGCTTTTCTTTACTGTTGTACACTTTAAAATGGCAACTTACATGTTCATGGGCACATTATTCGTTCATATGAAACATTGTTCGTTCGGACTAGAAAACACCATTGTTTTGGCCATATGCATTTGAATAGTTTTTTGATGGCCTACTTCTCTTAAAATAAGTTGGTTGTCTATATGGGTTTGTAACTAGAATGAAATGCAAACTAGATTCTGTGTAAGGAGAGGACACTCAGCAGCTGTTTACACATCTGGGCGCTGGAGCACTAGTGTGGGACCCCAGAACACCCTTTTTATTAGGAGGTCCCACACAGGTGCTCCAGTGTATACTATAGGGGTGACTCCATCTGTGAAGCTTGTACAAAACAGGTAAGTATTCAAGCTTGACCAAGGACAAAATATGTCTTCATCTTGGAACTCTGCCAAAACAGACAATTGTACCCCACTTCCAAACAATGTTTCATATTCCTAGTTCTGCCATCAAATATCTGTGTGCTAACTATACCTATTTTTATTTACATAGGAGAGAAAAGACTCGGAGGACACCCCTCATCCAAGGCGACCACAGACCCCACACCTCTGGAAGAAGTGGAGACCCACCAAAGACAACAGGAGGAGGAGGAGGAGGAAGGTGATGTGGTGGAAATTGTCACCACAATAGGTGAGTGTCTGCGACCACAGGCTCAGGTAAGAGATGGATGCGGGCATATTTATAATACATGGTGTGTTTTTGTTTCTATCTTTTTAGGTGATCGTGATGTTGTGGATCCAGATCATTTCACCTCTGAAAGTGCACACATCCTGATTGGGGAGATCATGGGGTGTAATGGGGACTTGGAAAACATGAAGAACATCATTGATGTTTTAGGGAGAGTTTAAAACCCATCCAAATCCCTTTTTTTTGTGCTTTTTGTGATCTAAAAATTTATACCATTTTTTGACAGATTTGCGAAAAGCCAAATTTTGAAGATGCACACAGTGTGTCAACATGTGCTATCTGCCATCACAGGAGATCAATGTAGGCATTTTGGGGGTGCAACCCCTTCCTCAATAATAAAGTAGCTGTGAGGAAGGGGTTGCACCCACAAAACACGTCCCTTGATCCCTTGATCCCCCGTGATGGCAGCTAGCACATGTTGACATTCGACAATTTGTGTGCATCTTCAAAATTTGGCTTTTCCTGGGGTGACTTCACCCCATCTGAACGCAATATCAAACACAGTTTGTAAATACTCATGTCTGATATTGCCTTCAAGTTCTACCTAATGTGAACTTTGTAAGTTCAAGATTTGCGTCTTTCTTGTTGGTTTTAAACATGCCTGTTTTATCTTAAATGGACATTTCTACTTTTTCTAATGTGACCCCAAAAATTGTTATACAACAAACATGTTGGTTTGTTTTAAAAACCTTTTACAAATGCACATGTGATTGTGCTGGGATTAAAAAGATTGATAATCAAGAATGTGTTGATTATTGTTTCAACGCTCCAAAACTTTTGTTGTGCTCTAATTGGTGTTTTCTGTGACAATGGGTGTTATTTCCTAAGGTAAAATCCACTTTGCACTACAAGTGCAGTTTCAACTGCACTTGTAGTGCAAAGTGTCTTTGCCTTTAGTAAATAACACCCAACTGTGCTTTGTAATGTTACACAATCACGCCATTTTCAGGACTCACCACATTTCTGTCAGGGTCAGCTAAAAGAAACACAAGCAGTAAATGTCACCAAAGATTTTAGTAGTTAAAATGTTTTTTTATTTGAAAAAGGTTTCAGACATTGTCTGGCATTTTGATGGCCCCCCTACCCACAAAGTATTCAAGGTATCTTAGACGGACCTCACGGGCACTCGGGGGGGCACGCCAGGACAGACTCTTTCAAGCGCCGTCAGGGTTGGTTCATTTCGGAATTCCGGCCTCAGGCCCAACTGAGCCAGCATAGTTGGCAGAATGTTGCCGTAGAAAGTTGTGTAGAACACAGCACGCCAGGATGATATGATTCAGTTTGTACTCCGCCATGTGTATGGGTGTAAGAAATAGGCAGAACCGGCTGGCCGTGATTCCAAACGTGTTCTCCACCACTCTTCTGGCTCTGGCCAGCCGGTAATTAAAAACCCTCTGGTCCGGGGTGAGGGTCCTCATCGGGAATGGCCGCATAAGATGGTCCCCCAGCGCAAATGCTTCATCCGCAACAATTACGAATGGGAGTCCTAACGCATTGTCTTCTGGAGGTGGCAAGTCCAAGCTGCCATTCTGGAGACACCTGTAGAACTCCGTCTGGGCGATGACTCCACCATCGGACATCCGGCCATTCTTCCCCACGTCCACATACAGGAACTCATAAGTAGCCGACACCACCGCCAACATCACAATACTATTGAACCCCTTATAGTTGAAATAGTATGACCCCGAGTTGGGTGGTGGGAAGATGTGGACGTTTTTTTCCCATCAATTGCCCCTCCGCAGTTAGGAAAGTCCCACCGCTGGGCAAAATGGGAGGCCACAGTCTGCCATTCCTGTGGGTCAAACAAGAAAAAAAAATAATCATTTTGCACATAAACAGGGAAAGCAGATTAGACACAAACATTCTTGGCCAACATCAAGATAACATTTATTTGAGGGAGTTTTTAAAGACCAAGGTATAAGGTACACCTATCAGATTCCCCCTCCCCCCCTCTCATGGGCCAGGGGAGCTCTTGGACAGGTAACCCTCTCCACTTCATTGAGAGATGAATGCCTAAATAATGTGTGTTACTTTGGTCAGCCCCTCCTTACTTACACTATTGACAGCCCACTGGACAGGTAAGAAGTGTCATAATACATAGATATAAATACACATTGTACACATTTGAGCACATTTGGACATTCTGCTCTTACCTATCAAGATAAGAATAGTATACCAAAACTTTAAACAGTACCATTTGAAAGTATACAGACAGGCCCTTGCACTGCATGCTTTGGGGAATTCATCCATACATCTGACCACAAAAGAGATGGGTATAGTGTGTATGGGTTTGGCAAAATCAGCGGATATATAGAGAATTGGTATCAGCTGACTTAGCAGTTGAGGGAGGGAGGGTTCCAACTAATTTGGGGACCCCCCAAAAAAGTCTCTGGCACTCTGCCTGAATTTTAAGCACAAATCACATTTTTACACATTTAAGGGGGTGTTTGGGGTAAAGCACTACTATGGAGCTGATAAAATAGATTGTTAAGTGACTACATGAGGTGAATATAGGGCCAGGAGAGCATGCTGAGGAGGTAAGTGAAGGCAAATATGTATGAAGGACAAAAAAAATAATTACATAAAAATCCAGCATGAATGAGGACAAAGGGGACATTCACAGCATAATACAATCATGGCAATTAGGGAATGAGGAAAGAAATACAATATATTATCAAACATTAAATACCATAAAATGTGATATTAAAGGATACAAATCTTACCTTAATATAGTCCTTCTGCAGGACCTGGATGATGGCAGAACAGGTCTCTGGGATAATGATCCTCAGAGCCTGGGGGGAGATGCCTGTCGAGAACTTCAAGTCCTGCAGGCTTCTCCCCGTCTCCAAGTACCGCAGGGTAGCGACTAGCCTCTGCTCCGGAGTGATGGCTTGCCTCATGTAGGTATCCTGCCTGCTGATATAAGGGGTCAGCAAAGCCAACAAACGGTGAAATACGGGGTCCGTTATCCGGAGAAAGTTCCTGAAATCATCAGTATTATTCTCACGGATCTCAGGGAGCAAAGGCATATGACAGAACTGGTCACGCTGGAGCAACCAATTCTTGGTCCATGAACTCCTCCCCACCCTGTTCATGGACTGGACTTGTGTCAAGGTAAGGACCCCAACACCAAGCCCCCACACAGCACGAACTCTACGAGGAGTACGTATACGCAACATGGCTAGAAAATGGTCGGCTGCTCAGAACAAAGTAACAGAACGCACTGAAGAACAGCAAGGCCTGTGAAGAGCGACCTGAAAAACAGTAACGAATGAACAAGAACACAATGACAGAGTCACACGTAACTCGCTGCACGCACTGAAGACCAGATGCAAACCCACAAGCACAAACTGAACAGCAGAAAATGATCTGAAAACCACGAGTCTGAAAAAGCACAAATCGTCTCTCACCAATATTTTACTAACATGAGATTAGCAAAAGGAGCCCAAAGGGTGCCGCGCTTGGTTCGGACCTGCCCTTTTCTAGTCTTGTCGCACGTGGTGTACGTCACCGCTTTCTTGGTGATCGGAAATTCCGACAACTTTGTGCGACCATGTGTATGCAAAACAAGTTTGAGCCAACATCCGTCGGAAAAAATCCATGGATTTTGTTGTCGGAATGTCCGATCAATGTCCAATCATGTGTACGGGGCATTAGTCTTCACAAGGTTGTCACACACTGTTGCTGGTACTGTATGTTGGCCCATCCCTCCATGCGGATCTCCTCTAGAGCAGTGATGTTTTGGGGCTGTCGCTGGGCAACACAGACTTTCAACTCCCTCCAAACGTTTTCTATGGGGTTGAGATCTGGAGACTGGTTAGGCCACTCCAGGACCTTGAAATGCTTCTTACGAAGCCACTCCTTCCTTGCCCGGGTAGTGTGTTTGGGATCATTGCCATGCTGAAAGACCCAGCCAAGTTTCATCCTCAATGCCCTTGCTGATGGGAGGAGGTTTGTACTCAAAATCTCACAATATATGGCCCCATTCATTCTTTCATGTACACGGATCAGTCACCCTGTTCCCTTTGCAGAGAAACAGCCCCAAAGCATGATGTTGCCACCCCCATGTGTCACAGTAGGTATCGTGTTCTTTGGTTGCAACTCAGCATTCTCTCTCCTCCAAACACGACAAGTTGTGTTTCTACCAAACAGTTCTACTTTGGTTTCATCTGACCATATGACATTCTCCCAATCCTCTTCTGGATCATCCAAATGCTCTCTAACAAACCTCCATGTACTGGCTTAAGCAGGGGGACACGTCTGGCACTGCAGGATCTGAGTCCCTGCGGCGTAGTGTGTTACTGATGGTAGCCTTTTTTACGTTGGTCCCAGCTCTCTGCAGGTCATTCACTAGGTCCCCCCGTGTGGTTCTGGGATTTTTGCTCACCGTTCTTGTGATCATTTTGACCCCACGGGGTGAGATCTTGCATGGAGCCCCAGATCGAGGGAGATTATCAGTGGTCTTGTATGTCTTCCATTTTCTAATTATTGCTCCCACAGTTGATTTATTCACACCAAGCTGCTTGCCTATTGCAGATTCAATCTTCCCAGCCTGGTGCAGGTCTACAATTTTGTTTCTGGTATCCTTCGACAGCTCTTTGGTCTTCACCATAGTGGAGTATGGAGTTTGACTGTTTGAGGTTGTGGACAGGTGTCTTTTATACTGATAACAAGTTCAAACAGGTGCCATTAATACAGGTAATGAGTGGAGGACAGAGGAGCCTCTTAAAGAAGAAGATACAGGTCTGCGAGAGCCAGAAACCTTGCTTGTTTGTAGGTGACCAAATACTTATTTTACACCATAATTTGCAAATAAATTCTTTCAAAAATCAGACATTGTGATTGTCTGGATTTGCTTCCACATTTTGTCTCTCATAGTTGAGGTATACCTATGATGACAATTACAGGCCTCTCTCATCTTTTTAAGTGGGAGACCTTGCACAATTGGTGGCTGACTAAATACTTTTTTGCCCCACTGTATGTTACCATTGTATTAGAGGACAGCTTGTGTAATCGTTACCAAAGTATTTGAGAAGTATCCACTCAAACACTGAAAGAAACTTGATGTCAGTTTCTAAAGCAAACATATTCTTCTACGTAAGCCTGAGGAAAAAAAAATCATAAAACAGACATATAATTATATCAAACACAACACAATCAAGATATTTTTCTCAGCAGCCAGTAGGCATAGTATTTCCCATCTAGTTAATGAGAGCACTCTTCCACTAACACCTTCTTTTTTTCCACATCAGCTATAAAGGAGGCAAATGGAAGGATTTAATCGTCTGTATTTTCCCAAGATCTTATACATGTTTGAAATTACTAATTGCTAGTATTCTTCAATAACAGGTCATTGTCATATCAAGTGATTAAAGTTTGGACAATCTACTTTACATTTAGGGCAAATATTGATCCAGTTGGTGGGTGGGAAACTTAAGAGGTACGTTAAGTGCTTAGTAGGCCCTGTATATAAGTTTAACTTTTATTACCCGTGATGGTTTGCTTACAATAGCCCACTCGGTTTGTAGCCTGCTCTAGTGAAGGGACTAGAAAGTTTCCCCAGAAGAGAGGTTAGCCCCCTTAGTTGTCAGGTCTTGTAGTAGTGGGGAGCCTGGGCATACATTTGTCTTCAGGGTTGAGTAAAACCATGATATATATATTTTTTGTTGTTTTTCTAGAACATGGGATAGGCCCAGGGGAAGGACAAGGCCCTGTCGGTAAGTTATTATGAGGTAGAAAAAGTGTTTAATCTAGAGATATTTTAGAAACTATTTAAGGCAGACAGTAAACAGACAGAGAAGGACAGCAAACAACCACCATTGTCTAAAATGTGCCAAGGCCCCATTTCAATTTCCACTGTCTAAAATATATGACCTCTGAGGAAACATTGGGGAGGTCATAAGAGGCATTAACAGAGAAATGTGTCTTGAGAATTGTAGAATTTTGCCTTTATCCCACCAAACTATTACACACCCCCGGTACAGTTCACAACAGCACTTTCGTGCATCGCAAAAATTCGGAGCCGAACAACAAATCCCATTAAAGTGTATGGGACCAGAACTGGAAAAATAAGAAGTGCCAATTTTGAAGGCTTATATGCAAGTTATTGGGCATACAAAGAGTATGGGAGTCCGGGTACTGCCCTGGGGGACAAGTTTGTAAAAAAGATAATTTTTAAATGAGCAGTGATTTAATGATGCTTAACCTGAAACAATAAAAATGAGAAAATCCTTTAAATATAGTGCCTGGGGGTCCCTTTAGTCTGCCTGTAAAGTGCCGCATCTGTACCATGTATAGAATCTGCTGCAGCAAAAAATGACATTTATAAAAAAGAAAAAAAAAAGGCATTTTTCCCTGCAAGCTTTCTTATTTTGTAAACAAGGCCTTCGGGAGCCAGTCTGTATGATGAGGCCACAATTTAGTGCATTTGGAACAAGATTAGAGATTTTTTTGGATACATTCTGCAGGTGCAGAAAAATTGGGCTTTGTGTGTTGGTAGTGGCTTCGCACTGTAACTCTATAGATGTACTGTTGATGAAAGGAAGGATTGGCCTTGCTGTAAAAAATGTAATTATACGCTCCTGTCAAACAGTGTCAGGAAAATAAGAGTCATTACCTGTTAACTCACTTTCCAGGATGGCATACAGAGAGATAGGCTCCTCCCACCTAGTACAGGAAACACATGATCCACATCATAAAAGACAGACCTCAGGCAGTAGCCCCTCAGTACTAATAAATAACCGAAGGCACAGATAAAAAACATTAAAAAACTCCCATTGGTGCAACCAGCTTAGGATTACATCATTAGTCTCATAAAAACAATGGAGGGAACTGTTACCATCCTGGAAGAGTCCTGGAAAGTGAGTTAACAGGTAATAACTCTTATTTTCCCCAGTCAATGCTTCATGAAGGTTTGGAAGCTGGACCCAGATGCTGTTCCTCTGATCTGGGAAGGAGAAGCACTGACTTTTTCAGCATAAAAAATGGCCCCTACTCTGAATGAGCTTCGACGTTTTCCAGAGAAAAAAGTGATGATGGCTTCCATCATCGCATATTTCAATCACCTTGTGATAATATTTTGACGCTCCTTTTGGGCTCCTGAACAGAACAAGCAAACTAGAGGTAGATCTCCAATCTATAGATCTCTTTAGCTCTCGTCTTACATAATCTCCATTCAATTAGATACCTATGGACATTTAGATAATAGGCCCTTGTATCTATCCAGAAAGATTTCTGCTCCAATGCTATATATGTTTGCTGGTACGACAGGTATGAGTGTATATGAATGGCAGAAGCTCTGCCCAAAGTTGGAAGTCTGACTTCATATAGCACATTGAGATGCTGGTGGTAAGTTATACAGATCACTACTTCAGGAGACTATACATGTAGTAGTAACAGAGCATTTACTTTGACTTGCTATAGCTGTTCTGTTAGGAGGGCTCAGTACTGAACTTAAACATACCCAGTCAGGTATAGGGGGTCAGAGACATAGCAAAACGTGATAACACATCTACAGGCCATATTCCTGCTCATTAATGCTGCCAGGAATGCATCACATGAAGGAGCTGTCTGCATCTGAAGCAAAATGGCCTGATACACCTCCAGTCATACAATTTTTATACTGCTGTATAAATCCTAAACCCTAGGAAAGATTATAGTGACCACACAACCACAATTAAAGGGCTCGGTGATGCAAACAATAAAGATTTACAAATTCAGCTACGATGTTAAAGTGAATGTAAACCCAATTCATGAAATTTGAGCTGGGCACATTTAACTGTGGTGTTTTCTTATCTCTTCAAAAGCACCAATTCCAGTAGCTGTCTCCTCTTCCGTTCCCTTGCCATCATCCTGATAACCACTGACAAGTTCTCCGTCAACTGAGACAAAAGCAGCCTGAGTTTTGTGTTGGGGAGGATGCTATAAATAGATTAGCAGAGTGCTGAACTATTCAACGAACAACTGAGAAAGTCTCTACCTATCAGGAGAGGGGGTGTGAGCCTTTCCACCTATCTGATGTCTTGGCTGTATGCACAGACAACACTTCCAGTGATGAACAGGAAAAGAAACTCTCCAACCAAAATTTTCTCTCTAATGCCACGTACACACGATCAGAAATGCCACCAGCAAAACTCCGATGAGATCCTTTTGTCGGAAAATGTGACCGTGTGTATGCTCCATCGGTCTTTTGCTGGCGGAATTCCAGCCAGCAAAAGATAGAGAGCATGCTCTCTATTTTTCGGTCGGGGAAAGTTCCTATCCGAAAAATCGATCGTCTGTATGCAATTCGGATGTGCAAAAAATCACGCATGCTCAGAATCAAGTACGAGACGGAAGCGCTCGTTCTGGTAAAATGAGCATTCGTAATGGAGATAGCACATTCGTCACGCTGTCCATTTTTGGATCTTTTAATGCAACACATTCTCTTCTTCTTTATAATGCTAGAAGAATTAACTTGTTTTGCTGCTGATATTCACACAGAGTTCTCACATACCTATTTCTTTATTATTTCTCTTGATCTCCTGAATAATCTTTTTCGTTTTTAAAGCCAGATCTCCATAATAATGTTTAGAATTATTTTTATAGTCTTTTTTTTAATCAAGATCTCCTGTTTTTTTGATTATTTTTAAATTATTTTCCAGTGATCTCCATATTTTTTTTTTTTGTGTGTCAAGTTTCCACAACAACATTATTATCTTGTATTTTTAAAGCTCAAGGAGGTTGGTTGTTGTCCCTTGTTAATTTGACATTGTATTTTTGAAATGTACCTGCCTACTTACAAACAAACTGTCCTTTTTGAAGAAAAACACATATGCAAGTATTTTCATATAAAAAAATCTACATTTATTCTGGCTCATAACAAAGTAAAGAGGAAGGCAACGCTGAAGAAACTGCTTGAATTTGTGTAGCCTTTGTACCCCAGGGCACACATCAACTCTTTGTAACTAAAAATTGATAGCCTGAGAAGTCCATATAATAGGGAGCACAATCTGGTCCAGGACTCCTAGAGATCATGAACAGCGGCAGATGACATATATGTCCCCAGACTGTGGTACTACAACAGCCTGCATCTTCTGTCAGACCAGACTGAACCCAGGCCATCACTTTGTCTTCCCTGCATGCTTCCCTGCAGCCTTCCTTGGAGGCTGTGGCTCTGGAGGTGGACTTGTGGCAGGAGGAGGAGGAGGAGGATAGGCGAGCGTACATAAGTGCATGTTCTCACTAATTTGGCCCCTCAACCCCTTCCGAAGGGACTGAAAAATAAGATTCTCACACATGAAGCGTTGGCCCTCCTCCATTTACTACAATTTTGCAGCTACATAGCAGCCATAGGCTTCTTCGGCATCGAGGGGTGTTTTCAGGGCCACTTTAGCCTCCTTAATGAGGCCCAATACTGCCTCCTCCACGTTACTCCCCTTCCTGGCCCTTTTTGTTGTAAGGTGGAGGTGAAGCACCTGGGATTGGGTGAGACTACTGGGCCTGGCCACCTCCTAGCTGACACTTACCCCCATCCTCCTCCTGGCTGCCACATTCCAGAGTCTCGTCCTGGCTGAGGTCTTCCTGTGTATGAAAAAGGGACATAGTTGTAGTTTTTGGATGCATCAATCACAAACAATTTTCAGCTAATGATTGTTGCAAATTGAATGTTAATAAATCGAAAAGACTATTATTCTGAGCCCAGCATTTTTCATTCTTGTCCCAATCATTTTTGGCCACTACTGTCTATTGATATGTAAAACACTTTTTATTAAATCATTCATGTGTTATCAATAAGAACATCTAGTTAACACCAATAATTTTCGGACAATAAATATATTCAAAAATACTATACCTGGCTCCAGCTGGGCTCCTCAACTTCTTCCAGGATGGAAGGGCCAGGTTGGTCCTCGGAAGCCGCAGCTGGGTTTGAGGGAAGGGGGATGGAAGTGTAGAAAGTGATTCCCTGGCTTCAATCTGGTCTTCCAGAAACCGCATCCTGTTGTAGTACCACAGACTGGGTACATACACATCCTCTGCTGCTGCTCCTGATCTCATGGAAGCCTGGACCTTATTAAGCTCCTTCCTTTACGTGCTTCTCAAGCTACCAATTTTCTTATCCACAAACTCGATGTCTGCATCGGGGACCTGCTTCTTCACAAATTGCTGCAGTTTCTCCAGCGATGCCTTCCTAGCTGGTTTATTTCGATATAAGGGGTTTTAACCTCTCACAAATTTCTCATATCCCTGTATCTGTCTATGAACTGGCCCATGAATTCAGGGTCTTTGAATTGTTTCATATTTGCTGCAAGACAAAACACTAATATCAGGCTAAACTCTCCTAATCTTATCCCAATATAGGCCTCAATCTCGAATCAGTATAGGACATAGACATGTGCATTCGTTTTCATCCAAATGCATTTTCGTCCGAATTTCAGGTATTTTCGTTATCGTTTTAACAAACGATAACAAAAGCGCAGATTCCGAAAAACGAAAAATTCGACATGCTTTACTTTCGTTTTCGTTGTGACAACAGTTCGATATAGATAGGAGATTCGACATGACGCTAACAATAACAATTTGTGTCTATCGAACCTGTGGTCGAATGTGCCTAACCTTAACTCTATAGTCTATCCACCACAGAAGTCCAAGATTATTCGAAAAGATTTGACATAGAGAGAAAAGATTCGACATAGAGAGAAAAGATTCGACATAGAGAGAGAAGATTCGACATAGAGAGAAAAGATTCGACGTAGAGAGAAAAATTAAGTAAAATAAAAATAATGATGATGATGGTTATTGGCCAATTGTAACCAAAGAGGAGGGGCAATAAAATAGCTAGAACCGCATGTACAGCCAACTTAGTTTCACTTACGATTTGCTAGCAGAGAGAGACAGACACGCTGATTCATTTCAGAACAGTCAATCTTAGCTGGTCCGTTTGAATTCATTGTCACTTTGTCAGAGAACCTGAACTATTTAATTTGAGCATAAGCTAAGCTCAGCAGCAGAACAGTAGTGAAGCAAGCTACATCTGTGTTGTGAACTTGATAGATAGACTAGTGATACTAGTGTTGCTGCTAGTGCTGTGATAGCCTCAGAGGCTGCCCGTGTTGTGGTGGGGGGTGATTTATAGATTGAGATTCTATATACCCTATCTCCACTCCAGTCCATTTTCTGACTTGCAGTTGCTGTAAAGTTCAGAAATGTACCGTTCTAATGTAAAAGTGAAGGCTGGTAGAGGTAGTGTTCATGGTCGCGGTCGCGGTGGACGCCTTGCTAAAAAAAGTGGCAAGGTCTCTGCTACTAGTGCCTCTGACACTTCTGCTGCCACCAACATGCTGTCCACAGCAGTGGGTGTCACCGCCAGTGCCACCAGCAAAACTAGTTCCACCACCCCCAGTTCTTCTAATATTACTTTTCCTGCCAGACCACCAACATCTGCTGCCACTTCCACTGCCAGTGCAGCGCCTCCTTCCACTTCTACAGGTGTCATGGCTGCATATTTTTATGGAATAGGCAAGAAACCTAGTAAAGTGGAGTTGCCTTTACAGTCGCCACCACCAATCACACTACCAGTGCCACTGCCCAGCTCCCCAAAGAAGCAATTGAGGGAGACAGCAGCAGAGACAGAGTGTGAGACTTTTTCTTCATTGGCCCAAGAAGATGATTTAGAATGTGATGCTCCTCTTTCCCCAACACTGCAGATGTTTTATACAATCTTAGCCCACAGGACTTACAGCTTGACCTGGAGAAAGTGCAGGAGGGATATTCTGTGAGGAGTAGGACAGGTAGCAGTCCACTTTTTTCATCTGCTGCTAACTCCCCTTCTCCCTCTGTTATTATGGAAGAATCCTGTGATGATGATATCACTGACCTCCCAGTCCCCAGCACCCCTGCCATTAGCAGCACTAGTTCTAGTTCACCAAGTGTAACTGTAGTGGCAACAGCTTCCACTACTGGTGTGCTACCTGCTGCAGCTATATCAGCCCTAAATAGATATCAACAGGGTCAAGGGGCTGCATCCCGCCGCAGCAATGTTTGGAAATACTTTCAAACATTGGAAGGCGGGTTCTTTGCCAAGTGTAAATTGTGTGGGAAGCAAGTAAGTAGGGGTAAAAAGTTAGGTCATTTAACCAATGCTGGTATTAACCCACACCTTAAAAATTACCACCACTCTACTTTACTGCGGGCAGAGGAAGAAAAAGAAGATGGTAGCGCAGGAAGCAGCATAACGGACTCTGACTGTACTGGTGGTACCTACTCAAGCACACCACTTACTCAGAGCACAGGAGGCAATAGAGAGGGTTCAATTAATACAACCCGCCCACGTGCAGTAGTTCCACTGCAGAGTCAGACCCAATCAGGCTCCTCATCCTCCCAAGGACATCATCAGCCTACCCTCGATAGTTTTGTTGGCTTTAGTTCCAAGGGCATGTCAAAACAGCAGGCCAACAAGATCATCCACCTCATTGGCCAATTCATTGCTGTTGGAGGAGCCTCTTTTCGCTGAAGGGGAGCCGTTTAAACAGCTCATGCATGCCCTTGCTCCACGATACGTTGTTCCTGCACAAACAACTTTCAGCAGAAAGATTATTCCAGCACTATACCACTCGTGCGTTGGATTATTGAAGGAAAAAATGGCCAAAGCCGAGGGTCAGACAATTCATTTGACAACTGATTTGTGGACAGCTCCCAGCGGTCAACATGCTTTCCTGTCTTTGACTGCACACTGGTGGCAGGCCACTGTGCCTGTTGGTGGTGGCACTGGTGTAAGAGTTCAAACTCCATCAGGAAGCAGGTCTGCAGCGCAAGACCAGCAGGGTTATCAAGCTTTCCTGCTCCACACAGAAGTCCGTGATGACCAACACAGCTCTGCCAACATATTGCGGGCAATTAGATCAATGTTGGCCAATTGGTTTGGAGAGCGGGCAGTCACCAATGTCTCTGTTGGGTTCATTGTGACAGACGGAGGTTCAAACATGGTTAAAGCTCTCCAAGATGGATCTTTTGTCGGTGTGTGCTGTTCTGCAACATACTGCATTTAGTGGTCAAGGGTGCAATCCCAGTGGAGAAAAACAACACGATTGCTCAAATCTTGGACTTTTGCAGAAAGATTGCAGGGCATTTCCACCGCAGTGTAGGGGCTAGTCAACTGTTGAGGAAGGAGCAAGAACAATCAGGGCTCCCCATACATCGCCTGAAACAAGATGTCAGCACCCGGTGGAACTATACCCTGGAAATGCTGGAACGCATTTTGGAGCAAAAGACAGCCATCCACAATCTATCATCCCGCCACAGCATCGGGATTGATTCCACACCGGGACGTGATGACTGGTGTATAATTGGGCAGCTCGTTTATGTCTTAAAACCCTTTCGGAATGTGACTGAAAACTTGAGTCAGAGCAATGCCAGCCTAGGACAGGTCATACCCTTGTTTACTTATCTCATAGATAAGATGGGATCGTTCCTAGAAAACAGTGAGCCTGTTTGTGGCAGCCCACTTCATGCCGATGTAGCGTCTTTCATCAGAAAGCTACAAGCTAACTTGTACTAACTTGTAATAACTAAAGATCGGCTAAATGACCGTGTCCGCAAAAGCCCTGAACTCATACTGGCTTCCCTGTGTGATCCCAGGATCAAAGGTAAACTGGCACTCAGAGACAACAGCCTCTCCTACTGGAAAGAAAAATTGATTGAAAGGGTCCAGAATTTGCAGCAACAGAGATGTACGACGGATGAGGCCGGTTTGGAAGATTCACCTGCCATGTCTGCTATTCCAAGGCCTGGCACCATCACTCAAAATCAACAGAGTGAAGCATGTGCATGTTGGGTAGAGGCACTTGACAATCTGGTGGATGCAGGTCAAGCAGCAGGTAATCGAGAGGAGAGCAGTGCCTCTGAAATGGTCAGGGCCTACCTTTATGAAGCACCTTTGCTTCCTACAGAGGACCCTTTGACCTATTGGGATGGTAAGAAAAGTTTGTGGCCTGGTCTTTGCCTGGTTGCCCAGCAACTACTATCCTGTCCTCCAACCACTGTGCAAAGTGAGAGAGTTTTCTTTATTACTGGGAATATCCTTAATCCACATCGTTCACAACTAACACCCCATTTGATGGAACAAATAACTTTCCTCAAATTTAACCTCCCCAAGCTGGGTTACCCTACCCTTAACTTGTGAGACCTGAATCATTGTTACCATGTGAAGATAGATGGGACTAGAGTGACTTGAGTGTGCGTGATTGCATGAATGAATGTTGTGTGAATGGACAGTGAAGATAGATGGGACTCAGAGGAACCATCCAAATGTTGAGGAAAATATTTTTTTTTATTTTCTTACCACTTGACACAATAGCAGTTGTCTACTTGACTTTGGTGTGACCCCAAGATTTAAATAGAATTATATTGTTTTAAGCAATCCAAATTTTTCCCTTTATTCCTTCCATCACCCTTTTTTGTAATGAATGTTGTGTAGAGTGACTAGAGTGTGTGTGATTGCATGAATGAATGTTGTGTGAATGGCAGTAGCAAGGGTTGAAGCCTTGACGTGGCGCTACTGCTCACGTGTTGCTGTCTTTGTAAATACAAATAGCAACATGTGCTAATTTAACCATTTTTGTTTGATGGTCTGGAAATAAGAGACATTGATTAAAGATGACCTCAACAGCATGACAGTTCCTCTTGATGGAGAGACTGTCAACTCAAGGATCAGAATATGCTACCAACACAACATAGCACAAAGAAGCATACAGTTGGAAACGTGATTCTATGCAAGATAGATTAGTTGGTCACTGCTGAGCTGCATCCAGATGCCCAAGACCCCTCCCATTTACCATCTTTGACCCTGGGGACACCAGGGCCCTGTCTGATGCTCCGCCTGTTTCATGACCATCTGCAATTGTCCAAAGTCACCAGTGTGAGTGAGTAATCTACCCTACTGCCATGTTACTCAAGCCCTGGAAATGATGACTGCCTGCCAGGTCACCTTGAGGCTAGGTGACAGATGCACTCTGTAGGAATCGGAAGTGCACCGCTAGGTAGTGGACCCTAGGACTGACTGCTGTGGAAGCAGGTCTACTGGATCACTAACACAGATCCCACTGGGAGCTAGAGCATAGATTCCCCAGGGCGCGGAGTCTAAGAGCCAGCAGGTGTTCACCAGAGCCTCTAGTGGTGAGGATGGACTGCGCTGCAGTCTGGCTCCAGGTCGCGGCCCCCAGGGTCTCACAGCTCATGCTCACGGTAGACTACAGGAGAAGAGGAAAGAGGCAGCAGGCTGGAACAACAAGCAAGTAAGGGATAAGCCAAGGTCGAGGTCACAAGCAGACAAGGACAACAGAGTACACGCCAAGGTTCAGGGTCACAGGCAAACAGGGATGGTCAGGGACACGCCAAAGGTCAGGGTCATGGAATAGTAGACAGGAATAGTAGAGAACAGGCCAAAGTCGGTTAACTGGAAACAGACGTAGGAAACACAGCCAGTACACACGAAAGCTAACACACAATGGTTGATCAGCACTGCTGGCTTGCAGTGCACAGGTTAATATAGGGTTCCCTGATAGGAGCTGGGGTGGAGCCATGCTAGAGGAGAGCTTACAAAAGAAGTCAGGTGAGGGTCAGCTGGTCTCTAGAGATGAACACATGGAGACAGGTATGCTGACAAACTCTATTGCATAACCATGACACTGCCCTTTGAACTGTTGCCCCTTGTGATTGCGTTAGCCTGTGAACCTCTGTCCGGTTAACTGTTGTCCTCATGATTGCAAGCCTGCAACCTATGTCCTGTGAACTGTTGAGGACTGTATAGTAACCCCTGCTGTAACTATCTGCTGTGTATTCTGGTGGAGGGAAAGCTGAACGGTGTGACTGGACACAATATATGGGATTACCCTTTGCACATTGAAATAGTGTAGAGAGAAATCTCATCAATTTCTCATCAAAAAAGTTCAGCCTGATAGTTAAATGTAGAAAAACTACAATTATAAGGCCTCTAGTAAGTTAGTAACAATATATGGACTAGTTCATTTAGATAAACATCACACAAATCTAACAAGGAAAGCAAAACTCAAGAAAACAATTATTTCTGAACAAAATTTTTTTATTTTTTAACATAAACAAAACAAACAAAAAATTAAAAAAAAAAAAAAATTAAAGTACATTCTCCCCCAACCTGGTGACCAGTCGCTGTGGGGACATATTAATCCCAGCCAACTGGTCACCAAGGTACCGCGTAGCCTTCAGGTGTCTCCTGAGGCTACGTTGGTACCTCTCCAGAGCCACATAGTGACGGAGCTGCCGGCGATTGTGGAGGGCCAAAGATCGACACAGCCTCCGGGTTACTGTAAATTGTCTCTCTTGGACCTCCACAATGCGCCGCAGATAATCTGTCACATGTGGCTCTGGAGGGTGGGGGATGTGTGCGTGTTCTGGAGCGGGTGAAGGATGCACTGGGGAGGAGGCAGCAACAACAATGGGTGTGTCACTGTCCAGGTGGGGGGATGTTGAAGGGTGGAGGACTGTAGAAACCACTGGGGACTCGGAAGGACAGTCAGTCCAATGAGACTCGGGCAGGTCCAGGCCTTCATCCACAGGGTGCAGTTGAAGGATGAAGACTTCACCTGTGAAGAAAAGAAAATACATTATATAGATAGATAATACAATACACATGGCTTCTTCACCCTAACATTATATAAAGGCAAAGATCTCCCAGCCCTTGTAGACAATCCTGTAACATCTTGAGATGTTTTCACTTCCATACCAGTTTTCCATTTTTGATATTTAGTGAGATGCACCTAATCAATTTGTGTGTAGGAGATAGTGGTGTCTGTGTCAATTCGCTGCGTCATACCAAGTTTGCA